>NC_067204.1:16859984-17443806 GCF_026262505.1 Trichomonas vaginalis G3 | reverse complement strand
ATCTGTGATCGACAGACGATTGACGCCTATTGGAAAGTGATATTCCATATACCAAACTTCTATTTTCTAGAATGCAAAGCCAATAACATTTATGCGCTAGTACAATTTGAAGCATCGCCAATATAGAAACACAAGTGATACCTTCCGAAAGGGCCTATTAAAGGACAAGACCTTCTGTACATAAATATGCGTTTGCACCAAAGCATGTTGATCGTGCTCCATCCTAAAAGTAAGTATCATGTGAGAGAGAGACAAGAGAAGAAAAGAGGAGGTAGGCTAAACGAGAGAAATAGATACAGAAACCCTGAACCATTCCAGGAGGAAACAAAATGAAATTTACATGTTTAAAATTAAAAATTTTTGAAATTTAGATAAGAATTCACGACAGTTCAAGGTGTCTATGCGACAGTGGTTGTCGGTTCATTATCCTCTTTATTAGAGCAACCTCACGTGTACGACTCTAATTATTGAGCATCTTGGTATTTACACACAGATTTAAAAACAATAAAAATACTAATCAAATCGTTTTCCTGTAGTATCTTCCGATAAATAAAATATGTTTGTCCAATAGTGGTGCTGCATCCTGCATTTCTAATTGGTATCATAACAGTGAAAAAATAAATAACAAAATAGTAATACAACATGATCCCATATTATTAAACTGATCTCTTTCGACATGCGTTTTAGCTGAAAATTCCAATAATTCTGTGTCTAGTACTATAAGTTTGTGCGTGAATTAAATAGAACTAGAAACACATAACACACACAAAATAACGCTTACAAAATATGTAAGCCTTGAAAGACATTTCAGATTAATCGACAACACAACTTATTAAGTTGCACTAATCAGAAGCTAAGCTTTACCACTAACGGCAAGATGTCAAATGCTTCAACGAACAATTAACTTAACGCTCAACAATGTTGACTTATTCCTAAACATATGGAATTCCAAGATGTCCCACAAGACACAACCTATCATCAAGATACAATATATCTGCAAGAATGAGACTTTCACGCTATAACAATCAGCTTACTGTTTCTCTTGTTCACTGTGTACCATCTATTATCACTGACGATGAAGAGATCACTATTATCTCCTCATCCTGTATACCTTTTCTCCTTAACTACTTCAGCCCAGTCTTATTAATCCTGATTTCAAGGTCGAGTTTATGTACTCCAATAATACTGAAAATAATATGTTATTTCTCAATCTTGCGAGTTTTCTTTACTCCCTTTCTTCAGAAAGGATTGAGCAATTTTTATTATTCTATAATCCAATTATTAACATCAGACCATGCTCGTTATATAAGATCTTACACCGCTTTGATATCATCTATCTGTAAATGCAATAGAAGTAATCATATTGGTAAATTGTAGCTACAAGACTTGTTTGCACAAAAGATATCTTTCGTGGATAGTTGATAGACGCGGTCAGCGTCAGAATAACGACTTCGTCTTAAGTTCCACCTTTATCTGCATTTCTTATAGGATAAAAAATGACGAATCCAAACAAGGACCCTATGTTTCTAAGGCAAACAAAAAAGCACTCATGATAAAAATCTTTAGTTCAACACCAAATGCTTGGTTTATGGATATCTTGGAAACATTCCGAGGTATAGAGAAGATGGACCACCATACTGGCTAATATTTGTCGGTCAAACACAAGATACTGTGAAGCCATACCATTACAGTCCAAAGCTATTTAGATATCTTAGCAGCTTTGACAATATTCGTTGACAAATACCATCCAACAAACTGACATCTGACTGTGAAAGTTTCTTTCAAATCAGATGATGTAAAAAACTATTGCGTTCAAAAAATGTAAACCAATATTTTCATTGTCGACCAAAACCATTCTGCTCTTGGTGTCATTGCGGTTGTATAAAAATGTTAAGAGACTTAAACCAACCAAGGTGGTGAAGCAAATGAAATGTCATATGACGACAAGTATAGACACTTCTCCATGGCAAAGATGAGACAAGTTTTAAATATTTACAATAGCCGTAAACAAAAAGGTTTGGGAAACCACTCCCCCGAAGAAATGAAAAACAACCCTGACTTAGAGAAAGACTATATATTTAATAATTTAGTCAAAAGAGACAAACAAGAAAAGAATGCCGGGCTTCAAACTTAAGAAGGCGACAAAGTAAAAAATAGAAATACCTAAACGCGACCCATATGAAAATACTATTGACTATGACAACAATGGGAACCTACAGCGTACTCACATTCGTGTTCGTAAAAATAGAAGAAAGTATACAAGAGAATATTATGAAGTTTTTAGGCAAACATGGCAAATGTACACACTGCAAGCAGAAGATAAAACTACTATTGTCAGACCTCGTTTCAAACTTGTCAAAGTTCAAGGTGGTATACTTTCAAAACAGTTCCTAAAAATATAAGACAACTCCTGACGAATATGCTAAAGAAGTTGAAAATGACGACTAAGCAATTCTATACCATGCGTAAACTGTCATGTAAGGTGGATGTAGTCTTTACCCAAGCCTGTTGGATTTGTTGTGAAAGTATGGACATGATTTCTCCTGGTTCAGTTGGTCGAAAAGTCTTTTTTGCTGAATGGTTATAATCTGGAGATAAAAGTCATTGCCAGCATAATATTCTGAGTTGTATAATGGGTGGTCTCTTAATGAGTGGCTATGGTCGCCGAAAAGTTTTGTAGTTCCTGTATGAGTGTGCGGTGGAAGGTTTGCTTCTTTATTTTCTTCGAACCACCTGTTTCCTTTGAAGAGTTTGCACAATACAAAAACCTGTCGACTATTTGTTCCCATGCACCAACACCAAACATTACTTGAGGACCTCTTGCTTCCATAGATGTATAAATAGAACCTACTGGGTTCATTAAATCAAACATATGAGACATTATAGGATTGTCTCTTTTGAACTTAAATATAGTGCAACTATTTCAGGTTTCTTCTGGTTTGTGTAAGATATTTTTTATAATATAATCTTATGTTTTCAGGGTAGGTAAAATCTTGACTATAATATTTATTTCTGTCATCTATATATAGTATACTATTCTCGTTTTTCTATTGCATTATATCTTTTATATCTATAATAATCTAAATATAATGTTTGCTTTTGTTCATCTGCATGTAGTGTTCCTTCGTCATCTACATAGTCATAATAATATGGTGCTGGAGCTGGGTCAGGCAATGTCATATCTGCCATTTCATAAACTCGGAAATATTTCTTTTGTTCGTCTCCATATAAGTTTAAGTAGCAGTTGTTGTCTAATGGAACTTTAACTTGTGTACCATTATTCTTTATATAGCTTACATACATTTCATTGTTATTTTTTCGGAATGAGTTTATACCGTATACCATTTTTTAAGGAATGTACAAACTGCCATCTAAAATATTTATTTTCTTCATTGACAGAAAAGTCACCAACAATAGTTTCAATATTTTTTGTTGTTCCTATCAAACTTTGGTATATTTCATTGACATATGTTTTATCTGCTTTCTTTTCAAGGCTAACGTTTAAGTCTGTTATTTCAGAAGATGTATGTGTATGTCCAACGGCACTTTTACTGTTTAAGGTTTCTTGTAAGTTTGTAATATTTGCAATGGTATGTGTATGTCCAACGGCACTTTTCCTGTTTAAGGTTTCTTGTAAGTCTGTTATTTCAGATATAGAATGTGTATGTCCAACGGCACTTTTACTGTTTAAGGTTTCTTGTAAGTTTGTAATATTTGCAATGGTATGTGTATGTCCAACGTCACTTTTCCTGTTTAAGGTTTCTTGTAGGTTTGTAATATTTGCAATTGTATGTGTATGAGTCTTTTTAGAATATTCGTTTTCAGCTCTCGTCACTTCACTTGACATTTTATTGTCAACATATGTTTTGTCTGCTAGTTCAGGATGAGTATGTTCTTTTGTTGCATAAGCATTGTTAGCTCTTTCTTCTTCTTTTGCTATTGCATCGTCTACATATTCTTTGTCAGCTTTGTTGTCAACATCTGCTTTCAAAAGAAGTTCATTTATAGGTTTCTCGTTTAAAGTTCCTTTTGTTGGATTTATACAGACAGTATGGTTCTTATTGTCTTGAAACAGAAACTCATCTGTCATTGGGTTTAATGTCAGTTTTAAGTTTCCTTCTTTCAATGACTCAGATATCTTAGAATAGTTTGAAAAGTTTGTTGTGTTCTTATTTAGAGCTTGCATAATGAGTTGTCGGTTGTGTTGTATTTCTCTCATAGACGCTGTTTCATTTGACATTTTTATTCTAGATAAAAATATGCTTTCAATAGAAAAAGAAAATTCAAGAGTTGCTACAACTAAACCATTAGATGAACTTTTTACTAATGTCGGTCAAAAGTTTGAGACAGAGACCGTAAAGCATGAAGGCTATCGTTTTGACTACCCATTAAGATGGCTAAGAGACCCATCTGTCACAAAAGCTATTGGCTTTCGTAGAATGAAGTTCATTTCAGAAGCCATACATGGTTTCCCATTTACGGTCGGTTTTGGAAGTTAGATACTATAACAAAGAAAAACGTATGTATGAGAAATTTGAACAGGGAAAACTTTTACAAGTTAGTTTGCTTGTAAACTTAGAAACAACTCTTCAAGCTTTTCAAGAAAAAATAAACGACATCTATATCGAATATGCAAACCAGTATAACATTGACGAGGGAGAGTACCATCTCGATATTATTTATGACAGGAAAAATGCAACTGTTAAAATCAATAAAATAGAAGACCTTGGAGAAAACGTTTATATTTCTACAAAATATAACAACTTGGCATGGTATAGATTTATGAGGATGTTAAATCAGCCTGCAGCATATCCAGTACACCCAGACTTTTATGAAGTCGAAAACCCTAATGGAACATATGAAAATGTTTTCGACCCAGATGCTATTATTGTTCATGCTTCATTTTCTGGTGCGCAAAACTCTTTCTTATGTCTGATGAATGACTTTTACGAAAAACCTACAAAGTTATACGAACCACCAAGTGGAAGTATTTCAGACTTTCAAGTATGGTTTACTACAGATGGAAGAAAAAGAATAATTCCATTATACCATGCGTTTTACTTAGAACTTAGTTTCATATACAACTACTATCGAACGGTAAAAATATAATTTTTTAATACGGTTGAGGTGTTGGATTTGGTTGCCAACTAGACTGTGGTGCAGGTTCAGGCTGTTGTATAACAGGAGCTTGCTCTTCTGGTTCAGGGTCTTTAGGTATAATACCAACAAACTGACCTACTCTTTTACCAATATTTTTGACTCCGTTCCAAATTCCTCTTCCTACGGTTTTTATTCCATTCCATATACCTCTTCCAACTCTTCTGAAGAAGTTTCCAATACTACTGAAGAAACCCATTTTACTATATGTAAAAATCTAATGTCCGCCTAGTCTTTTGCGTTTCCTGTTGAGTTCCATAGCATTCTTTAACTGGAGCTCATACATTCTGTTTCTCCTCTGGTAGAAAACATATTCTGGGTCAACTCCTGTGTTCGCGTCATCTGCATAAAGTTGTTTATATCCCACTTCAGGGTTTGTATAAAACTCTTTCCATCTCATATTTGCATACCATGGTGGCAAACCTAACGCAGCGTCATTTGACATGGCAGTTTGCATTTGTACATCTGTTGGCACTTGACCATAGTTTGCCATTGCAGTTTGTATTCTAACTTCATTTGGAATATTCTCTGGGTTTGGTTGTCCAGGTTGCTGTGCATTCGCTAAGTTCTGTGCGTCCATTTAATATTAGATAAAAATATCTCTTACGAGTACATATACTGAACATTTGCAGGCATTGGTTCATCTTCATATTCTCTGTACTTTTCTGCCACGTCAAAGAAATAAATGACACAATGGAAAAAACCTAAAACAAGTAGTCCGATTTCAAACCACATTTACTTACTAATAAAATTTCTTTGTTATGACACTTTCTCCGGTTTATAGGACCTCTCTCATATTCTATCTTGTCATATCTAAACTCATAGTCATGTATGTCCTCTAACCATCTCATAACGGTTTCCAAACCACTTTTATCGGATGTAAAGTAAAAGCATGGATGGTTATGTAAAACGTCTAAAGTTTCTAAAGAGTCTCTCAAAGTCCAGTCTACTTGGTATTGAAAATCCCATGTGTTATAAAACGGCGGGTCCACTATAAAGAAAACATTTTCCTTGTCTTTATATTTTTCATACAACTCTGTCCAATAACATCTCACAAACTCTATACCCTCAATATATTTTTCTATGTCCTCTTTGAAAACATTTGTATAGTTAAGATATAAAACTTTTGACATAAGTGTTTCAATGTCATGAACTCTTATAGAACCACTATATAATAGTCTAGCAGATATACTATCCCAGTCTATATATTCTGCTTTTTTCAAAACCTCTCTCACAATATTTTTCTTATCTAATGGTATACGTTCCATCTTACCTATAGGTATCTTTTCTTTTAACTCTTTCAATATATTGTTTGTGTCTGGAATATGTTTGAGACGGTTCATATAGTTGTCGAAGTCATTGCATATAATCTTTGAGTCTGGGAATATTGTATGGCACAAATGGGATATATAGAAACTTCCACCGAACAAATCTACAAATGTTAGACCATTCGGTAGTTTCTTAAGTTCTCTCAATATAATATCTTTACATTTACTCTTATTTCCAAAGAACGGTAACGGAGGTTTTGTAAAATTCATTTATATATAATAATAAAAATTTTTTTACCCGAAAAGTGACAGAAAAGTGACAAAACATGAAAACATATATAATTTGTGAAAAGCGACACATTATATAATGTTTTCGACCCAGAAGAAGGCTTCTTCCCAGAAGCAATGGAGGAAGAAGAAGAGTCCTCCGAATTCACACCAGAAGACTAACAATTTTCCGAATAAAAACTTCATTTATACTAAACATCTTCGGGGCTAGAGGGCACGAAGTGCCTGGAAGCCCCACTACCTTTTTTTTTTTTTTTTTTTTTTTTTTTTTTGATTTTTCTATTTTTTTTCATTCTAAAACATCTTTTTTTGGATAATTTTTTTTAATAAATATGTAAGAAAGATTGAAGAAAAAGTAAATTTACTTTAAGAAAATTCGTTTTACATGATGTAAGACCCATAACAACTATAAATATTCAATTATTTAAAATAAAAAAAGAAAAACAGATTAAATGTATTTCACATCAAAATCCATTGACCTAAGGATGTTAAGTTTCTGTTTTTAAAAGTTGATATTTTTTTTAATTTTAAGAAAATTAATAGCATGTTATTAGACAATAGGAGTGTAATGATATTGACTAAACAGAAATGAGAGAATAGAGATATAATTTTGATAAGCAATATTGCGAACAAATTCTGAAGTAAAATCGCGATCAATAATTGAAAATTACGATCATGTACTGAAAAATGACGATCGAATTGAATGAATAGAATTATATCTAAGAAAAAATAAATTGTATTTAGAAGATGAACAAAGAAAGGTGTATGCTAAAAATCATTTAACAATAAATGGAAATAAAACGAAATTGTTAAAAGAAAAAAATGAAAATTGTTAAATAATATATTATTTTTTAGTCATAAGAATAAAAATATAGTAGTTATAAAAGGAATTAGACTTCATATATCAATTCTTTTTCTCTGTAGATGTGGAACGTTTGCTTTTCGATCTCTTTCGATGAACTTGAAAATATAAGTTATTATCGCTGAGAATCCTTTCCGAAATAGGAGCTTTACGTTTAGGAGGATTGTCGGATGAATTTTGTTTTTTATTGTTTGATTTTGTTGTTATGGAAGATTTTTTCTTATTTTTTTCAGAATTTTGCTTGCTATTAACTGAAACTTGTTTTGACGGCCCAACAATAGCATTTGTAGTAGGAAGAATTCCCAATAACGAGCGCATTTTCGATAATTGTTTTTCAATATGATCAAGAAGGTCCAGCTTATGTTCTAGATTACTAGACATTTGATTTGTAGAAGGATGGTTTTGATTTTCTGGTTCTAAATCTGTAGAGTCTGCAATATTTGAATTTTCGGAGCGAATTGGAGCATCTGAACCTTGATTTGTATCGGCTTGCTCAAAATTAGTTTGAATTGGAGTGGATGAATTAAAATCTGGATGATTTAATGTTTCATTAAATAATGCCATAATTTTTTCTCTTTTTTCATTAATAAACTTAGTGATCATTGTATCTTTATCTGTTAGATCGATCGATTTGAGTATATCTGCATCATGAACTGGAATATTTTCGAACAATGAACTCGATTCTATGGAACCATATGGAGAAATCTCGTTCTGAGCCAAAGAAAGATCACTTACGTTGTATTGTTTGATAGAAAAAATTGTTTTCTCAAGTTCTTTTTGAAAGCAGTCAAGAATATAATTTTTGTAGCTATCAGTGATAACGGTTTTTATATGGCGCTCGATCTTCTGGTTATTTTTGATGGCGTTATATTTATCTAATTGGATTTGAGATATCTTCTTAATAGCTTCATAAATGTTTGGATGTTTTAACGAAGAAAATTCTGAATGCATACTCTCGAGGCAATCATTAGTGAATATTGCAGTTGCATTATTATATTGAGATATTAAATTGTAGTGCGGCAACCAAACTTTGTTGAAATAATCAATATAATCTTTGATCGAATCAACTTTATTTTGATTAATTATATGCATTGTAAGTACAAATTCTTCATGAGACATGAATGGAGTAATAGAATATAGCTTAAATAAAGAATTTTGTAAAGTATTGAAATTTTTTGTATAAAGTGCTACAAGTTTCCTGTGTAAAGCTTGTTTGAAATGAAATAGGCATCCAATTATACGGACTTTAGGGAAAATTTGTTGAAGTGCCTCTATCATTCCCTTTTCAAAATCACAATGAATTTGAATTAGCTTTGAAAATTGAATACCCTTGACAGTAAAAATATATTCAAATGCCTTCTTATAAGATTCAAATGTGCGGTTTTTCATGAATATAAATAAAAGTGGTAGATATTGATTTGTTGAAGGTTCACAAATCATAATTGTTAGCATCTGTCCTTTTTGAAAATGTTTTGGTGTAATTTTAAAAGTTCCATCGCAAAATAAATCTGTGGCTTCTTTTGCAAATTGAATTGCCTTCTCAAAACCAAAAAACATCGTCTCACAATTTGCTTGAAAATCATGGCCAATGAAAAACTGCTCGCCATTTATTAAACAAAAATTAGCAATTTCATCGTCTGTAATTTTTTCTCCAACAGAAAATTTTCTGGACTTATTATAAACTTCCCTGACCAATGAATCTTTAATTAATGGGTTTTCATCAGTACCAACAGCAAGTTCTGTCATAAATTTTTTAATCTGCTGAAAAGTGCCGTTGTCTTCAGAAAATTTTGCCATTGCCTTATTGTATATTTCTGTCAGAGTCATTGATTTATGAAGATCATTTTTTTCATTTTGTAACTTTTTAAATTGTCTGCATTCGGGTATATGTTCCTTTTGTAAATCTTCGGAAACTGAACTGTTCTCAATTTTAACTAAATAACGTGCTTGACAAGAATGATCGATGCAACGGTAGTAACGTTCAATATTATTTGAATTAATAATATTTGTATGATCATGCGAATAAAGCATATCTTTGCGAACAATTGTATCAGGATATTTTCCAGTAACTGCGGGAATATTTTTAACTGCAATATAACTAAAATATCTTCTGACAGCTTTAGATTCATTTTCGGCGTATTTAATATTAAAATATTGAAGAACTTGTTTGATTATATTCGTTTTTTCATCTCTCGATGTTGATTTTTGGTATTTATCAGATTGTTCCCTGATAAATATTTTATTTTCGTCTGTAAAGTTTGCTCTTTTTTGATTAAATATAGATGATTTTCCCATTAAAAAATGAAATGATGCAAAATTTACGAAAACCGTTCGAAAATTGAATCAAAAATGAAAAGTAATACTTAAATGAGGAATTCTTTGAGATATTGGTCTTAGATTGAATGTAGCGTCATTCTTATATAGAATATATATTCATATCATCGGAAATATGATAAAAAGCATATAATAAATGTCAAAAAAGTGAACAAATAAGCAAAGATATTTTTTAAAAAACAATGAAAAGTAATACTTAAATGAGGAATTCTTTGAGATATTGGTCTTAGATTGAATGTAGCGTCATTCTTATATAGAATATATATTCATATCATCGGAAATATGATAAAAAGCATATAATAAATGTCAAAAAAGTGAACAAATAAGCAAAGATATTTTTTAAAAAAAATGAAAAGTAATACTTAAATGAGGAATTCTTTGAGATATTGGTCTTAGATTGAATGTAGCGTCATTCTTATATAGAATATATATTCATATCATCGGAAATATGATAAAAAGCATATAATAAATGTCAAAAAAGTGAACAAATAAGCAAAGATATTTTTTAAAAAACAATGAAAAGTAATACTTAAATGAGGAATTCTTTGAGATATTGGTCTTAGATTGAATGTAGCGTCATTCTTATATAGAATATATATTCATATCATCGGAAATATGATAAAAAGCATATAATAAATGTCAAAAAAGTGAACAAATAAGCAAAGATATTTTTTAAAAAACAATGAAAAGTAATACTTAAATGAGTAATTCTTTGAGATATTGGTCTTAGATTGAATGTAGCGTCACAAATTTCACAAATATAATTTACTATACAATTTTATTCATTTTTTTAAAATGGCTGACGACAGTCTGTATCAACTAACTCAACTAGTCAAGCATAATGATTATTCTTCGGATTCATTAAATCAACTTTATCAATGCATAAGTACAATGACAGAAAGATCAATTGGATGCTTGAATTGGGATAAATTTTTCAAAAAAATCACAGTGACTGATGAAGTTCTTTTACATTTTTTAGCATCCGTTTTAAACATTGAAAAGATATCAGAATGTTTCAAGGATTCTATTTTTTATCACAATATTAATCTTGAAAAATTCAGTAATTTAACTGAAACAGAACAACAAACAATTTTAAATTCCTACAAAGCGGATAAATTTACATATTACATAATGTGCTCACAAATTGTAAAATCAAACTGGAACAATTTATCCCAAACTTTAGTTAATATTGCAAATCAATATTTGCCATTTTTAGATGAAGAAAAGCAAATATATATATTTACTGAAATAACTGGCAATTATCAAAATTTTGAAATTTCAGTTGCAAACTTGTTACTTTTTTATGAAAACAATGAAGAAAAATTAAGCAACTGTTTTAATTTAACATTGTTCCAGCAAATTTATTCCAAAAATGGAATCGAGCAAATGATATTTTTTGCTGCAAATACAATTTGTTGCAATAACACTTCTATCAATTTTTACAATCTCCTTGAAATTGAAGAAATGAATCCATTTGATTTTTTTTATTTCTCAATTCAATATAAAGAGATATTAAATTGCTGATTTTCCAAAAGTTACAGAAGTAATCACAGGTTTAATCTCAGCTTCAAATATTAATGCTATTATGCGAATTTGCCAAAAAAATTTGGATAAATTACATTTATAAATGTAATTATTGCCATATTACCTCAATATGGAATTTTATCACAAATGCAGCAATAATTCTTCCTGATGAAGATTTATTAATCAAATTATTAAAATTCATAGAAAAAACAGAAAAAGCAACAGATGAATTATTCGAACCGGAGAATGATTTGGGTTTCTATGAATATTTAAATTCGATTTTCTCAGATATTACATCTGCGAGAAATAAGCAATTTCTCTTGGAATTTCTAAATACCCATGAAGATGACTTCACTTATGATCAAACATTGTGAGGTCATTTTTGATCAACAAATTAATTGAAATTCCGATCAAAAAAAATTCACAAATTGGATCAAAAAAATCGAATCTCAAGTTAAAAATAAAAAATTTCTACATTTTTATCAAATTTAGATTTTTTTTTTTCAAATCATGCGAATTGATTGAATAATTGCATATTTTATCCCATGCATCTAGAAGTATGTGTAATATTTTTGCTTTCATCAAGAAATTGTCGAATTTGATCTTAATTTTTTTGAAAAATATACTTTTAGAAAAAGAAATAGTGATTGAATAGCTGCCCATGCTGTAAAAGGGTTATTTTTACAAGTAAAAAAATTGTTATTTTTCGAGCAAGTCGAGGCTTTTTTACCATCTTATTTTTGAAAAATTTACGAAAAATTATATCTGAAAAAACGCTTCATTTTGATATCTTACAATGATAAAATACCAATGTTGCTGGGATATAATAGCTACACCTGGACATCTACTACATTAATGCGTATGACAGGTAAAGTTGATTTCAAAAGTATAGCCTGGAAAGATTACAATAAATCAACGATAATTCAAAAAAATTTCTTATAAGTTAACATAATAAAAATTTAATTTTTATATTGCTTGTATTATACTTAAGTATATAATATATTTAAATCTTAGAATGAAAATTCGGGACGCCCTAGCTATTCAATTTTCCCTTAGGACGCCCATAAACCTCTCAAAAATGTGATGTAAATATCACAATCTTGAGAAATTTACACTAGGACGCCTTAGGACGCCAACTCCCTTTTTTACCAAATTTTTTTAAAAAAAATTGTGTATTTTAGTGGGTATTATTCTGGATAATGCCAATTTTTACAAGATTTAATATTAACCATATCAATAGCCGACTCAATGTAAAAATTTAGATATTATTTTTTCATTAATCAAACTTTGATAAATTTTAGTATAATGAACGATTTTGTTTCGTGTATGATACAGAAATGAAAAGCTTAATTAATATCATTTTGCATTTTTTAAAGGATGTTAGAGTACATCTACATTAAAAAATCAGATTTGAACTGCGATACTGCATCAAATTGATGCATATCTGATAAGGATCTCAAAAGAGTAAAGTTAATTTTTTTGTGTTTTTTTAAGTTTTGGGCCTTAGTAAAACACCATCTCGAGCAATATTTTTGGGACGACGATAGGCCTTATTTGGCCTTACAGTGGACCCTTATAAGACTTAAATCATCTGGGATTAAATCCCTAATTTCTACAAGCATCTTTGAAAACTCTTTTAGTAGTGATAAAGGTGGATCTATTTTCATCATGGAAGGCCAAAGTTCCATTCGTAAAGTTTGCAGTTTTGGATCTCAAGGAACTGAATGAAAATTTTGCTTTATTTCTCGTGAAGAAATGTCAAATCCAGAAATACATGGAAAAGTCAATGAACTTCATTATTCATCGATTACATATAGTAATCGAGAAGTTCAAAATGAATATAGTACAGTCTCTTTGTCATATGGAAATATTTCATTTTTACAAAATAACATATCAAGAAACGTCTGCCAATACAATACAGCTTTTATGATAGGAATGGGAAATGGATATTCATCTTCTATAACATATTCTATTATATCTGAAAATTATGGTGACTCCCATATTTGTTTAACACGGTTCAAATCAGCAAATTACAAAAGCATTGTTTTCATAAATAATACTGTTTCTGAAGCTGATGTTTTAACGGGAATGATATATTGCCAAGAGTCTAACACTACTTTAGAAAAATGTTTCATTGCTAATAACAAACAAAATGGACAATATTTGTTCGGAATTTATGGTTCAAATAATTCGATTACAGTGTCTAGTTCATATATCGATACTTCAGAATTATTATATCAATCCAAAAAGCAAGTGACTATTATATCAAACAGAAGAATTTCACTTGAGCTTTATCTTCATTCAACAGAACTCTGTCCAAACGATTTTAAATTTGCTTATTTCGGCCATGAAAATAAAATCACAGATTCCTTTCATATTAAATTTGCTATCCATAGAAGAAGGTAATGATAATTTATATTATATTTCAACAAAACAATACCTTTACAGTCAAGTGTAAATGTGTGATATCTCCATTCGACTGAACATTCTAAAATTGTAAAAACTTAATGTTATTTTCACATCATGATAAATTCAATATGAAGATCGATATATTCGCTTGGGAGATTTCTTCTTTCATTTTTAATTGATCATGTTAATGATATAATAACAAATGCTTTATTTGATATTCCTTCAAGAATATTTCCTTTCCGATAGTTCAGATATCTATTCAAAAAACGAACATTGAGAAATAGCTCATAATACTGCATCATTTGTAGTCATATTTTTCAATGTGTTTCATTTATGACCATGTGATATCAAAATATCTTGTAATCATCAATCAATTAAAAAATAAACGAAAAAATAGAGTAAATTCGTACTTGTTTGGCACCTTGAAATGAAATGCATTAGGTTACAATATGAAATAAGAGATAATCTAATGTGTTTCTGTTACATTTAAAATTAAATGTGAAGAATGCGTTTCTATCCGAGGAGCCAAATTTACTATTTAAAACAATCTATGCAAATTATAAGATTAAACACAAGATTTATGAATAAAACACAAGTATTAAAATGATACATTATTACATCTTTTTTGAATCAGACTTAGGCTTCGAAAGGCGGGAAAGTTCAGCTTTGAGTTGATCATTTTCTGATTGCAATTCTCCAATTTCTTTGTCAACAAGATCGATTTCTTCTTGTAGTTGTTTAAGTTCTCTAGAAATCGATTGAACTTGTGTGGCGGATGTTCTTGATACTTCAATTGACTGATCGCCACGTGCTTTTGCCGAATTAATTGAAACTTTAAGTCGTTCAATATCTTGTTGGGTCGCATCAATTTGTTTTTGATGTTGTTTTTCCATTTGGGCAAGAACTTTTTCGAGGGATTGGATTTTTGTCTCTGCTACGATAGCTTCTTGATCGACTCTAGCCTTTTCATTCTTTAACTGTTCTGAAAATGCAGCAATGTGATTTTGATATTTTTCATTTCGATCGGCTATCTCTTTTTCGTAGCGAGCAATTTCAGATTGATGCTCCTGCTGACGAAGTTCAACTGTCGCTAAGCATTCATCAATTTTAAGACGTACATCTCTTAATTCTTGTCGAGATAGTGCTTGTAATTCTGAAAGTTGGTTTTCAAGACTCTGGATCTTCTGTTCATTCTCTGCAGATATGGCTCTTGACTCTTGATAGAACTTATTACGAGCTTGAGTTTGAGTATACAAAACCTCGCTTTGTTGGGCTTTTAACATTTCTAATTGTGACTTTAGTTCGTCTATTTTAGCTTGCTTATCCATTTTGAGCGTTTCAATATGTTGCGCATTCCATTCTTCTGCGGCTTTAAGTTTTCGTGTGAATTCTATCTGTAATGATTTGAGTTCTTCATCCTGCTCTGATTTAATTTTTTCAATTTCAGCAGCATGTCTCTGTTTAGCTTCTGCAAATTCTGGGAGATCTTCTTCTTCCTCCATCATTTCATCGGAGCTTTCTGATTCTGATTCTTGCATTTCAACCATTTTAGATTGCAATTCGGCTTTAAGTTGAGCGCATTTCTTTTCTGCTTCATCAATTTGGTCATTTAATTCTTGAATAGCTTGACGTTTTTCTGCAAGAGCTGCAGCAGCTTCTTGGTGGAGCTTCTCAAGTCTTGATTGAGTTTGTTCCTTGTTTTTAGAACCTTGAGAATCTCTTGGACGCATGATTTACTAATTAAACGTACAGTCTATGTAGAGATTTATTCTGATCAAAATTAATGAATTTAATATCTCTAGCGAAAATAATTGGATTTGCCCCACTAATTGCCAGATTTATGATGAATAAATTTCCAATCCAAGAAATTTCCAAGTTTTGAAATTAAAACAATAAAGTTTTGGACACAATTACGAACCAATACCGATTTTAATAAATTATTATACAAAAGTGACATTTATGTCTAATTCAAAATATATTTACTCATTCGAAAACCTTCTTATCACTCAAACAGATGCAGACCTGATTAAAAACTGCCAATGGATTAATGACACTCTAATTCATTTAGCAGGAAGGAAAATTGAACTTGAAAATCTAAAAGAGACAGAAGATGGCAAGAAAAATATAATGTTTTATCCACCAAATACACTACAACTTCTTAGAATGCTTGAAAAACCATTCATTGATGATATTATAAATAATTTTAAAGTTTTTACTGCCAAGTATGTATTTCTTCCATTAAACAATGGAGGGCTTGGCGCAGATCATGGATCCCATTGGAGTTTAATAATTTGGGATACCGAATACTCTCCTAATCAAGAAAATAAGTTTTATCATTACGATTCAATTGGTGGCTCAACAACCAAACTAGCAAAATCTGTGTGTAAGCAATTGGCTGATGACTATGGTGTCAAATATTATAAATTTTTTGCTCCGAAATCTCCTCAGCAGGATAATACTTATGATTGTGGGTTGTTTACTGTAGCTGTTACTGACTATGTTGCTAAGACTATGGATTTAGAACATATTATTCCAAATGTTTCTCAAGAAACTGTTACAAACTTGCGTAATAGCTTCATTACGAGATTTATGAAATAATATTCCCTTAAGTGATCATCCTTCTGTAATAATAAAAACATGTTTGTAATGATTTTTTAAATATGAATTAATGCAGATGTTTTATCTGTTGTTCATACTAAAAAATGCTAATTGAATCATTATTATATTAATACTAATATGATGTGAGAGTTGACTTAAATATCAAAGAAGAAGAGATATCTATGAACAGAAAATCAAAGGAATCAACTAAGTTTAGATATAATTATTCCACTATATCAACACCGTTGAACCATAGCTTCTTTTAATACATTTCAAATTTGAAGAAATTTGTGATCTAAGGAAAATTTATAATAATTTGAAATATTTATACTCTATGACGCCCAAATTTCATATATATTTGAATAAAGGCAGGTTATTTCTAAATCAGCCGAAACAAAAAAATAATCGTCGGACGGTTTTGGCCTCTCCTTTTTGATTCGGCGCTAATGGCTGCTCATAAGACCCTTAGAACAAAGCGCATTCTTTGCAAGGCTATGAAGGTTAACCGCCCAATGCCACAATTCATCCGCCAGATGACTGGTGTTCGCCATATCCGCAACCCACTTACACGCCACTGGCGCAGAAGGAAGATGAACATTTAAACAACATAAGTCATGTTGGTTGAAATAAAATCTTCATTACGAATTAATTAAATTCTTTTTTAAAAAATCGAAATATTTTTTATATTACTTTTCAGACCAAGCAACTACTTGTAAAATACCCTCTGAGATGATGCAGATTTGGCTATCAATTTTTAATTCAGTTCAATGAAAGTATGAAAAAAAATCATATAGATGAAGTTAAGCATATAAAGTAATTTTATATAACAAGATGGATCTTTATATTACTTATTTTGGGATTCAATTGCACTTTGAAGTTGTCTGAAAGCAGAAATAACAATAATATTAAGTGGAATAGAATTGTTCATTGGTTTCTTCACGTTATATTGCTGACAAATACGGGCAACATCATCTGGTTTAAATATTTCTTCAATTTTTTGGTTGAATTGCATATAATGGTCGTAAGGTGTATCAATATCTTCATTTAATGCTTCATGTCTGCATTCAATTGAAGCTACTCTATTTATGAGATCTGTTGAAACATCGCATTTAGTCTGTTTTGGAATGTCTTTACTCATATTTTTTTCAACTAAAAATGTCACTTTTATGAAATTGAAATTTCTAATTTTCATTGCGATTTATTATATATGTTTGTGTATATTTTTCCAAGCATCTTTGCAAAAAAGGTGACAACTAAAAAAAGTCATGAGTTCGAGTAAATCAAGGTGGGTTGATAAATGCTATAATTTAATTGAGGTATGCAGAAAGTGCCCTTTGACAGAATCATTCAACCTACCAGTCGAATTTCAAGATCCAAAATTCGACGAAGATTACAGATCTATTGTTAAAACGCCGATGTGCATTCAAACAGTAAAGGATAATCTTAGCAGAGGAAAGTATCAGTCCCCCAAAGAGTTTTTGGCCGACTTTTCTTTAATTTATGACAACTGTATTTCATATTATTCTCAAAGAAACGGACCATTGCTTGTTGGAATTGCAAAACACCTCAAAAAAGAACTTGAAAAAGAATACAAAAATCGTTTTGAAAGACAATCAAACGTAGCCTATTATTACGCTCAATATTTAATGATTTTACGCGAAAAACTCACTAGTGAACAAAATACAGAAGAATTAACAGATTTTACAAAAGTTGGAAAAGCTTTTGAAGAGCCTGGTCTCTTATTATTAGCAGATAAACTTAATGAAATTATTACTCCAGAAAACTCAGCAGAAGTAGCTAATATAATGAAAGTAGAGAAACCTTCTTCTAACCAATCAGTAGAATTATCGGATTTAACTCCAGAACAAATTACAGAACTCTGGAAATTTGTTTTTAAGAATCAAAATAAATAGAATTATAAATGTTTTTAATAGTTAATCAATCCTATAACTTTTTAATTAGCTCATCTGAAAAGATAATTGATTCATTGAAATATTTTATCATCCTATAATTACTAGCATAAAATTTATACATATCATCACGTATTTGAGGTAAATTTGCAATTTTGCATATCAATACAATCAAATTTTTGTTAATTGAAAAATTCTCCAATTCATGAGCAGTATATTGATGAGATTTTAATGAGAAAAGCATATTCTCGTGAATGAGATCTATTGTCCCACATTTAACTAAAAAATATTCAATAAATCGTATGAAAATTCAAAAATTAATGAATTTTTCTGGGAAATTTGGGCCAATAAATCTCATAATGATTTATGCTAATGAATTATAAAAGAACATAAGGTTAATTATTCAAAAAAAAACATGATAAGGAAAAGAATTGAATTATTTTATTTAACAAACAAGTATATCTCCTTATTTATTTATGTAATCCTTGATGAAATTAATCAAGGTGTCAACATCTTGCATTGTAGAAGCCCATCCGAGGGAAGCTCTGATTGCTCCGAAATCTTCTTTCTTCAAATCATCAGAAGTCTTATTCAGATATTTCATGCATGTTCCTGGTGTGTTCATGCATCCACCTGACAATGTTATATTCGCGTTTAATGCAGATTCAACGATATCCCTGTAATACAATGGTCTTTTTTCATCATCCAAAACATTAAAAGTGAGAATTGAATCTGATTTTTCATTTTCATAAAGAGAAACAGCGTTTGAACCTGATTTCCTTTTGATAGCCGTCAGGCCATTCTTCAGTCTGGATCTGAGGTCCCTGATATTCGATACTTTGCCTCCAATGTTTGTTTCTTTCAACAAATTGAAGCCATTTTTAAGTGCTGCAATAGAAAGGAATGGTAATGAGCCATCTTCAAGTTTAAAGGAAGGATTGACACGGAGTTTCTCATAATCTTCATTGGGAAGTGCGAAAACAAGGGTTCCGCCTCCGAAATATGGTTTCTTGAGTGTTTTGACAAAATCATCTTTAATAATTGCAGCTCCCATGGAAGGATAACCGAAAAGACGGTCAAAACTGATTGCTAGTGCTGAAAATGGTAATTCTTTGAGGTCAATGTTGTTGAGAGGAAGATATAAAGATGCATCGGCTAATGTATACGTATTATTGTATTTATTTGCAGCTTTTATGATTTCCTGCATCTTGTGTGTAGAAAGTGTTGAGCCATCGAACTCATCAACAAGAGGAAATGCGATTAAATTTCTTGTATTATTTTCAAATTCGAATTTCGGCTCAGATTTAATATCAAATGATGCTGTTTTGGCTCCATTTTGTGTTGCAAAGCCTCGAAGTCCTAATATATTGTTGCTGCTTGTATTACTGTAAAGAAATGTTGAATTCATAGTGAAATTGAATGTTTCTGCAATAAGCTTCAATGCTTGAGCATGGCTATATGTAAATACAACAATGTATTTCGCTGTTTCTGTAATTCCAAGGTACTCTAAAATGTAAGAACGCATTTCTGCAACGGTATCTGAGGACAATCTAGCAGATGGAGACTCAGAATGTGTGTTTCCGTATAATTTCTCGTGTAATTCATTAACAAATGATCTGAGTTGAGAATCTGGATAAAAATTTGTTTTTGCATAGTCTAAATATGCATTATTCTCTGTACGGGAAATACTAGAAAATCTGTAATGATCAACTAATTCTGAATATGATGAAGCTTTGAAAGATTCTTGTTTAAATTTCGGAAGAACTTGAATTTGGTTTGAGTTCTTATTCAGTACAATTGATAAGAGAAGAATAACATTGCCAACTGACAAAAATATCAAGGAAAACTTAAGTAATGAATGAGTTCTTTTCATTATTAACACTTCTGACATATTATACGGCAAAATTAATAAATTTATTCTAAAACAACTTAAATTAACACTCCAATAGCTTATCATTATGCAAAAAAGCTATTTTATATTATTTTTTTTACAGAAACTATCTTTATTTATCTCTAGTAGCATTTGACTCTTTAAACAAATAGGCATGAACAATATCTATGATTTTGTTCTCTTTTGTCATTATAAAC
Source organism: Trichomonas vaginalis G3 (assembly GCF_026262505.1). Classification (NCBI taxonomy): domain Eukaryota; phylum Parabasalia; order Trichomonadida; family Trichomonadidae; genus Trichomonas; species Trichomonas vaginalis. Next base: position 17,423,368 of record NC_067204.1, on the reverse strand, counting down.
AAAATAGCTACTTTTTTTGACAGCACTCTTCTGAAAGAATGAAGAAGTTAAATGAAATACCATTACTTTGATCAATTCTTACGTATTGGCATGGATTATATATAATTTATGTGACATCATTATAATTTTGGTTTATAAGATCCAATGGTTGAGCGAGTCTATTATTGTATCTACATAATACTTATAAGTTTAATACAAGATCTATAATACATATATATTTATATGTGTAAAGCATGCGAAATAAGTTATAAGTAACTTTATTAAATCTAGAAATGTACATGTATTTTTGAGATAATGTGAAACACATCACTTTTTTGAGATATAAAAAAATTATTGAACAAATTTGATTTTATTTGTATCATTGATCTAAGTTTTCATATGAATTATAGGAGGGGCAAGTGCTCTTGTTGTCTCATCCACATTCAAAAATGGATATAGTATTATGAAAAAGAAATATTTTCTATATATGCTTAGGCAATCATTGTTCAAAAGTAGTTTTGTTTTATGAAAACGGATTTGGAGGAATTCCATATATCTTAATGTATTTATTCGATTTAAAGAAATCATCTTTTTAAGACAAGTGTTGTAATACATATAGATTTTCCAAAACATTGACAATGAGGAACTGTGCATTTTATTTTATCTCTTTTCTCGATATGAATAAAAATCTTGCCCATTGGACACAGTTCTGTTGAGAAACAATGTGGTTCAATTAAGAAAAAATCACTTTCATTTATTATTATTACATTATGACTTGGATTATATAATAGTTCTGTAGTATCAATATATGAATTAGATACTGTAAACATACCTGAACTACCCATTCCAAACAAATATTGACCATTTTGTTTGTTATTTGCAATGAAACAATTTTCTAAAATAACATCACAACTAAGACCATAAGAATCGGAATAATCACATTGAATCATTCCAAACAATTTATCGGGATTATAAATACTGTTATTTATAAAAACAACGCTGTTGTATTCTATTATTGATGTTATCTTGTACGTTGTAAAGCAAATAATGGAATCTGCATAATCATTATCAATAATTGAATATTTTATTGAAATAGATCCTTCTCCATATCCTATTACAAAAGCTGTCTGAAGCTCGCAATAGTTTTTGGTAATGTTATTTTGTAAAAATGAATTCTTCCCATGCATTAAATAGGATGTAAATGATCCACTTCGATCCCCCGGTTACTGAACGCTATTGATGAATCAAGAACTTCATTGATATTTGTAGGATCATCTGATACTTGAATACTACAAAACAAACCGTAATTCGCTCTAGATCCAAAGCTGCAAACCTTTCGAATAGAGCTTTGACCCTGATTGATGCAAATAGATCCACCAACATCATTTCGAGATGAATTTTCGAAAGTGTTTGAAGAAATAAGTGACTTAAGATCCGGAGATTCAAGAATAATAACTCCTTCATCACCAAGATTGGAAAAATATACATCATGGACATAAAAGTCTCCTGAATATCCATTGTATGTCCGAATTTGATTGTAAACTGTGTTTGTGGATTCAGATTTGTAGACTTCTTCCCATTCATCGGTGGATGAATGAAAAATCGTTGATAATTATGTGTTTTCTTAAAAAAATACATATGATATGAATATTAAGCATTAATAAAGATTTCTATGAATAATATCGTTAACCTAAAGTAAATGACTATTTCATTAACTATATATACCTCTACCTCTAACTTAAATATTATTGATATTTTAAAGATGATTTAGACAATATATATCTAATATACATTCATATATAGGCCTTGTGAATATTTTAGATAAAATATAAAATTCAATCAAAAATTCTTAGTTTTTGAGGATATAATCCATAACATAAGTTAGTTAGGACTTACTAAATATAAATTTGTATTTATTGGTCTGTGTCATATTACTAGAGTAATATTATAATCTCGGATTCATCCTATTCAATTTTGAATGCTTTACAATAAAGCTTTCAAATATTGAATTGACATGAATTTTTTATTTGCGTTTTTATTAACTAAAACACTATTTCAAATCTAATCAAAAATTTTTGTTTGCAAAATTTAAGAGTTATTAGGGATATCGATATTTGCAAAATCTGGATGCTATCATTCTTATTTTGTGCATAATATACTTAATTATATTCTGTTCTCTCTAAAATGAAAGACTTGTTGTGTTTTTTACTTCTTTTTGATGTAAATATATGTTTTAATTTATAACTGGCATATTATTTGTGGTTTGTCATGGTTATACAAAATATTTATTAGGTTTATAAGAGCCTGATCTGTTTTGAGTTCTTCTTCACAGCACTAATATATTTGAATTTAGGGAAGAAGTTCCTGTTGTCACGTTTTAGGAATTTAATTGTTACATTGAAAAGTCTTTCTTATTGTTTCTATTCCATTTGTTGTGTCATAAATGGATGCACAACATACAAAAATATAGAAATTTTAATTGTGCTAGAATTTATTCCTAGAACATATAATTTCTTTGAGAAAATGTTATTTGAAAGCAAAATGGCCTTCATTAATTGTCCAAATTATTAATTTTAATGTACTCTATAAGATATCATTATATCTTTATTATTTATAACGAAAGCATTTTGAATTTGAGAAACTGAAGTGTGAATTTATCGCACAATTTAAAAAATATTCAAGAGTTTGTCATCGTTATTTACTCCTGCTACAAAATAAAATAAAATGATTAGAATTTATTTTTATTCAAAAGTTATTCAAGATATAAAGCAATAAAAACGGAATAAAATAGCGAATTGAATGGACGACAATAGCATACTGAACAATAATTTTTTGTTGGAAGCCAATCAAAAATGCAAGGACTTTCGTATTGAATCCAAAGTTCAACGCATTTCGTAGAAGTTTTGTCTGTGCAGTGTGCTCCTGGGATAGAATTGTCTGTGGGCTAATAAGAAAAAACTCCGATTGGGTAATGCCACCAACTTGAAAAATTGTTACCATCAATGAGTGCCCCTGTATCATTAGCGATTGTTAATCCTGTGAATTCACCGTTTTCTGTATTATCTAAATTACAAATTGTTAAGTTTGGTTTAAAAATAGGTTCGATAGCGATTTTGGATGTGAGTGAATTGTTTTTCTGGCTAAAAAAGAAATAATCATGAGGAAAATCATCAGGTTGGTAATATAAAAAATTAAATGTGTTGTTTATATAGAAATTCTCATTGAGTGATCCTAGGACACTGAAAAGATCGGTTTCATTGATAAATGAGACTTGTTTTTGTAGCAATGATCTGTCCTTACTGAACAAAGCTCCATTTGTGACGTTTTGATGGAATATTCGAACCCAATATGTATCTTCATATGTTGCAATTTGATATCCCTTATAACTCTTTAAATAATGCAAGGAATTATCGAATTGAAATAAGTTCTTTTATGTAAATTAAATATTTTTCAATCAATATGTTCTAGAAAATTATATTGTATTATATCATCTTAAAAACGAATAATACTCAAAATTTAAGAAAAAAATCAAAATTCAAAGTAAGATTAAGTTCATTCTCTTAATATAAGCATATAAATGAACGATATAGACTAAAATATAAAAATTATACATATATAATTTACTCTATTACAAACAATTTTAAGTTTTCGATTAAGACAGCATATGAAAATTGTTGCGTTTTCATTGATTGGCATGAATAAAGAATGGTATTGTAAAATGATATAAATACACGTGACTTGAGAAGTTGGTCAATTTGGTTGCCAAAAACTTCTGAACAGCATTCAATAAAATGAATAAATGTAAGAATTAAATTATCATCATATAGTTCGCCTTTAATAAACTTGTCCCGAACAAGTTTAAGCATGATTTTACGAAGCCATAAATACTGCTCGCGGCTGTGGATAAATGTTCGACATCGAATTATATTTGATAGAGAACGAAGAATACAATCAAATGTTTCAATATACAACTTTTTCTCTTCAAAACTAATTTCTTCAATTTCAGTGTCAATGGTTTCTGTGATAATACGATAATAGTTATTAAGATATTCAAATGAATCTTCTAAGTTAGAAATGCCACAGATAAAATTACTAATTCCAGTAATAAATTGTGATCGCATTTCTGTTGTGATTTCAAGAGTACAATCTTTGAAAAGATTAATAATCTCTGGTGAGACAACTAAATAATTAGTATAAAATTCTTCTTTGAAATATTCGATAATATATCCAATCGTTTCAACAGAAACACTTATCAATCGTTGGTTCCCCATAGAAATAGCATCTTTACAAACTTCGAAAATATAAAATATATGTTCGTGCATGCCTTGGCCTAAATAATTAAGTAATAAACTAAAGATAATTAAGAAATTCTCAACAAGATTGATATCATGTGATGATGTAAACCGGTTTGTGAGAGAAATGAATTCATTGAGTCGGATACTTAAATCAACATCACTGTCACAAAATATTGAAAAGTAATGACAAACAAATCGAGCAGATGATGAAACTTTGTCGATGCTGTTTTCAACATCTGAATCAATGTTTCGCATATATTCAATGTATTTGTCAAAGAGTTCTTGAAGATAATTATTATCTTTGCAAAATGGAATTAAAAAGATAAAAATATGATCAATAAGTTCTAATACTTCAAATGTAGATGATTCTCGCGTTTCAAACAAAATCTCTTGAAATTCAGTGAAAAATTCTCTTTTTCCTTGGCTAGAAATCGATTTAACAACATTCAGAACAGCTTTAAGACAGTAAATAAGGAGTTCTTGACCGTTGTTTATATCATAGCTTTCAATAAAACTATGAAAATATGGAATCAAATTTTCAAATATCATTTTATCTCCGTATTTTTTGATCAATTTACCAATAATGTGGAATTTAAGTTTCAATACTGAAAAATCTGTTTCACCAATATCACCATTGATTGATGTAATTTGATTCAAACAAAATTCTGCAACAAATTTAGATTGATATCCGTTCAAAACACTTCCAAGAAGTTTCATTCCATTAATATAGTTGAAGATAGAGAAATAATTTTCAATTTGACTCAAAATAAGTTCAATGAATCTTGGTGAATCTTTCATGAATGATGTCAATGATTGTGAAGCTAATTGGCACAATTCGGAGTTGAAATAATCATTAATAGATGATGATTCGATGATTTGAAGTAAATTCTGGAAAATTCCTGATTCTTCAAATTTCAAACAAATGTTTTGATGAATGAAATCATTATTATCTTTACCAATAATTATCTTGCTTTCATACAATGTCGTCTTGTAGAATGAAGGAATGTTTCTTTGTATTATTCTGTTCTCTTCATTTAAGATATCAGTAATTAAACTAATAATAGAATTCAAATATTCTTCGGGACAATTAACAATGATTTCTATAATTTGATTTATAAATTCAACACTTCTTGGATATAATACTTTAGTTAATAAACTCAAGAATGAACAGTATTTGTCGACAATGACATCATCAAATAATGAAGATATTGATTGCATTGATTGAATATATTCATTAAAGAAGTCAATTCCTTCGAAAAAATATGGACAAAATTTCAGCAAATTGATATTGAATTCTATAGTATTTTTGATGAAATCTACAATATATGTGGACTTCTCCTTGAAGTTATCTTCGAGTTTGAATATTTGTAGCATCGTTTGATAAGTTAATGATAAAATTTCGACTTTTTCTGGTGTGTTTTTGAAGAAATTTATGCGAATCAATTCATTGATCAAATAAAATAACGAAATGGAGTGTGTGTCAATGATGTTTCTGATGAATTCTTGATTTGAATCTTCAAGACAAATTATTTTTGCTAAAGTGACTGCAGAAATGTCAAATAACTCTGCAACTTCTAGCATCAGTCTCTGTAAATTCGCTTTTAACTCTGATGGTACATTTGTTGACTGAAAATCTTTCCAATATTTTCGAAATTGGAGCTTATCTGTATTCAATATCATAGTAAAGAAGTTTTTGAGCAATATAATATTGAATTTTGTAATGATTGTGCTTTCATTTTGATTATTTATTACTCGAATTGAAAATGTTAAGAAACTCTGAGTGTATTCTCGCGTTAAAGTAAACAAATATTGTTCTACTTCCTTTATATTCTCAGCTGATGAAGATCCATCTGTCATAACTTCCAAACTTTTATGAAAGCTATCAAATTCTTCATCAGCCATCAAAAATTATGTAAAATAATTAGCGCCAAAACAATATATTGCTGTTAGATTTCATGATGCTATGTATAGAATAGTGATATTTCAAAAAGTATAAAATAAATATTGAATAGTGCGAAAGAATACTAATGCCAATTTATTGTTTGAGAGCTAGATATAGTGAATATGATCTGTAATTCACATTTGCCAAGATTCTGAAATTCGATTATTCTTTAGTTTTATCAGATAATTTGGGAAATAGCTTGGATAGTTGATGTACTTTAAATTTCAATGATAATAAATAGATTATGTGAACTTATTCTTACCCGAGCCGTCACTTTTTTATATCAAATGTCAGAGAATCAAGAAAGTCTTCAAGCCCAGAACAAGGACATTGATGTCCTTCGTGGTTTTGAGCGCAAGACTCTCAAAGAATCACCACTTAACATTTTAGAGCATCAAGTTTCAGTTAATGAAGCCTTTGACACAGGTGCCAAGAAAGAAGTTGATCCATTCACTGAATCCTCTCGCAGGAATACTGCTGGTGGCATGGAGTCCAGATGGAGCAAGTACAAAAACTTCTGCTTGGCCAGTTTCCAAACACGCGCTTCAGATTTCGCCAAGAGTGATGTTTCAGTTCTTTTCAGCCGTCGCGTTAGAGACCGCCTTGCAGAACTTGCCGTTACAAGTGATGAAGCCGCTCAAATTACTCTCATGCAGCAAAATGAAGAAAGACTTCGTTCTAAGATCGCCGAGCAAGCCAAAGTTCTAGAAAAACTCCACCAAGACGGCGAGCATTGGCAAATGATTGAAACCGTTTCAACAACTTGCAAACTCCTTTCAAACACAAAATCTCCACAGTTCTACCCAGCACAGTTCATCATGGTTCTCGAACTTGTCGAAATTTTCGGAAAGATGGTTTACAAGCGCATTGCTGAGTATCCAACGAGCAAAGCCGATTTCTTGAAAGATCCAAACGGTACAACCCAAGTTCTTTGCTTGAACTGGTCCATGATTCTTTCTAGAACATCCCAGCTCTTGCCACGTCTCCTTCTTCAGACTACATTCTTAAAGTGCATTGAATTCCATCCATTCAAGACATTTGATGACTCCGTCCAGCAAGTCGTCAATGGTATTCACGGTCTTGGCTCAGGATCAGCCGGTATTTTCGTTCGTGCTTTCTTAATTTACACAATCTTCTCATTGAAACCGAACTACCCCACAGATGTCTTCATTCCTCTCTTTACATCCTACGTTCGCCATCTCCTCCACCTCAAGAACGGTTCATTCAAGCGCCAGTACTCTAATCTTCCTGATTATACTTTCGAAAAGTACGTAGAAACGCACAAACCCGCTTTGAGCTTCTTCATCCAGCAGATGGTTACCATTGGTGATTCCCCACTCATCAAGCAAGCTCTTGAAGAGTTCTACAGCATTGGAGAACCATCATCCTTCATTTTATCTGTTTTCCTTGAAGAACTCGAACCAAAGTTTGTTGCCAAGAATTTCAAGGTCATTTTGCACATCATCGACCATTCCGATTCCGTCATTCCACGTCCAGAGTTGATCTACAAGTTGATCACATCATTGATCGAAGCACCAGAGATCGAAGGAGTCCTTGATGTCATGAATTTGATCTGGACAAGAATGAAAGAGTTCAAGAGCATTGATGACTTCATTTATGTTGCTGCTCCTCTTACAAAATACATTGCAAAGTTCTGCAGCCCTCATTACATCAATCTCTTCCTTTCCAACGTTGTTTCATTGCTCAAACAGAACTTCGCCGCCAGAGAAATGACGTACAACTACTCTCAAGGTGTCCGTTCTCTTACAAAGAAGTTAACAACATCAGTCATGGACTGTATCTTTTCAACAGTTAAGAGCGGACAGAACTTCCATGTTGTTTTGAACCATATCTCGTCAATTGTTGCTTTGATGGATTTCCTCGATGAATCATCACTTGTCGAAGTATCAAGGTTCATTCTTCAGGACGTTGCAGCGAAACCATTCCCTCTTAATGATCCTCTTTGCATCAGAATTCTCTTGGAGCTTTCACAGATTCTTTTCCAGTCTCTTTCTGTTTTGTCACCTCCAGACATCGTTGCACAGACGAACAAAACAATCGAGTGGTTCTTGTACCACGTTGATTTCGGAACAAACATCGAAGCACACCTCAACTTCCTTCTTTCCGCACGCACTGCATTCCCTACTTCCAATTCCCTTCTCGCTGCAATTGCAGAGATTGCATTGCGTCTTTGCACACAAGCAGTCAATCAGAAGGTTTCTAACATCGATGTCGTCACTCGTTCATTACTTGCTTTTGCATTTGTTACTGTTCCTTCTCTCCCTGATCCACTCACACGTGCGAAACTGTACATTGACACATCGAATGTCGCATTGATTGCAGGTGTTACATCATTTGCATTCTCATCATTCGAAGAATTCACGAAGAGTGTTAAAGATGTTCCTCCAACACCAGAACTCTTTGATGTATTGGAACATGCATTGACACTTCTCTTAGTTCTTCCTGCTCCTCCAGGTGTTGATCCATTCGAGAGTGTTCGTAATTTGATCAAGGCAGTAATGAACATTTCATGGAAAGATGAAGAACCAATTGTATTCGCTTTGGAGTCAATCATCATCGTTGGTCACATGCTTCGTACAGAGTTTGTTCTTCGTATTCCTAATGTCGACTCAAACGATGTTTTATTCGCAGGAAATCCAGAATACATCAAACGAGGTCTTTCTGTGTCTAACCAGATGCTTGCTAAGTTTGTTGATATGCTCTCTAACTACCGTAAGAAAGGTGTTGTTGTACAGAAGAAGAATGTCCCAGCACTCGCTGTTAAAGCGATTTCATCACTCGCAGATGTTTATGTCTGTGACAAAGCGTTGATTAGAAAACTGGCTGATCTCGCTGAAATGCTTGGTGATGGAGCTGGCGATGAAATAATGACATCTACAGGTGCACATTTAGAAAAAGCATTCAATGGTGTCGAACTCGGCCAAAGATTTGTTGCCAAATATTTCTCTTCTGAATAACTCTCATTTTTATTAATTTTTTTGCATTCAAAATTTCTTTTTCAAAAAAAAAATAATTAATTAAACAACTTTTTTAGTGACAAATTTAATTAAGGATATACTTACCGTTTTCTAATAACATTAACTATACTTTTTTACTATTAAATCAAAAGTCTCAACACAATTTTCAAGGCTCGATTTTTAAAATTAATTTCAAAATGGAGCTTATATTGAAATAGTGTAGGGACTAAGAATTACCTCAGACTTTTTCAGAGGATTGAGTTGTCTGAGGTAATTCGAAAAATTATCAAACATACAATTATTTTTGATTCAAATGCTGTATAAAAACGCAATAAAAGTGTAAATTTATCCAACTGACGCTTTATTCAGATTGCATTCAACATTTTCAAATATTTATTTATTCATATGTTTGGTTATTCCTCCATGCAATTTCAAGAGAGCCTGTATTTTCTTTGCTTCTTGGTATTCCGTTTCTGGTTTGCTATTTATTTTATATTTGTATTTTTCTCGTTGAATAGTGAGATCAAGAGGAGTCGCTCTTGTTGCATCTAAAACATTGATTTTGGCACCATGAGAAACTAATATTTCAGCAATTTCTTTTGTTCCAAACAATGATGCCAAATGAAGTGGCGTATGTCCATCTTTATCCTTTGCATTAACGTTTGCACCATTTGAAAGAAGAAGTTCTACCAAATCTTTGACTTTGCTATTATACAATGATAAATCATCATGATCATCCCAATAACTAATTATTGCAAAATGAATGGGGGTATGACCTGTACTATCTTTCTTGTTGATATTTGCACCACGTGAAATCAGAAATTCAGCAACATCTGTAGAATAATGAAAACATGAATATATAAGAGCTGTTACGCCTTTTTCATCCGCATAATCAATATCTGTAACATACTGCATGAAATATTCACAAAGAGATGGTATATGAAAACTTGGAGCTATCAGAAAATCAAGGTTGAAATTATCTTCAATTAAAATATAAATAAATGCATGAAGATTTTTGTATTCTGCGCAGTTTTTCGCTCTGATTCTTACATCGTATTCTGTTATCAGTTTATAAAAATTAGCGAAGTTATGAGATGCAATCACAGCTTCCACTGTATATTGATCAGGCTCATTTTCTTTCAAACATTCATTAATGATGTGTTGATTGTTCCCTTTAAGTGAAGCATCAAGACATTTTTTGGTGATTTTTACGTGAAATTCTTTTTGCAATAACTTGAAACAATTAACTGCTCCTCTTAAACAACATTTTTCAAGGATTTTAGTGAGGTCAAGTCTCTTACTTTTCAAGTGATACAATAATTCATCTTCGTTATCATTCATTATTGCATATTCAGGCGTATTTATTTTAATATCATCATATTGTGAAAGAAATGAGATATTAAAAATGTCTGTACATTGATATCCTTCAATTATTCTCTTCATTAACTCAATGTACCCATGACGATAATGTAAACTCTTTTTGCAAATTTTTCCTATCATATCAATCATGTCTATTGCTGTAAAATATCCAGTATCAATCAAGTTGCTCTTGATATCTTCGTATAATTCTATTGTTGAATCTATTTCATCTGAGTCCAATTTATATATTGCATCCCATGTATCAATGTATCCCTTATACTTATTTAAAAGTGTGTTATAGTGCTTATTTGCTAAGTTCAGTTTCGTGCGTCCATAAAATAAGAGAGAAAGTATTATTTTGATTAATGAATACTAATTGCCAAATATCATAAAAAATCCAAAATTTCTAAATAACGATTATTTTTGATTCAAATGTTGTTCGGTATTGAAAACAAAAATAAACATAATTTTGAGAGTAGAGGACTATGTCAATCGTAAAAACATGAAATTATTAATTTTTATTTGATTATTTTCAGTAAAGATTATGTATGATAACCAAATTGATTTGTTTATCACAGATAAGAGAACATTATCATTCTTAGAATTAGGTATGTTTAGGGCCAATTTATTTAAAATAAGAAAGGTTATTAATACGTGAACCTCAATTTCCCAATCCAAAGCTCAAAAAGCATAAATCAATGTTCCTCTAGTGCAAAATGTGGCATTTGACTCATAATATTTATGGAAGTAAAAAGTTTATAAAGCTTCTCTACATTATCTCTTCACAATTATTTACTAATTCAATAATATCAAGTCAGATATAAGTTTGAAATATCACAGAATTTTGAAAGATTTGTCAGAACTTTGATAGTTCTAACTCAAAAAAAAACTTCTCATCCAGACAAAATTTTATAATAAATGAAGTACAATAAAAATTAGGAAGACTCTTAAATATCTAAAGCATTACATTACGCAATAAATGAATGGACAGAAGTCTACAAATCGGAATATTCGAAACAAATCTATGATCAAAATCAGACATACAACGGATATTCAGGGGATTTTTATGTTTGTAAAGTCTATTTCTCAAATCTTGGCGATAATGGTGTTATTATTCTCGAGTCGTCAGATATTAAGTCACTTATTTCTGCAAACACATTCGAAAACTCGGCAAGAAATGGTGACGGTGGATCTGTTTTCATCAAGAAAGGCCAGAGTTCCATTCGAAAAGTTTGCAGTTTTGGATCTATATCTACAGGTGATGGAGCGTTTTGTAGGATTGAAGTATCAGATGTTGCCATAAGCGTCAATGAAGTTCATGATTCATCTATAATATATAGTAATCGAGAAAATCTTGTTAGTCGATATGCAGCTTATATAAATTATGGAAATAACTCATTCTTTCAAAACAACATCACAAGAAACTATGCCCAAGATGGTGCAGCTTTTGGAATATCAGCTGGACCAGGAGTCTCTGCTATAAAATATTCAATTATTGATGAAAACTATGCAGCATCCGGTATTATATATGCAGGACTCAAACCAACAACTTATCATAGTATTGCTTTCATAAACAACACTGTTTATGGAGATGGCCGTTTTCCTTCAATGTTTAGCTGTTGGAAATGTGATGTTACTTTTGTAAACTGTTTCATCGCAAATAACAAACAAAACGATCAATATTTGTTTGGGATTATCAGTTCAGGTACAATTACGGTTTCAAACTCATTTATTGATACAACAGAAAAATTATATGCATCTGGTCAAAATGTTGAAATTGGACCAAGAAAAGAAGTTTCACTTGCATTTTATCTTCTTTCAACAGGACTTTGCCATCAAGGTAACTATTTTATATCTTTTGGGAGAAGATTTAAAATCAAAGTCAACTATTTGATTCATATTCAAACTTTAATTTCGATAACTTTGTCGGAAAAGTAGTAAAAAAACGAGAATGGCACTTGAATATAAACAAAAAAGTATATTGAATTTTTTTGATGCAATATGGAGAGCAGTTATACTATTTATATGCTTTGCAAAAATCATTAACTGTCCACTTAAGCCAACTTAGAATCCACTCACTTCATCCATTTAAGACTGGGCACGATGAGCGTATATATAAATCTTCTATCAATCAAATAACATCGAAAATTTCTAATCAAATTCCACTGAAAATCTCCTCCCCTCAACAGGACTTCATCCAAAAATATTTATCAATGTTTTTTATGACATTTAGATTAAAATCATAGATCTGCCTCATGTTCAATTCATAAAGGAGTCTATTGCTAGTTTTATTCCAAAAAAATCTCAATAAGTCAAATCTCCTGAACTAATTATCATTCATGGTTTTGTTCAGTTAATTTTAATGAGAAGTGTTTAATCGACTAGTGATATCAAGATTAGTTATTGAACATGTTTTTTCTGCCCATATGGACATTAATTTATTGCAATTCTAATGACTCAAACTATGAAAATCCTCATAAAAAGTGATTTTGATTTCATATTCAAAATCTCCGATTAAAAAACCGCTAATCCCTCAGAAAATTCATTTTATTTTCAGCAAACAATGACGAAGAGTTTGATCATTGAAAGGGAAACAAAGCTAATCTCTGATACATCTACACAGGAAAATAGTACTGAAACTACGAAATATGATGATAATAGCTTACCAATAAATGCAATCCTCGTCAATGGTCACAAATATCGCAAAGAAATCCTTCTCCAATTCTCAGATGACTATTCAACATACAGAGTGCGTGACGATATTCGTCGAGAATTCACTTTGAAAGTGTTCAATCACCCAGAATCTAAAGAATTTATAGAAACAATGAAGAAACTTAGAGGAAAACAATGTGTAGCCTCTATTGTTGAATATGAAATTTTACAAGATAAAATTTTGATAATTTTTGAATCAGGAAAACCAATAAAAACACAAGATATACAGAAAAACTTGATCAAAAGAAGACTTAGACAAGTAATTACTGCAGCTGGATCAATTGCTGAAGCGAATTTAAATTTTTCAAATTTACATTTAAACGATTTCATAGATACAAACGGTGGATTTAGATTGATCCATTTCGAATCCACATACCAGACTCCACCTGACCCAAGTATTACAACATTTGCGCCATTAGTCCCTATTCTGACAGAAATTCTTGAAGGAAAGAAAGCAGATTTGGATTCTGAAGACATCTCTAGTATACAAAAATCTATTACGCTTGCTGGAAAAACGGAAATACAGAATTTAAAACAATTATTAAACTCAGATACGATGCGTGATGGATTTAGAGTTGTTATCAACAAAGGAAACAGATCTGCAACACCAGATCCTCATAATTTGGTTCCTTTCAAGCGAAGAAGACATCGACAAGTTATATTAGATTATGAAGATGAAGAAGAACCTATTTTAATCAAGAGAATAGAACCTGGTGATGTTCCATCATTTACATATCTGATTTTCTTATCTCTTGGCGTGATTTTTTCGTTAATTGAATCAATTTATATTAAATTAACAATTAAGTTATCATATAGCTTCACCTATTTGATGGCAAGAACATCTCTTTTTATATGTGCCGTTTGCGGTGCAATTCTCGCTCTGACGCTTAAAAACTACTCAGTAGAAAATCCTCCAATATCATTGACCTCTAAACTGAAAAAGTGGTGTCTATTTCTGAACGGATATGTCATCGTGATGATTGGCATAAAATCTCTTGAATTTAATTATGAAATCATAACATCAGCAGGAGCTTTCGTTTTGATGGTTTGGCTACTGTCGTCATTTATTATTGCATAGTAGCTGTTATAATATAGTTGTTTAATAAATATTATTATGAGAAATAAATTAATTTTTTTATTATCTTTTGGAATAACAATTCAATAAGAAGAAAACAAAGTATATTCATCATGGATATTAGAATTTATTTGGATGCATTGTGATTTGAATAGAAAATAACATAATTTGATTCTATTTTGAAGGAGAATTGAATCAAACATAGTTTTAAAATTTAAATGTTAAACTTAATATATGTTCAGCTAGTTTTATTATAACAATCAATATTGATCAAATATTTGATATTTGAGTTGAAAATTAAGGAATTTGAATGATCAATAATAAATATAAAGTAAGTATACGTTGGTTTCAAAACATATAAAGTCATGTTTTAAATAAATTAAGTAAAAAATTGAAAATATTGATTAACAGTAAATTAAATTTACGACGAAGTAAAATAAATTATACGCTTATTTATAGTCTTCTTCGAACTTAATTAAAAATACAACTCTATCCGGATATGTATTTTCTTCCGGATTAGGAATAGCAGTAACTTTGCATTTGAATCCAGAGGAGCAAAGAATACCTTGAATAATGCCAGCAACGAAGCTGCAGCATGTGAATCCCTTACGAATTTCCTGTGGATATGAAATATAAGTTGTTATCATTGGGGTATTATCATAAAGCATATAGCAGTTTGCATCATCAATTTGTTGTTCGAGATCTGCGGCGGAATAACCGAAAAGATATTGCCATATTTTATCTTTTAATTGAAGAAGCATTGGGACAGCCTTTGATTGGCGTTTATAGCCTGTTGAGCTACTCTGCTCGAGGACTTCTAAGATTGTGCAGCCAATTGGATAGCCCATATCGGCTAATTGTTGAGAAAATTGCTCTGAAGATTCTGATTTTTGGTGGCAATACTGGACAATCTCACTGAATAATAATGCATATGTTTGTTTTGGAATGATTGTCTTTTTATCAGGAAGCTGCTTTGAGCTCATTTGATTTGTCACTTTTTTACATGACAAAATAAAATTGCAATGGAATTGATATTTTCCGCAATTAACATATCATTATATTGGCAATAGTGAGAGTAAATTTAAATCGTCATAGATTTTCCGTCTTTAAAGAAGATATCAAATCCTCCATTGAATGTTTGTTAAGAAGTAAAGATATGTAATATAGAAAGCTAGAATAGAACTAAGGCATATCAAAGATGCATCACACTAG
Organism: Trichomonas vaginalis G3; assembly: GCF_026262505.1. NCBI lineage: Eukaryota > Parabasalia > Trichomonadida > Trichomonadidae > Trichomonas > Trichomonas vaginalis. The sequence goes on along the minus strand of NC_067204.1, from coordinate 17,407,816 downwards.
ATGCCTAAAAAATAATTAAATAAAAAATTGATAAATGAAAATACAAACAATTTAAGAGTCATATAATTTGAAAATAAAGAATTACTGGGTAAAGTTGTATGGCAATCTATAATAAAATTATAAAAAACAATATAACAAAAAATTTCAGCAGCTAACAACTTTCAAAGATGGATATCTCTTCGAAGAAACGATGCTATGGCATGCTGTCAATAAGTCCTGTTCGCCTACAATATCGGTAAGAAGAGGCATTAATTCGTTTGTAAACACTTTATCTTCTGTATCACCAACCCATGTTGAGATGATAAGCAAGTTAGCAACTTGTTCGCTGCAAGTAGCATTGTCCAAGAGAAGGACCTGTGCTAGCGGGCGATTGATTACTGTTAAATCTTTCTTTTGTGATGATGTGACAAAAAAGCGATGATCTCTGTCAACATATGGAGCAATATTATCGATGATTTTATTTGCATAGTTTGGTTTTGAAGCTGTGAAAAAGAAAATTTCATACATTGATGATAATTGCTTGATGCACTCTGGCATTCCGGGTCTGACTTGAATAAATAGTTGATGTTTACCGACACGGATTGGAAAATTTTTTTCTGGGGGTTTCAGAGATGTTGAAAAAACGCAAGTTTCATCAAGATCTAAAACTAGGACTGGACGTCTCTCTGAAACAGCAGATATAAGAACATTAACAGGATCACTTGGTTGTGGGGTTTGCATCTGATTTGAGGATGTTTCCATGAAAGAAAGGAATATTCAGTTTTGAATACATTACAGTGAAATTCATTGGTCAATAATTGAAAACTTTTTGCGGTTTCATTTAATAAATCTATCTATTTGAGCACATAAATATTAAAATTGTTCGATGCGAACTTTTCAATGAATTGAATTTTTTTCTTTGAATTATTATTTTTTCTTAGAAGTCCGATTTTTTCTAGAACAAATATGCTTCAAAAATAGTTACTTAGTATAATTCATTCATAAAAATTTTTGATAGGCAAAATCACCATCATTTTTGACATTATCTGAAAAATTTCTAACTAAACAGTGAGCATTATTGTGAAGTAAAATATCATGTGAAATTGTTTCGGGACATTTGGCGTGCTTCTTTTACATGTCAAATCAAAAAATTCATGAACGTTCTTTTGGAAAATTTATAGCCGGTAATATTCAAACCTCAAACATCAACACATAATTCCATCCAAAGTCTCTGCTTATATTCTTGTGATACAGCAAAAATGTAATAAATTTTCCTCTGAATATGAAAAAAATTGAATTAACCATCAGTATTAACTAAGAAATTCATAATAACTTCATGGTGAAATCATATTGTTTATTTGTCAGGCAAAAACAATAAATGTTTATCAATATACAAATGAAATTTTGGTAATATACTCGTAATTAGTTTTGAACTTCTTCAGGTACCATGGATGTTATATCTTTCAGAGTTTGTTTTAATGATTCTATGACGGATTGTGTTTTTTCATCAGATTTTGCACCGTTTTCAAAAAGTAATTTCACTGCAGCAGCATTGGATGCTCTCAAAGCATAAACTAAAGGAGTGAAATCATGGTTATCTGGCAAATTCACATCCGCCCCTGAATCAATCAAAATTTTCAAAAATTCTATAGGTGGATTGCTTAAAAGGCACCTGTGTAATGCTGTTAGTCCGTATTCGTCTTGTGCATTAACATTATTTGTTTTTTCGATAACAAACTTAAAAATTTCAGCATTTTGTTGAGAAACTGCAGCCATTAAGGGTGTAAACGCTCCCATCAATGGTTTATTAACATCTGCACCCTTATCTACAAGGAATTTTACAATTTGAAGATCGGAATTTTGGATAGCTAAAATCAAAGGTCTATTTTTTTCACCGGATATGTCATAACCTTTTTCTAAGAAGTACGAAATAAGATCAATAGATTTCATATTAACTGCTGCAGCTATATATTCAGTATCTTTGTCTTTAATTGATTCTAGCACAAAGTCATCAACATTTTTAAAACGAGATAACTGGTCTGGTGTTATTTTGAGACCATTTTCAAGTAGAATCTTCAAACAACCTTTTGATTCGATTGCTTGATAAATCATAAATTTATCTAATTTGATTTGATCTTTTTCAATCAAGTATCTCAAGTAATTTGAAAGATCATTATTAAGAAGCTCCCTTATATTCGTTTGTACCATTCCATGCTGACTGAAAAATAGAAATGCACGGCAATTGTAATATGAATAAAGATCTGAGAAGTTTGTTACTTGAGAGATTTCATTTTCAATCAACCAATCGAAAACAGCATTTGAATGGATCATAATTGCTGTTGATAACGCGTATGTTTTATCAAGTTCATTGATTCTTGAACAGTACCTGATGATTTCAAGATTTCTTCCAATAATTGCAGAAGAAAAATCATTAGGTTTGCAGTCATTGTTTACCAAAAACATAAAAATTTTGACGGCACCGCACTTCATTGAGTAATTTAATAAATCGTAACCGCATAAGAAACCGGTGTTCATTGATATCTGTTCATATCTCTCGTGAAAGTTAGTATTAAGTGTCAAATCTATGAATTTTTCAAGATCGTCATCGGCTATCACATTAAAAATCGGACTTTCTGAATACATGTATGATAAAACATTGTTTCTTTTGATGGGTATGGTATTTGAATTTCCAATTCTGTGACATCTCATTTTAGTAAGAATTCCTATTTCGCTGAAATAGTCAAAGTAAAATGATGGTATATCAGTTAAACTAAGAAATTCTTCTTTGTAGTTTACTATCAAGGCTTCTAAAATTGCAAATAAATTATTATTCGGTATAACGCATGCAGTTTGAATTCGTATCAGCATTTTATAAGCTAGCAGAACAAATGATGGATTTGATTTAAGAAATTCTAAGAGATCATTAGTTAAATCTGTTATTTGGTCCAATTTTGCATCCAATATGACATCAATCAGATCTTGGAGTTGTACTTCATCCTTTAAGTATTCAGGAACTTCAACATCTTTTATTGAAAATGGTGATGAATCTAGCATTAGCTATTTTATTTTATAAAAATGCCTACCGGAGTAAACAATTTATAATAAATTTTGATTTACTCAAATAAGTATAATGATTTATATCGATAAAACCATGATATCAAATGATAATTAAATTTCTTAATATGGTCCATGAATGTTGAACCATAAAATCTTCGATCAAAAAGTATGATAGTTTTTGAAATATTATATAATATATAGCTCTAAATAAATAATATTTTTATTAAATAATACTCTATATTTATATTTACTTTGTTAAAGGAAGTTTTGGTGGGTGCTCTATACCGAATGAAATTGATGCTTCCAAAAGATTTAACTTTTGAGCATTAAATTCTTCATTTTCTGAATTAACATAAGCACTAATCATTTCTCTGTAGCCAAACTGTGATGACATATAAAACTCATAGCGGCGATCAAGAAAACCAAGAAGACGTGGAACAATGTTTGGTAATTTGTTAACTGTAACAGGAAGCTCCTTAGATTCGAGTCCTGCTGACTTGCAACGTTCAATGAATGCTTTTTCATTATTTGGTTCTACGAAAAGAATCCATTTTGGTGCCTTAATATTTTGAACCATCTTAACGTATGATGAAAGTGCTGTTGGAACGGCGTACTCAACAACCCATGTTGGATTTCCTAATTTAACATTTTCAACAATTGATTGTGATACCAAGCAAATATTGATTGCTCCTTGGAAACGCTGTTCAGCATTTTGACGGTCTTCTTGTGACATTGTAGCAACAATGCGGCATGGTGTCATTTGAAGAAGAATGAAATAGTGTGAAAGGAATTCAACTTGTTTTGGGCCATTGCAGATAATGACTATTTTATCTTTATTAAAGTGTGATTTAACAAACTCAACAAGTGCTGGAAGTCTGTATTTAAATGAAACTGGACAATAGTAGTGGATTGATGATGTTGACATTTCTAAAATTTTTTTTTATTGAGAGGACAAAAATCTTCACTATCGCAAGTTTGAATTAATTAGCATTGCATTGCATGATAAGCTAGACTCCATATTGTGCTCATTGTTTGCTTAATATAACCAATAAAATAGCAGAATCTTCACTATCATGAATTGGATTACAACAAAATTGAAGAAAACTTTGACAAATTACTTAAAAATAATTCATTATTTGGCTCGAAACAGCAAATTTTCGTGAAAATGAATTGATATGAAAACTGCGAAATTTAGGTACTTGTCAACGTCTGAAAGGTCCATTTGACGCATCAAAGCAAATTTCACAGGATCCTTCTCTCTCGCATTGAGCACTCTATTGATGAGCAAAAAATAATTATTTAAATTATTTAAAACTTCATTTTTATATGAACCTATTATACTTGGGATTTAAGCTATAAATATATAGTAACTATTGTAGGGTTGCTAATTTGGATGATCTTTTTGGATCCTTGAGGCTCACTTCACACCCCTAAAGATCTTATGTAAACTTTTTTTTATTATGAGTTCTGACTATTCACAACAATATACGGATTTGATAGGGGCGCTTGAAAAGCTCTTCCACATAAAATCTAATGAACCTATCGAAGATATGTGCAGTATAATTGCAAATACTTTGATTTCGAAGTATCAACTTTCAATAAATCAACTTACAAAGTTAATTCATGAGACAATTAGATACAATTATGCATCTGGAGCGAATTACGTCAAAATACTCAAACAGATCGGGGCTGACCTAGCCGGAGTTTCGGATTATCATTTTGAAACTGAGGGCTCGATTAAATTTATAGTTATGCATGATCAAATTGATGAGTTCAAGGAATACTTAACTCAAAATTCAATATCTGGTAATATTTTTCTCAAAATTCCTAATTTCGTGTACAATGCTAATCACTATCTAAAATATTCTGCAGAGTTATCACTAATTGAATCATGTGCCTACTTTGGATCTGTTAACATTTTTTATTTCTTGATTTCGAATCAAATCTGTAAAATAACTAAAAGATGTCTTTGCTACTCAGTAATTGGAGGAAATCAAGACATCATCAACGAATGCTTGAAAGAAAATAAAATGGATATTGCTTGTCTCAGAAGCATTATAAGAGCACACAATCACGAATTGCTTGAATATGTTTTAAATAGAGAGATATTCGAGCTTGATGATTTATACGGTGAGAATTGGAAATGGGGAATAGAAGATAATTGTATGGGAGATGTAAATTATAGACCTATTTATAAAGATATCATCAGATATCAAAACCTTAATGCTGTATTTCTTCTATTCAAAAGGAACAAAAATTACATCTTTCCATGGGGTGCTGCATTTCCGCAAACAATAGATATTTTCAAAAACAATACATTTTCTAACAAACATAATCACACTAAATGTGGAATTATTTATTTTGCATGTAAATCGAAAAATTCTGATATTTGCAGATTATTATTTGAGTCATACAATCAAATTATAGTCAACAATAATGAAGGAGATGATGAATGTATTTCACATGGTATAGACATCAATGAAAAAGATGATGATGGACAAACCGCTCTTCATATTGCAGCTAGTTTTAAAAGTAAAGAAATAGCCGAACTTCTTATTTCACATTGTATAAATATCAATGAAAAAGATGATGATGGAGAAACCGCTCTTCATATTGCAGTATTAAGTAATAGTAAAGAAATTGTCGAACTTCTTATTTCACATGGTATAAATATCAATGAAAAAGATGATGATGGACAAACCGCTCTTCATATTGCAGCTAGTTTTAAAAGTAAAGAAACAGCCGAACTTCTTATTTCACATTGTATAAATATCAATGAAAAGGATAATGATGGAGAAACCGCTCTTCATATTGCAGTATTAAGTAATAGTAAAGAAACAGCCGAACTTCTTATTTCACATGGTATAGATATCAATGAAAAAGATTATGGTGGAAAAACCGCTCTTTATTATGCAGCAAAATATAATAGTAAAGAAATCGTCGAACTTCTTATTTCACATGGTATAGATATCAATGAAAAAGATTGTGGTGGAAAAACCGCTCTTCATATTTCAGTATTAAGTAATAGTAAAGAAATAGTCGAACTTCTTATTTCACATTGTATAAATATCAATGAAAAGGATAATAATGGACAAATCGCACTTCATATTGCAATACGTGGAAATAGTCCCCAGTACTGAGATTTTGGGACCATTATACTTAACTATTCAATTTTTTGCGCTTACATGTACTTTTTCTCTATGATAGAATTGATATTTTTATAAATAAACTTAAATATAATATACATTGATCATACTCTATCTTTTCATTGTTTCAAAATCTAAAAAAATCTCTAGAAAAAGACTCAGTGTGTAAATAGCGTATTTTTTTGTAAACAGAGGCGGTGAGCCCTTAAGGGTCCATGGTACATTTTCAATACTATTCAAAAATTGAATGCTAAAATGAGAATTATCGCCTTTGTTTTTAATCTATTTTTTGGAGCTTCCTGGTTAAAGAAATCCAAAAAAAATTATTTTAAAAACTGTATATAAATATGATATCAAATTAGAATCTATAATTAGATATGAGCATTACCATCCAAATTTTGAACATTAACGATAGCCTAATCTTGGCCAGACCGTGGACCCTTAAGATCCTCCAAGATTTAAACATAGAAAAAATTTCAGCAACCCTTATTATTCACAAAATGTGAAGCAACGAAAGAATGCATGCAATACACGAGAATGGTGTACTACAGTTTAATCAATCCCATTCAAGATATTTTATATGGGAAAATGCAAAGATATTACTTTAAATTTAAATTTTTGAATGTCTATTCAAGACAGTCATCCAAACAAATATAGTGAACTTCGAAGTAAGTATTAATACTATGTTGATTCATATAATGCATTGTATCAGCTAAAAACGGAAAAAGAAGAAGGATTACACTCGATTTACAAAAATATCAAAACACAATTGATTGATTCAAATAAAAATTCTCTTCATTATGCAGCAGACAAAAATAGTAAAGAAACTGCCAAATATCTAATTTCACATGGTGTAAATATCAATCAAAAAGATGAATATGGAAATACCTCTCTTCATATTGCAGTATTTAATAATAAAGAAACAGCCGAATTTCTTATTTCACATGGTGCAAATATCAATGAAAAAAAATAAAAAGAAAGAAACTGCTCTTTATCATGCAGTGCGTAATAATAGTAAAGAAATAGCTGAACTTCATATTTCACATGGTGCAAATATCAACGATGAATTTATATTTGGATACACGGCTCTTCATAAAGCCGCAATTAATAATAATAGTAAAGAAACAGCCGAACTTCTTAATTCACATGGTGCAAATTTCAATGAAAAATATAAAAATTGAAAAGCATCTCTTCATTATTCAGCATTTGGAAATTGAATAGATATCGCCGAATTCCTGAACTTCATTGGACAGTTATCCACTTTTGAGAAAACAAATTAAATTAATTAGTATCCAATTTATTTTCAATTTTATTCTTTTCATATTGATCTTGAAACTTTTTTTTCATTCAATATTGTATAGTATATGGTGTAACATGCACCATTTTATAGGTTTATGCGCCTTAAGTGTAATGCTCTTATAACATATAGTTATTTTTATCAATATTTGGTATTCATTTTCAGGATTAAAATTCCTCTCAATTTCTTTTAATAAAATAATAAATCAATCTAAAAGTATACGTTTATAATAATAAATGAATACACGCCCAGAAATACTTAATTTTGGTTAAGATCTAATTTGAATTGAAGTATTAGAGTAATTTTTAAGCCAAAAATATTTCAGAAAATGTATTTGTGTATGCAGGTAAGGATGTCAATTTGGAAGAAAAGTGAGAAAATTCCTAAAATGCTAAAAATGAATTTTCCAAACGTACTTTTTTATCTCATTTTTTTGATTTTGAAAAAAATTTGGAGAGAAGAACTCTTCGTTTTTGAATTTTGTCACGATGGTTTTAAAGTATATTAGACACATGTATTGATATTACTATTTTTGTATATTTTGAGAGAAAATCCCTAAAAAGTGAGAAAATCTGAGACGGTTTGAGAAAATATATAAACTATTGAAAATTTGAATTAAACTTCTAATTTGGAAAAAAGAAATTTGGAAAGAAGAAAATTCAAAAATCGAGATTTAGACTCAGTATCAAATGGAGAACAAAATGTGTCTTCATATGAAGGAAAAAATTTTCTTGAGAAGAAATAGAGTTTTTAAAATTTTATTGTATGTAATGAAATAAACAAATATTAAAATTATTTTTTGATAACAAGAAAATTCCCAACAGAAAATATTTGAGACAAAGAAAAAAAGAAAATTGGAAAATATTACTCTCCTTTACATTTCATGAGATTTTCAATTTATTTTCATAAAATTGACAATTTTATACGTTTAGATGAAAATAAGTGATTTTGCTTGAAATAAAAATTATTGTTTGTTTACAGCTATCAAATATATTTTTGCTATTTTGATTAAAATTTGTTAATCAAATTAATAATTTTTTTTCTAAATATCTTAAATATCTGGATCACTCACTGATACGATGAATTAAACGATAAAAATAATACAAACTCAACTAAGTTTCCTGTCTTTCAACCAAAAAATATTATGCAATTTAAATTAAATTGTTTATTCAAAGATAAAACAAAGATAAAGTAATTATAATTATCATATACTTTATGAATAACTCTCTAATTGGATAAGATTTTCGTACAAATATTTTTATTAATATCGATAAGAATATGTTTACCTACTATCACCATATGTCGATAAACGAGAGTAGAGTGATTTTTATCATCGAAACTTTTTAAAAGCTGTAAGCAGGAAGTAATAATCTTGTTTTTTCTGAGTTAGTTGTAGAACTATTGATGCCCGAGTTATCATTGTGATGCAGAAGGATATCAATGTACTGACTGAAGGATATGAATTGAATTGAATTTTATTGAATTTCAATTTGATCAAAATTTTTTGAAATGATATGAATGTGTCAACTTCTGTATCATTCTCCTTCACTCCTTCCTTATTCTTTCGAGAACGAAGCTAGCTCAGCTTTCGCTGAACGAATTGACACTTTTCATGCCCTAAACGTACATACTCTCAAATTTATCGAAAAAATTAATACCACCTAAACTAGTATATTCTTATTTTAAATATGATATTATCCTTATATTCCACACTAAAATTCATTTAAATCAACTTTTAAAAAAGTTCGAATCCTGCGCGTCTCACTTTTTAAATTTTCCAAATGGAAAATTATATTCTCCTAAAGTGAAAACAATTTTCCAAATTGACTTCCTTAATGCAGGTTATATTATAACATTAATTATATTCGAAATAATTGATGGTTGAGTTGAAAGCGGTTTTGTAAAGTCCGATTGGTCGGCCTTTAGCTCGATGCCAAAACAGGTTACTACACCAAAGGAATTCCTTGCTCTCGCCGCCCGCTCTGATGCCAAGTGGGTCAAGGTAAAGAAGTCCAACGATGACAACACAAAGTTCAAACTCCGCACAACAAAGTATCTTTACACACTCACAGTCAAGCCAAAGTTCGTCGAGCTCGTTCAGAACTCTATCCCAGAGTCCCTTGAAGTTATCGTTCTTGACAAGAAGGCTGAGTAAAACTTTATTTTGCTTAGATTTATTTACAAAATCATATTTGATTATACAAAAATCTTCATAAGCTTTTTATTTTTATATCTGCTAAAAATTGAGATTTTGTTTCTAATATGAAATTACCAATAACCTCATTAAATTTACCAAAAATTTCATATTAAAAAAAAATCATAGAATTGTAATTAGTAATTTAGATATAAGTACAGTTGATATCTCTATATGTTTATTCTTCATCATGTTGAACAAAGCCAAGTATCTGAGCTGTTTTAACTGTTAAAATATCAGCAATAGGTATTTCAGATGTCTTGTCGAAGACTTGGCATACATTATCGCTATATACTAGTTGCTCATATGTAGCTAAAAGTAAGATGCAATTTCTGATTCTTGGAATTAATGGATAAGCTTCATCAGTATCTGGTGAAATCCAAATAGATCCATTAAGACCAAAAACTACATTAAAGCGAAGACCTGAAAATGCTAGAACAACAATATGGTTAGGAACTCTTTTAATAAGGCGGGATGGGACATCTACAACTATACCATTCTCAAGCTTTTTAGGATGCTGTTCACGAGTATGTAAGGATGTACCGCCTGATATATTTTGAACTTCAGCACAAATTAAATCTCCGACATCAAAGTATTGCCTCATATTTCTTTCATCTGTAGTAGTTCTTCTACGTAATTCTCCATCAGGAAGAAAGATTGATGAGAGCCTAAGGTCAGCTAAAACAGCAGCTCCAATTTGAACTCTCCATCTTTGTTTTTGAATGCTTTCAATACGACCAACAACTATGTCTCCTACGTTTGGGGAATAAATAGATGTCATTGGTGTTACGGAAACTAATTGATTGATAATTTTGATAAAACCTCTAACTGTGGCAATGATTTTTCCATTTGACAAAACTACACCATTACCTGGCATAAGTCCTTCACTATTTTCGAAAATAACCTGACCAGGAAGTACAAATTGATTATCTTTTTCCATTCACTAAAAATTAAAAGTGACATGTTAAAAGACAATTTTCATGGAAATGATCTTCGATATTTTGATGTAATTTGAAAGTCTTTGATGCAAGTAATAATTTGCCTCCCATAGATTTTAAAAATTCACATCTTTTTATGAATTTTGACTAGATGATGAAATCATTCTGAATGAAAAGGTATGAGAGATGATGATGCATAGACTTAAAAATATGATGATAATGTAAATTTCAACTAATATCATAAAAAGTAAATTATATTGGTAATTATTTACTAATACATAACAATTAATTCAGCAACACTTCTTCTTATCAGATGAAACTGTATGTTGGGTCTGAGATCTGTGCATTGTACAGGATGCGATGTCTGATTCGAGATTTTCGATATTATACATTGCTTTTGCAGATGTTTCATATATTCCACGAGGGTTAAACGCTTTGCATTTTTCGAAAATAGCATCTTTTTCTGATTCGGTCATTTTGTAAATATCGCATTTAGAAAAGACAATAAAGAGCTCATAATTTTGGTCATCTATCGATTCATTAATAAAGTTAACGTATTTTTCGATTGTTTCGAAATTTTTTGGAGAGCAAACTAGCAAAACAACATCTGCATCACGAATATAGTGTTGATTTAATTTAGCAAACTTTTCTTGTCCCGCTGTATCCCAATATTTAAATTCTATCGTATCACCTTCGTAATCAACTCTTTTTAATGAAAAATCGCAAGTAATTGTTGTACCTTCGTTTTCATTAAAGGGTTCACCAATGAGAGCTCGAATTAAACATGTTTTTCCTATACTTACTTCTCCAACTGTAATGACTTTGAGTGATTTCATCGAAAATAAAAACTTTTCTTTTGCCAGCTTACAATAAAATCATTGGTTAATTATAAAGTGTTATAATAATAAATATCTATATACTTGCATATCAGTTAGATGAAACTTAATTATCATCAAAAAAACAAATCTAAAATATTATTTTAGTCAGTTTTATGCTTAATTCGAGGTATTTCATATCGATTTTGCATAAACATCTATTAAAATATATATCTGTATTTCCAAAATTTTTTTAATTTGCATATTTTGACCTTAAAAAGCATATTTCTTTCTTAGATTTAATTTTTTTCATAATTTTTTTGGAAACAAAAACATCATATTATCTTAAAATAAGACATATACTTACGTTATCTGATATAAGTTTACCATGGTTCTTTATCACTCAAGTTTTAAACAATGTTTTTTGAGTTAATTATCGAAACTATTTCATATAAAAAATGGGTATTTCATAGAGATCTCCATCAGAATAGTGCTATATCAGTCAAACATACAATAATATCCTAGATATATTATGGTTTTTCAATAAATTATAGTTAATCTTATTAATTTTTGTTTCATTCATCTCAAAATTCAGCATCTACTATTAAAGAATGTTCTCCAGTTATATTTTGATACATATTATCATGTTCGGCAATAACCCTTATGACCTATTAATAATCGTATGTGAATAAACGTTCGGCTATTTTCCAAAGAATTTGGGCGATCGCTGCGATAAAAATTCTGAATGTCTTCTGAGCACATCGTTACACTAGCAGAATTACCAACATGGGATGCTGATGGACCGAATGTTCTTGCTTCCCATCCAATCCTTCCTCAAATTTATCCACTCAAAAAGGCGAATAATGAGATTAACAAGAAAATTTCTGTTTGGTTTAAAGGAGATAGTTGTAAACTTCAATGCGATGCTATAGTTAATGCAGCAAATTCTAAACTTAAAGCAGGAAGCGGTATTTGCGGAATGATATTTAAAGCCGCAGGAAATGAACTTGTTGACGCATGCAAAAAGGCAGGATATACAGAAACAGGTCATGCAGCATTAACACCTGCATTTAAACTTCCTTCAAAATATATTATACACGCAGTTGGCCCGAAAGGTGAGCAGCCATCAGAGCTTCGATCTACATATTTGTCGACTTTAAATTACATGGATAATGATAAAATTAAAAGTATTGCGTTTTGCGCAATATCTACAGGTAAATATGGCTATCCTGTTGAAAAAGCAACTCATATTGCATTGATGTCAGTTCGTGAGTGGCTTGAAGTACCAGAAAACTTACAAAAAACAGAAAGAATTGTTTTTGTAGTATTCAACGATAAAGATGTCGAAGTTTACTCTCAATTAATGCATGCATACTTTCCATTAGAAGGAGTAAAATATCCTCCAAGACCACGTAAGAACAAACCAACTTCAGCAACAAAACCTCAACCAACAGAACAAAAAGGGGCTGCTGATGTTCAAAACCCCGAAGTAAATAAGGTCGAACATGAAGTCACAAAAGAAAATCATGAAAATAAGGAACCCACAAAATAATTATTATCATGTATTCTATGAATAAATGTTTGCTATTAATAACTATCCTTTATAGAGACTTTTAAAGATATGGCCTATGGTTTTTATCAATTGGTTAGCTCATTTTCAGATCATTAGAGCTAATTCCAATTTTAAATTACTCAAACAAATGTATTTTTTTAAATTATAGTAGGAAATCTAGTAATATAATTTCATTCATAAAATTGGTATTATATGATTAAGCAAATACATACAAAAGTTTAGAATACCGAAAATTTTCTATTATTATTTGATGCCTTGACGCGATTAATTCGAGCATCAAGATCATTTGCATTTTCTGTTCGCCATTTGCTCTTTTTTGGCTGTAAGCGAGTTATTTGAAAATCGTCATATTCTTCTTTTTGATTAAACATTAGTGCCTTTTCTCTTTTTTCTATTTCGACATCTTGCGCTTGAGCTACAGCATCTAAATAAGCTCTATCATTTGCTGATAAATAGATTTTGTTTTCTGCAATTGAAACTAGATTAGAAATAAATTCTGCATTAAGATATCCCCCATCAATTGCCATCGTCAGGGCAGATTGAGATATCTCATCAGATATTTGACCTTGTGTTTCCATTGATAATAAAAAAGTGTACGTTTAATAATAGAATTTTCATATGCGCTGAATTAATCCTTGAAATAGTTTATTGGATTAGAATATTTTATGGTTTATTCATAAAACATTTAGATAAAATATAGCCAAAGTGTTTATTTGAAGCAAAACAATCAACAAAATTCATATTTTAACATATCGCATCACATAAAAGGAATTTCTATGTGACTGTATGATTCAACGCTTTAAGAAATGATACAAAAAATGTTAATATTGAAATAAAAATTCAGAATTGTTGATTTTGATAGAAATCCAACTTTTGTCTAATAACACATGGAATGAATTTATCACAACATGATTCAAAAAAAGATAGGTATTTTAAATATAAAAAATTTACATGATAAAAAAAGATAAATAACAATAATAATGCATTAGCAAGCAGGGACGGTTCCAATCAATTCAATTCCGAATTGTTGAGAAAGGGATCTCCATGAGGAAAGCTTTTCTGGTTTATCATTTTGAGGAACCGGTGGAGAAACTAATTTAATCTGTAGCGCAGCGTTATTAATTGAAATTAATGCTTGTTTTGCAGCAGATCTGGCCTCTTCTGACCAATGATTTGCAGCAGTTTCTTCAGCAGCAGCATACAAAGCACGTACAAGTGGAGAAAACTTGGTAACGAACTCGAATATGAAGGTAACATTACATGAAATGGTTAAAGCTGAAACAGCGACCTTTTGATTATCACTTTTTACTGATTCAATGATTCTTGTGAACATTGTTGTAACGTATGGCGCAATCTTAACAGGACCAACCAATGTAACAATTGAAGAGAAATGATGAATGAAACAGACAATATTCGAAGAACATGTAATTGGCCAGCAACGAATCATTTTGGACATGACTTGGACTGCCAAATTATCATTCTTTGAATAGGCATATGACAAAATACGATTCAATGAAGGATAATACTTATAAGCGAAATTGGAAAGGAAAATTGGGAGAAACTTGGTAAGAACCATCGTATTCATTGATTCATCCCATTTGGACTGGCAAGTTCGGAAATAAAGGTCAAGGAATTTGAGAACTGAGTTGATTCCGTAAAAAGTATGAAATCCGTCAATAAAGTTTTGGATAATTGTTGTGGCGGCCTTGATGAACAATACTGATATTTCCGACCAGCATTTGAAAATATATAACACCAATGACTCGATTATAGCAACTTCACGTGGATCTGGTGAAAGCAAATTATAAAATATATTTTCTGCGTTCTTCTCTTCAAGCCACTTAACTGAAACTCGTGGATAGCAGTCAGTCAACATATTTTGAAGGAGGGTATATATGGATTTCAGATCTTTCCACTGATCAACACTCTGATAAATGGGTCTTCATTATATAAATCGAGATAGGACATGTCTTCATGGGGTCTAAAGATAATTTGGCCGATTGTATTGTACAAATGAAGGGCTGTTTCATCTGAAATATGCTTGAAAGAATCTGTTGCAAGTGAGCTTTGTGTAAATTCCGATATCTGAACAAGGTTTGGCGTTAGACACATAATTCTGGATGTTAATTCTTTGTTTATTGTAACCGCTGGAATATTATTATAGTTGTAGTACGTTGAAGAGATTCCTTTATCCTTGTTTTCGGATAGTGCAGGTAGTAACTGATTTGATGATCTTCCATTATTCAAAGCAGCAGAGTTAATAATTTTGATCTGAGGACGAGCAGTAGATGCATGGAAACCCATTATGGATGAAATCGAACGCGTTCTGGCTCCCATATTCCCTCGAACTGTAGCACTGAGTGGAGTACGGTTCATCCAAAAATTGATAATATTTGCTGACAGTTCTCAATTTTTTTTCGATCGTCTGATTATATCATTGAACATAAAAACGAAATATATAATTCGATTCTTTTATTGTAAAGAATAAATTGAATTAGTATGTAAAATTGATTATTGAGAGATTTTGCTGGAGTATATTTGCTTAAATTACAACTATTTACAAATTATCAAATAAATAGGTTGAGACACACCTTAAAAATTTGGACTTTTGTGAATAATTTGAAAATAAAAGTTAATATCATTTATTTGATAAATATGTAAGAGCTGCAAATTAATAGGATACGATGAATACGTTGAAGAATTCAATAGTCTCATCACACTTTTCAATGCTTGATTTTTAAAAACTGTTTAAAAATGGAGCTTATATTGAAATAGTGTAGAGACTAAAAATTACCACAGACTATTTCAGAGGATTGAGTTGCCACTCAATCCTCTGAAAAGTCTGAGGTAATTTGCAAACTTTCAATTTCATAACAAAAAATAGTTAATTATTTTTAAAGTATCTATAGTATTAGTTATTGTTATCAATTCATCTAAGGGTTTCGTTTTGCTAAAATTGTCACTTTTATAGCATATTTGTTTTTGGATGTTTTGCGAAACCAAAAAAAAACTATGATATACAATGTGTGTGTAAAGAAAATACTTTATTTACTAGTTAAAAAATCATTTGGTATTGATCAAGTTATTTTTTCTGGATAAGATATTATATGGATAATTGGATAGAAAATACAATTATATAATCTTGTACCTGGTTTAATTAAGCTAATTGTCATCAGAAACTTGTAATTTTTATGAATTTCAGATTTTCTTTTCATTACTGCTTTTCTTAATAGGTCAAGTTCTTATTTACGTTATAAAGTATGATATTTACAAATATCAAGTTATCATGTTTTTTGAGAAATTATGAGAAACAAACAAAAATGAAAAAGATAGGAATAGCAATGAATAGTGATGTGGGTATAGAAAATGTAAGAGATATGAATGCAAAGCAATCAGTATTTAGGACATTGACCATAGATTTCGAAAAAAAAATGCTGCATATTGAGCGAAAACTATGATTATATTATAAGGGTGTCATTTAAAGCATAATGAAACTATTCCCTTTTCATTTTAATCGAATAAGATAGTAAAGATTTTTGAATTAGCTAGAAACTGATGAGATGTTTTCACAAATCAGATTTTTAATCTCTATAATGCATAATTCACTCAATATCTCAATTTTGATATTGCGAGATATTTTTGCTATCGGTTTCGCAATTTTGACACAATAGCAAGAGGGTTCTATAAGCATTATTATCAACGTAGAATTTGAATATCATATCAGAAAATGTCGCAAATCTGACATTTACCCGACCAAATAGCAAAAATAATTGAATACTTTTCGCAAAAACTTTAAAAATCGATAAAAATATGAAATATAGATATTAAAGAGACTTTTTATATAATATTCATAAAGATTTTCCAAAAATATGATACCGCAAAATTAAAAAAGTGACGTCTTGAGTGGAGTCAAAGGTCGAAATTGCTAGCTAAATGTTTTTTAGCGAAATTGCGTATTGTACGTTTTTTTCGCAAAACGAAACCCTTAGTGCTAATTAGAAATTGCTTGTTAATTTGGTCTAATGCCCATTATTCTTTAATAATTTTTTACTCTCTTTTTATCATTCCCGATGTTCTTCTCTCCAAAAATATATTCTTATAATTTTCTGCAATTAAAACTCAATAATGGAAGTAAAATAATGGATATATTTATTTTTCTTTCAAGTTCTGCTATTATTCAAGACACAATGCACAATAACATTTTCTCATTGCGCAATAAGTTTAAAATGTAAAAAAAATTTATTCACTGAATTAGCATCAAATAAAAACAACACGGGTTAATAAACAAATATCTGTTAACAGGGCACGAATGTAAAGGAGTAATTTTCACAAAATAGCAAACCTTAATGGAGCCAAAATTAGATTTAAAATCATTATATTTACAGTTAAAGCTACAATCTAATTCTGTATGTCCTGCAAAAAATTCAGAATTTTTGTCGAAAAAACAATTATAAAATGATATTTTTGATTGGGTTTCATCACAAGTAAGTATTCCAGTTAGTTCGTTATTACCAAATAAATAAACGTCATTAAAGATTAATAAAGATCATGTTAATTATAATTAGAATTTTCGTTATTAATCAGATTAACATGATCAATTTTTGTGGTAACAGTATATTCAGAGCTAAACAATGCTTTATTCCCTGTTGAATTAGAGCATTGCAAGAATTTAATTGAATGGTTAAATGGAGCTTTTACTGTTAAAAGAACACCATAATATAGAATAGAGTTTTCAAGTTTTGCATATGACGAATTTAAATTTTTAATATACAAAGATTCAGTTCCTGAATTCCATAGCGAATGCAGAATTGTTGTTCCAAATACAACAGTTATTTCTGATTCAATGTTATTTTTGGGTGAACATTGGAAATCACTGTTTAAATTCGCCGAATTTTTGATGAAACATGATTTTTGAATGAAGAATTCACCTTGATTTGCATAAATAGCGCCTCCTCTATCTGTACATGAGCAAAATGTGAATAAACATTCTTCAACATTGATATTAATATTTGCATCATTATAAATCGCTCCACCTCGGGAAACACCTGTTAAATTCGAAAAGTATGAATGCTGAACTAGGAAATCTGAATTAGGTTCAATTCGTTCATCATATAAATTCTTAAAATACAATTAGATTAAAATTTTGTGGGGAATAATACAAAAAGTATGTCACTTTTTAGAAGGTTTAAATAATGATTTTCTCTTTTTTCCCTCCCTTTCAATGCAATTGAAAGAACTTTGGAGGAATATACATATATTGTATTTCTGAATTAATTCAATATACATACAAAGTGTGTGAAATATGTTTCTCAATGATAACAAGTATAGTCTGGAAATAAGAGTCTTTATTATTATTTATAAATAAAAAAATAAGGAGACCCGCTCTTGAACCTTTGCCATCACGAAATTCTACATGACAATCTTGTTGAGTTATTCAAATTAATGGAAATAAAAATATGCATACAAAAGTTGACTTTTAAAATACAATTTTTAAAATACGACTTTCAGTGGAATTTATTTAAAAAGTGACTTTTAAAATTTTTAATGTCTGATTATGACATTAATGAAGATAAATATAGTAAATTTCAACGAGTCTGTAGTGACTGCAATAATTTGTATATTTCGTTATATCAATTAAAAACGGAAAATGAAAAAGAATTGCACTCGATTTACGAAAAGATCAAAACAATTTTGATTGATTCAAAGAAATATTCACCTCAAAATATTATCTGCGACATTTTAAACATCATTCCATATAAAAACCGCTACATAAAGTCATACTTGGAACTAGCGAAATTCATATCTGATGATTATCAAGTAAATGAAGTCAAAAATATTCCCAACATATCTAATTTCATGTTTTATAACGACTACGGAATTAAATTATGCAAAAGTCAAGATTTTAAGAAAATGGATAAAAAAATCTCGAAATTCTAAAAGAAAATACAATTTACAAAGCAATTATGAATAATGATCTAGAAAGGTTCATCTCATTCACAGAAAGTGGAAGATTTTATGAAGTTAAAAAAATTAGAAGCCATTTATATCCATATTCTGAAAAAGGATATTCATTTCTTGAATTATGTTGTTACTACGGAGCAGTTGATTGTTTCAAGTTTTTAAGAACGAAATTTAACTCAGAAATAACTCGAAAATGTCTAGAATTTTCATTTTTAGGAGGAAATCCAGAGATAATGAGTGAATGTTTGAAATATCAAAAACCAAATAAAGATTGCATGAAATATGCAATTATTTCACATAACATTGATTTTGTTACATTCTTAATGAATGAATACAATCTTAAGATTGTTTTAGAATCATGCGTAAAATATAAAAATCTTGAATCATTTTTTGTTGTTTTCGATCAAACTAATGATGCTGATATTTGCTTTTATTATTCAATTAATTTTAATGTCCTTTTGCTTTATGAATATTTTCTTCCATATTGTTCAAATATCAACAAAAAATATAAATATGAGCAAACAGCTCTTCACATCGCCACATATAAAAATGAGTATATGGTCGAGTTACTTCTTTCACATGGAGCAACTGTCAGTGAAAAAGATCAATCTGGAAAAACAGCTCTTCATTATGCAGCAGAATATAACTGTGAAAGAACAGCCGAACTTCTTCTTTCACATGGTGTAAACATCAATGAAAAAGATCGATTTGGGAAAACAGCTCTTCATATCGCCACAGAAAAAAATTATATTGAAATAGCTAAACTTCTTATTTCCCATGGTGCAACTGTCAATGGGAAAGATGTATATCATATGACAGCTCTTCATTATGTAATAAGAAATAAAAATGAGTATATAGTCGAGTTACTTCTTTCACATGGAGCAACTGTCAGTGAAAAAGATCAATCTGGAAAAACAGCTCTTCATTATGCAGCAGAATATAACTGTGAAAGAACAGCCGAACTTCTTCTTTCACATGGTGCAAATATCAATGAGAAAGATAATTTTGGACAAACAGCTCTCCACATTGCGGCAGAATATAACCGTGAAAGAACAGCCGAACTTCTTCTTTCGCATGGTGCAAATATTAAAGAAAAAGATAAATATAAACAAACAGCCCTTCAACTTGCAACAGATTATAATTGTAAAGCGACAGCCAGACTTCTTATTCGCTATGCAAACGCGTGCGAGACCCAATGGTAACTTTCCACGGACACAGTAGTGACATTTTTAATTATTTTAAGAAAATATTAGTTTATCTTATTTTATATTTCAAATTAAAAAAAAGCAGTAAAAATGTTGTAATTACTGATATAAAACATGTTTACAATGATAAAAATTGAATTTTTATAATTGTCAAAAATTTGAGAAGTGTTAATAGAAAGAAATTCCAATTCATTTTTATATAATGTCTGCTTTTGGTATTGATCTTGGTACAACATACTCATGTGTCAGTCAATTCCTTCACAATCGTGTTGATATTCTTGCCAATGATATGGGTAACAGAACAACTCCATCATACGTTGCTTTCATGGATGACGAAAGACTTGCCGCATATTAATAAGAAAATTTATTTTGGATTTTGCATATAAAGCTCAAAATTCATTTTATTTGAATAGCTTTAGATTCATTATATCTCAATCATATGCCATTGAACATTATTATGAAAACAGATTTATACGTATGCTTAGTCTCTATGATACAATTCGTTCTTGTGATATAAATAATCATACTTCATAAATTAATATCTCATAAAGAAAAAAGTAAAATATTTACATTAAAATTTGCACAATAGTATAAACTTTCTTTTTAAATATCTTCAAGTTCATTTCCATCTGGATTTGTTTCAGTTGGATCAGCGGAATTTTTGATAGCATTTATTATTTCTTCATTTCCTTTTTCATTTGCAATATCAAGTGGTGTTTTTCCTTTAGAATCCTGAATATTTGTCTTTGGGTTTTTTTCTAAAACTGCTTGTAAAACACCCAATTCCTGATGATTTGTGGCAAGATGCAAAGCTGTTGATCCTTCCTTCGATGCCAAATTCACGTCAGCACCTTTCGAGATCAGCAATTTAGCCATTGATGAGTTTCCTAAAACAGCACATATCAATAAAGGAGTCATTCCTTTTGCATCCCTGATATTGACATCAAGACCTTTCTCAATTAATAAAAGTGCAACATCCTGTGCATCGTTCCTTGCGGCTAAATGTAATAACGAACGTCCTTCATCATCTTTGACCTTTATATCTCCACCTTTCGATAAAAACAATTGGCAGATCTTTTCGCGATTCTTAATAACCGCCAATTGTAAACTATTCAAATTATTTGAATCTTTTTGATTGATGTTCAAACCTTTTTGTAATAACAAATTTGCAACATCAATTGCTTCATTTTTCACTGTTTTATGGAGAGCTGTCATTCCTTTAGCATTTAGGAGTTTTGTGTCTGCACCTTTCTCAATCAACAACTTGCAAACATCGACAGAATTATATCGAGCGGCGACGTGTAAAGGAGTACTTTTTCCTTTGTTCAAAGCATTGACGTTCACCTTCTTTTGGAGAAGAAGTCTGACAATACCATCGGAATTGTGCATAGCTGCAATGTGTATTGTCTGTTTTCTTCTTGAATTCTTTCCATTAACATCGAGTTTTCGTGCTAAAATTGTAGCAACTTCGACAGAATCGAAAACAGCGCAATAATCTAAAAGAGAACCACCACCAAGAAGCATGAAGTGTCTGAAGTCAATATCACGCGTCTTACGTGCAATCTCGGCTTCACTCAAGTTGCAAACAGTGACAACACCATAATTAGCTCCTCTTGATGCCAAAAGTGACAAAATTTCAGGATTTTTCTCCTTGCAACAGATATATAGAGCTGTTGCACCTGCACCTGACTTTGCATCTGCACCATTCTCAAGGAGATAATTGACAAATGGCAAAATACCAAATGGAACGCAATATAAAAGAGCAGAATTGAAATTCTTTGTTTCACAAAGCTTGTAAATGTATAAAAGAAGGTCATGATGCTGTGAAATCTCTTCGAAACTGACTTTTGATGGGCTCCAGAACTTCATTTTGTAGCCATTGTCGTGATTAATAATAACATTAGTCATTGGAAAGTCTTTGAGGTTATCAATGCCTATTTTTTCGATTATCTTATCAATGATAAAACAATTTCCTCCAAGAAAAGCTAAGTTAAGATGATCTTTTGTAATTGTTAATCCTTTTTCAACGCAAAAGTCGAAACAATTCTTTGCGCCAAACTGACAAACCCAATCTGAGATCGAATTCGAGTTGTATGGTATGAACCACGGTAATTTTAGCTTATCTTCGAGATCATAATCGAATTTTTCGAGGTAATTGAAGTCTACATGCTTCTTAAACTCTTCTACATCATCGTATAGCATAGCATGCATAAGTGTATCGCTCTTAAAAACTTCCATTAAGCTGTTAAATTCGTCATCGTTTTGTATTTCGTGAGAGAATTTTGCTGTTGTCTGATTGTATTTATATTTGATGAAAGCTGAAAATAAAGGTGAGAAGTCGAAGTTTTCAAACTTGTCGAACTTAAATTCGTCCATTAATTTAGTGAACAAGTTCCAATATACTCTTGTGTACTTTCTGTTATAGGAACATGCTTTATCTATCATCAAGAAGAACGAAATGCATGGTATTTGATACTTTCGTACAATATATATGGTTGTTTGCGCTAATGTCGAAACATCATCTTGATAAATAGGAGTAAAAATGTTCAATCTGTAAATTTGAGTGGCAACAGAGATGTAATCAGCAAAGGTTTCGAATAAAATATCATACATCTCATTGTCAAAGTTATTGGTCGTCATTTCGATTTAAAATTTTTATGTAAATTTTTCAAATTATTTTATATGAATTATCCATTCAGGAATCGCCCGAAATATTTGGATCTGGACTTTCTGATTTCTTTTCTAATGAGTATTATATATAAACTTCTTAATTATAACTGGTTGGCTTTGTTATCAAAGAGTATTGGACATTTTTTACAAGATAATTTCTCCCTTTATAAATGTAAACTATTCAATTTTGAATCCAATTTCTGCAGGACAGGTAAGACTTGTATTTTCCTTTTATTCTTTGAATTATGGCATTGCTGTAATGTACTTGAGAATATTTACACTCAAAAATTATCTCAATTCCAATATTTAGAGTTAAATGAATTCAAATATTGACTGTAAACTCTTCTTGGAAGGATTCCATATGATAAAATTTATTTCCTACTTTGTGACAATCTTAATGATATCATTAGAGAGGATGAATTAATACTAACGAGTTTTCAAAATTATTTTTCTTGTCAGTTTTTAATTCTGTTAGTTTTATTAAATTAAATGATTATTCCAATATTAGGACTTCGCCGTGTTAGAAGTTATATTACTTACGATGACAATAATGGAACTACCTCATATGAATCAAATTCTAACTATTCAACCCTCCAAAAAGGGGACGTTTCAGATTGCCCTTGCCAAACTAACAATTACACATGCATTCCAGACTGTTGCTGCGCTCCAAAGTGCGCTTCATTCTATAATGCATCTACATATACACAATGCTACTCTGCTCCCACTGCTGATATCGTTACAAGATGTGATAGCTTTTCAAAAGATTCAGTTGGCTCAGTTTCAGACTGGCTCAAGCGTGTAATATTCTGCGTATACCGCGAAAACAATCCTTTAACAAACAGAGGAATCATTTATTCAGTACCATATTCAAAATACAGAAATACAGCGTTAAATTATACAGTTCAGAGCAAAGCAAGTTCAGCCGTCACATCTTTTGGTTATTTAACAGAAGATGACGTTACAACTGTTACAGGAGCTGACAAATCAAATAGAGGCTATCTTTTTGGACAATCAATTCTCAATGCTGATGGAGAATTGTTTACCATCAATGCTAGCTCTGGTTCTGTTTCCATTCCACTTGAATTCGGCGTAAATTCAGATTTTGAATTTAATATTCCAAATGGAACAAATCCAAATGCAACAATTTCATTATTAGACTCCACAGGAAATCATACAATTCGAATTATGCCAAATAATACTCAAACAATTGATTTCAGCGTTAATAGTACTGACGTTGCTGCAACAAGCTTCCTTGGACTTACGATATCAATATTGTACAAAGCTACAGACTATAAACCAGCTCCACAATATATTATTGATTCTGCTATAGTAAATACAACTACATCAGACTTCCCCGAAGGAATTCATGCGGGGCTCATAAATGGAACCCATGTAGTTGGTCACATTGGATTCTTCGAGCTTCCAAATAGTGAAAACTTTTTGGACACATCTTCAGAAGCTGATGAAGACTCATGGCTTCCATTCAACTGGAAAGGTGTTAACAACAGCTAATTTGTATCTATAATATTACGTTATTTTTATGTTTTGACTGATCAAGTATTTGTAAAACTTATTTAAATCTTATTTGAAAATCTGTTAATGCATATTAATAATACATTTGATTATCACACACTCAGATATATCTTTGTACTATTATTTGTATATTTTTTTTTAATTTTTAATTGAGAATTCTACTTAGGTGCAAATCATCCAAAAACAGTAGTTTAAATAGCCAATACTATTCATCTCAAGCAAAGACAATAAGAAGAAAGAATTTATTTCTCAAGAATAACAGATTCGATTATCCTAATTCTTGAATTTTTTTTGGTCTTTTCTAGCAAAATATTATTTCTAAATCGGTCAATTCAAATCCGATCAGATTCCAATTTAATTCTAATAGATATTTGACAAGCACCGAATTGCGATACTGCTCTTGAATTTGTATTCATAAGTAATAGTTGGCCGTCGATGTCGAACGTCGCTCAAATTACTTCTCGCCAAATAATGACAACAGCGCCACTTTGAGGATCTGCATCTACAGCGCATACCTTAGTTTTGCTTAATGTCTTCTCGTTAAACTGAAAAACTTTGCCTTTGACGTAATCAAATAATGCTATATCGCCTAAATCGTTACCTCCAACGAAATAAGGAGGGCTTCTGTTTGTAGTTGCAAAAGTTCTGATATTTGAAAATCTTCCGGTAATCTTGTTCAATGTTCCGCCTTCATCAAGGTAAAAATCAAATTTTATTGCATATTCATTGAGAAATTAAAGTAACGAATCCATCAAAATTGAGAGGGTAGTTCTCCCATCAAATTAACGTACATACTGCTGCACCCTTAATACCATGCGAAATAAGAAGTTCGGCTGTTTCTTTACTATTATATTTTTTTGCTTTATGAAGAGCGGTTTCTCCAAATTTATCTTTTTCTTTGATATTTGCACCATATGAAATAAGAAGTTCAGCTGTTTCTTTACTATTAAACCATGCTGCAATATGAAGGGCTGTTTCCTTATGGTTATTCTTTTCATTGATATTTGCACCATATGAAATCAGAATTTCAGCTGCTTCTTTACTATTATATTCTGCTGCAATATGAAGAGCAGTTTCTCCATCTGAAAATTTTTTATTGACATCTACACCTAATGAAAGGAAATATTCGCAAAGGGATGGAATATTAAACATCGGTGAAACCCTCAAGCAGATGTTTAAAAGATTAGTTTGATCATAAAAAACTAAAAATGAATCAAGATTATTATATTTTTTGCAAGAATATACGTTGATACTTATGTTGTACTCATTCACTAAGAATGTTACAAAATCAATGTTATGTGAAATAATTGCATATTCCATGCATTCTTGATCTGGGTTTTGTTGTTTCAAACATTCACTCATTATCTGTGGATTTCCTCCTAAAAATGAAAATGCTAGACATTTTTTGTTATTTCTGAGTTAAATTTAGTTCTTAAGAACTTGAAACAATCAACTGCTCCATGGTAGCAACATAATTCAAGTAATGAAAATGCACTGTAAGAATATGGATATAAACTACTTTTAAATCTTTGATTTTCATTAAATCCTTTTCTTTCAGTGAATGGAATGAATATTCCTAATTCATTATTCATAATTACTCTGTAAATTGTATCTTCTTTAAAAATGTCGAGATTTTCTGATTTAATTTTTTCGAAATCAGCAGATTTGTCTAATTTAATGCCATATTCTTTGTAAAACAAAAAGTTTGAAACAAGATTAACATTGTGGACATCTTTTATTTGATAATCATCTGAAATGAGTTTGGCGAGAGATAAATATGACTTTGTATAGCGATTATTATACGGAATGATATTCAAAATATCTTTTATTATAATTTGTGGAAGACGCTTCTTTGAATCAATCAATTCTGTTTTGATCATTTTGTAAATTGAGTTTAAATCTTCTTCTTTTTCCGTTTTCAGCTGATACAACGCATCGTATGAATCAATGTAGTATTTGTAGATACTTCGCAGTTTACTGTATTTGTTCGGATTACTGTCTTGATCAGACATTAAAAAATTTAAGAAGTAAAATATTACGAAAGAGAATGATTAAAATGCTCATTATAATAAACTCAATTTATATTCTATTAGATAAATTTCATTTTCTAAGAAAAAAACAAGCATATCATGAAGCTTTTTGTTAGAATGAAATAAATAAAGTTTAGTGATTTGTAGGGTGGATGTATTTTGACTATAGGATATGAGTTTATACAAATAAATTTGATTTTGAGAATTTAATATTATGTTTGAAAGATTATTATGTAAAACATAAGAGATATTTTTAGCTAAATCGAAGTGGTTTAGAGAATACTTTGAGATTATAAAGATTTTTCGAAAGAAATATTGAAAGCAAAGCATTTATTAAGAATTTGTTGTGAAATGAATACACTTCGAGAAGACATTAGATCAGTTTGTTACTTGGCAAAATTAGAGCTGAAATCATTTTCATAAATGAAGAAAATTTCTTAACTATAGCAAACGGTTGTAATGTATTTGAAATATAAATAGTCTTATTGTAATCTGATATCTATGCAATCATGGATATTGCTTTGAGAAAGTATTTCGGAATTTATGACGCACCGATAGATGAATGAAAAAGGAAAAAAGAATTGCTTCTGGTGGGATTCGGACCCACGACCTTCCGCTTACTAGGCGAACGCTATAACCACTAGGCTACAGAAGCTATTCGTTTAAAGTTAATTTTATAGTTTTATGATATATTCTTAATATTTCCAAAAATTAAATGACATTTAAATGCAATCGATTGTAATAAACAGAAATTCATCAAAAGTGACAGCTCTCAATTTTTTGACATTTGTAAATTCTAAATTGGATGAGAAAAATGAAATAATACTAAGCATAATACAATATTCTAGATTTAATTATAATTAGGAAAAAGTTAGTTTTGAGAGTACTTTTCATAGGCATATAGAATGAAATCTTCTGAAAAATAATATCACATAAACTCATATTATTTTCTAATATATAACTATTTTCTAATATATAACTATTTTATATAAAAATCAAATTCAATGATCTTAAAAGCGAATGATAAACCTCAAAATTTACGAATATAATGAGTGGGAATATAATGCTTATCTATCATAAAACCATATGAAATATCAATTTTTGCTTTACGCCTAATTTTTGACGACAATTAGCAAAAAATGTTAAATGTTAACACTCAGTCCATTTGAATATGAAAAATAAAATTGACTTTGATTAAATGTTTTTATTTATCATGCAATTCTTCTTGCGACCAAAGATTTGAATAAAAGTTCAAAAAATAAGATAGCTTAAAAAATAATATACGGTAGTGTTTACTAATAGATGAATAGTATATAAATTCTATTAAAATGGATTTGATCCAAAAAAATATATAAAATTTGATCATAAATAAAATCGTTTTAAATTACTTCTTCATTTAAATTATAACAATTATTTTTGGTTTTATATTTTTTTGGATCAAATCCATTTTAATAGAATTTATATACTATTCATCTATTAGTAAACACTACCGTATAGAGAGAGGGTCAAAGTTGCTATTTGCCACTTTTCCACAAGAATATAATTGAAAAAAGTTATCATATAGTTGATCTCATTCACTGAGGAGAGAGATGCATGTAGTGTAATGGGATAAACAGCGGGATTGCTGCTCTAAGTCCTAGGTTCGAGACACATTGGCTTCATTTTTCTCTTTTTTATTGACGTAAACTATTCAATTTTTGTGTTCTCCATTCAAATTTCAGAATTTTTTTTTGCAGATTTCACGCTACATTCGAAGTTACCTTTTGTAACAACCACCACCGCCTACGAAAGACGAAAGTGTGTCACGATTTCACCCGGAAATCCGACGGTTGTTTAAGAGTAAGCACTTTTGGCACCTACTCCTACCGTATATTATTTTTTAAGCTATCTTATTTTTTGAACTTTTATTCAAATCTTTGGTCGCAAGAAGAATTGCATGATAAATAAAAACATTTAATCAAAGTCAATTTTATTTTTCATATTCAAATGGACTGAGTGTTAACATTTAACATTTTTTGCTAATTGTCGTCAAAAATTAGGCGTAAAGCAAAAATTGATATTTCATATGGTTTTATGATAGATAAGCATTATATTCCCACTCATTATATTCGTAAATTTTGAGGTTTATCATTCGCTTTTAAGATCATTGAATTTGATTTTTATATAAAATAGTTATATATTAGAAAATAGTTATATATTAGAAAATAATATGAGTTTATGTGATATTATTTTTCAGAAGATTTTGTGTTCTTCTTCAAAATTTTATTTTTTTATTAAAAAGAATCTTTACAAAATATACATTTACTTTAATTAATATTTAAAAACGTGCTCTATCAAAAGTTCCAAAAATTCAATATTTTAGCTTTTCTGAGGTGTCACTTTTGATGAATTTCTGTTTACAACATAGATCAAGAAGAAATCATAATAACTATAATATTCTTCTCTAAAAATAACTTGAAATTTTGCCGATTTTTCGGATTAATCGAAATTTATCAATCTAATTAAAAAATAATTACAACCCTCATAAATTTTAAATATATTTATTTTACGCACCATAAATTACAAAAAATATATAGACAAACAACAATTACTACATTAATACCAATTATCTTCGCTAAAAATGCTCTTTGACTGTATTGTCGAGCAATCTTGTATACATTTGGTTGTATCCTTAATCACAACCTCAGATCCAATACTTCCTATTGCATCTTTTGAGTTCAAAAATGAATATTCTTGCATTTCCTCATCAGAAATAATATCACTCCAAGTTTCCTTGAGGTTTTTCATATTAATTTTCGGATCATTTGTCTGTGAAAAAATTTCAAATTGAGATTCATTTATACTAGTAAAGGAATGAGCATTAACTTGACTCGAATCTTCTTCTGCAGAATTTTCGACAATGCTTGCGTCGGATTTACCGTGAATAAGACAAACAAAAATATAAGTAATGATGCCGTATGCTACTGGGTAGACAAATGAAGGATTTTCTCCAGCACTGTAACCTACCTGTGAACTTTGATTTTGCTCGTAAAAATCTCTAAATTTTATGTTAGTATAATGTCCTGTGAAATCTGGCGTTGGAATGGGAAGATAAATCATGTTAGAATGAATTTCTTCAATGCGCTTTAGATAATTTGGAGGACTACTATGGAAAAAATTAAATCGAAACCCTAGAAAGGTTGTTAGCATTTTAAATCTAAATCAAGCACTTTTTGTAAAGCTCTCAAATGTTTTTATATTCAAATGAAATAATATGCTAAAAATAATGCAATTAATTTGAACAGATTCTTTTCAAAAACTACTTTTCTCCATTTAAAATTGAATTGGGGATTCAACTGATCCGAACATGTTGAATCTTCTCAATTTTACTAAAATTTTATTCGTTCTTATAATATATACGGAATATGCTGGAACGATAAATTTTACTATCGCTAAACAAAAAATTGCTAAAAGGTAACTAAACTACTTTCGCCGATCCGATTTGCTCCATATTTAAAATATAGCTTGCATATGTAGAAGAAAAGCTAATTTTGAAGTACGCCCGAAATCCACCAACAGGATTTCGAGCTACTAAAAAGGTACTTTTAAATGTGATTTTTTTTATAAAAAATTAAATTTATTTTAAGATCAGACTAAAAACTAATTTTATGGAAAATCTATATCGACAAATTTATTACTTATTGGGTATATAGATTTTTTGATTATGGCGATTATGTCTGATATGCTTCCAATAAGCCAAAACACATTTCATACTGATTTCTATAAAAGGTATCTTTATTATAGAAGTGTAAGCTATATCTGTTTGTTTTTTTATTATAACAAATTCATAATTCTCTTATAAGGACTAGATGAAATCTGTATTATTAAATCATTAGCTAAATGAAGGTTCAAATAGAAAGTAAATATCAATTTATATGATACTGAAACCAAATAGTTCTTTTAATAAAAGATAACACGCTGAAAATTATTGAGTATTTGCAAATCTCAAAAATCTATTGGTGAATTTGGCTCAACTTTTAAAATTATAACATCCATATCAAATCATAAAAGCAGACAAAAATTAAAGCCAAACCTATCGGCCAATTTTTTTTTGATATTTTGATTTTTGAGGTATACTTTTAAAAGTGGATTTAAAGCACTTATGAAAAAACATTAACTTCTGTCGTTATGATTATTGATTTAGACAATAATGATTTTAATCTTTGATTATCAAAACACTAAAGTCATCTTTTTAACATTTGCTTGGTAGCATTAACTCAAGTCTAAAGTACTATTTTATGTGGCACTCTTAGAATTTTTGTATTCATTGTACACGCTGAAATAGTACCATTAAAGTTATGGCGGACTTTCAAAAAATAGTTTGGTCACCTTTAAATTGCTAAGATTCATTTATGTTTTGTGTAGATCGCGAACATCATATATGCTCGGCATTCTATCAATGAATGAATTTTGTCTTTATAAAATGTTTCTATCATATTTAGATTATTTTCCAATGACATTATTCAAATGATAAAATTTAAAAACAGCAAGCGTGGTGCATAAGTACGATATAAAACATGTTTAGCAATAAACAAATCTTGTAAAATACCAGTTTTTGTCTGGCATTAGGTCATAATTTTTATCTTTAAGGATATTATGGAAATTAACAAAAGGGCTGGACTGAATAAAGTATATTACGGCTACTGACAAGTAATCGCTACAATCAAAACCAAAAATCAAATGAAAAATTTCATTTTTGGCTTAGATTAAAAACTGTAATAGTATCGGAATCAAAATACGCAAAATAGTGTATGGGAGTCTTTAAACGATCCGAAATTAAATCGATAGAAAAGAAATTATTTGTTTTCTCCGCTTTCTTGGAATTTGTGGAAATTATCGATTCGTGCTTGAAGTTGTTCTTCAGTTTCTTCGATAGTTGGTATTTCTTTTCCATCCCATGGCTCTACAGTGATAATTCTATTTCTGTATTCGCATTGATCGAGATCTCCGATTGCCTTTGATGCCGATTGAGCTTGGTCAAATCTTACTATGACTATTCCTTCAGGATTCTTCTCGATTGGCTTTACAAGGGTAACTTTTCCGAATGGTTCACATTGAGTTGTCAAATCTTTTATAATTTTGCCGTATAACTCGGGTTCTTTGATTAATTCATCCATATCGAAAACGTTTTTCATAATCATAATTTTAACTCTTTTCTGCTCTGATGGATCTAGTTTTTCTTCACCACCAAAGTAACTATGAAACTTTCTCGATAATTTCATTGCGCCTTTCCATTTGGAAAAGTCGTATGGCTCTCGAACTGCTCTTTCTACTTGTACTTTTTCACCGGTAACAAGAAATTGCTCACCATCTAGAATTTCTATCGCATGATTTGTTGCTTCTGGGTATGCATATGTAACGGTGGCCTTATGAGCGCGAGGATTTAATAAAATTAAATCTTCACCAGTTTCTGGATGTGTTGCAAGAACTCCTACTCTCTTACAAAACTCAGAAATTTGCTGAGAAGTTGTTCCTTCTGGAAGATTTTTGACAACAATTGATAATTGGGCGTTTTTATGCTCAACTACTTGAGCTGGTTGATTGTTTTCTTCTTTTTTATCGTTTTGATCTGTTTTTGGCTCGTCTTGCTTTTTTTCAATTTGTTCTTGAGGGAGCATGATTTTTCATTATGTCACTTTTCTTGATAGAATTTGCTTCATCAAAAATCATGAGTAAGTCAATGCTTTTACATACGAATCTGATGGTATTAATCAATCAATAATAATAAAAATTTTTTTTAATTGCAACATTAAAACAACACTGATGTTGAGAATCATTCCATGAAATAAAGATGATGAAGTGGTAAAATATGAAGGGCAGTTAGTCCATATTTATTTTTTTCATTGTTATTTGCACCATGTGAAATAAGAAGTTCGGCTGTTTCTTTACTTTTATAAATTATTGTAATATGGAGAGCGGTATTTAGATAATTATTTTTTTCATTGTTATTTGCACCATGTGAAATAAGAAGTTCAGCTATTTCTTTCCAATTAAAATGTGCTGCAATATGAAGAGCAGTTTCTCCGTCACAGTTTTTTTCATTGATATTTGCACCATGTGAAATAAGAAGTTCGGCTGTTTCTTTACTATTATAAACTGTTGCAATATGAAGGGCAGTTAGTCCATATTTATTTTTTTCATTGTTATTTGCACCATGTGAAATAAGAAGTTCGGCTGTTTCTTTACTTTTATAAATTATTGTAATATGGAGAGCGGTATTTAGATAATTATTTTTTTCATTGTTATTTGCACCATGTGAAATAAGAAGTTCAGCTATTTCTTTCCAATTAAAATGTGCTGCAATATGAAGAGCAGTTTCTCCGTCACAGTTTTTTTCATTGATATTTGCACCATGTGAAATAAGAAGTTCGGCTGTTTCTTTACTATTATAAACTGTTGCAATATGAAGGGCAGTTAGTCCATATTTATTTTTTTCATTAGTATTTGCACCATGTGAAATAAGAAGTTCAGCTGTATCTTTACTATTATTACGTGCTGCATGATGCAGAGCGGTTTCTCCATCATTAGTTTTTTCATTGATATTTGCACCATGTGAAATAAGAAGTTCAGCTAATTCTTTCCAATTAAAACCTGCAGCAATATGAAGAGCTGTATTTCCATCCTCATCTTTTTCATTGATATTTGCACCATGTGAAAAGAAATATTTGAAAATGGATGAAATATTAAACATCAATGAATAAACAAAGAATTTGCTAATATCATTAGTTTGATCGAAATAAACTAATAAGGATTCAAGATTATAATACTTTCTACAATAATCTAATTTGATCTCTATATTGTATTCATTCATCAAGAAAGTAACAAAATCAATGTTATGTGAAATAATTGCATATTTCATGCAATCTTTATTTGGTTTTTGATATTTCAAACATTCACTCATTATCTCTGGATTTCCTCCTAAAAATGAAAATTCTAGACATTTTTGAGTTATTGCTGAGTTAAATTTCGTTCTTAAAAACTTGAAACAATCAACTGCTCCATGATAACAACATAATTCAAGTAATAAATAACTTTCATCAGAATCTAGATATAAATTGCTTGTAAGTATTCGATATTGATTAAATCCATCTATTTCAGTGAATGCAATAAATCTTTCTAAGTCATTATACATAATTGCTCTGTAAATTGTATTTTCTATATGAATATCGAGATTTTTAAGATCTTTTTCGAAGTTATCAGATTTGTTTAATTTAATTCCATATTCTTTGTAAAACAGGAAGTTTTAGATAGATATAACATTGCTGATCTCTTTGACTTGATATTCATCAGATATGAGTTTGGCAAGATATAAATATGACTTTGTATAGCGATTATTATACGGAATGATATCTAAAATATCTTTGAGTATATTTTGTGGAGAATTTTTATTTGAATCAATCAATACTACTCTGATATTTTTGTAAATTGAGTTTAATTCTTCTTCTTTTTCAGTTTTTAGCTGATACAATGCAGTATACAAATCTATGCAGTATTTGTAGATACTTTGCAATTCATTGAATTTATTTAGGTCAATGTCTTCATCAGACATGAAAAAAATTTACCACCTTTTTTACATGAAAAAATTTTCAATTCAAAAAGTGTAAAAAAGGTTGTCATTCTTTGTTCACTTTTTCAATAAAATTTTTCATTTTTATTTTGAATACTTCACAAAATTTGAGTAGCAAATTGATAAATCAATCGCAGTTGATTGAAAAATTATAAAAGATTCTTTGAAGGTGAGTAAAAATTGGTACAGCAACAATTTAATATCTGATTCCTCTTCTAGTTTTTCAGTTTCATTTTGCATACAAAAGGGGGGAAACTTCGTCGACAACAAAGGTATCGACCAAAATTGTTCCCATTATGCTTGACATATGAAGTATAGTAATAGTGTGTATGGACTCATAGAATGACTTTCGTTTGATTTCGAGATATATTATCATCTTCTAAAATATCCATATTTTACTTGATAACCCATATGTATTATCGTATTATGAAAATTAAACGAAAAATATGGCTCAAGACGAGCAAAATTCGATGCTAAAAAAGTAAATTGTTTATTGATTAGGGTGCTTTCAGGTATTTTTCTGAAGTAACACTTTATTCGTTTTTCTTTCTACATCTGAATATAAAACATGCACAAATAAGTATTTATAATTAAAAAAATTATTCGAATTGGGTAATTAAATCGTTAGATCTTAGATTTTATTAATCATTTCTTCTTAAAATGAGACTGTGGTAATGGGAACTGTGTATGAGAGTTGCAGTATTGTTAAATTGCGCGAAATGTTGATAAGCTTCAAAAACGATTTGTAGTATGTTCAAGTATATTAGAATTTAATAATATATGATAACATCGACTGCAAACAATAGATTTTAAGTAATTGATGAAAATCGATATCAATATTTAAAATTTTCGAGGTTTTTTTGACTGATAGCAATTGCTTTTGACACCTAGAATGAAGTTCTCCTTGGTGAGTTTCTCCAAATTTTTTCCATTTTAGAAAAAGCCTTTGCAATTTTCTAGAAAATGATAACGTTTTTTTCAATTCTCGAT
The DNA here is from genome assembly GCF_026262505.1 of Trichomonas vaginalis G3. Lineage (NCBI taxonomy): Eukaryota > Parabasalia > Trichomonadida > Trichomonadidae > Trichomonas > Trichomonas vaginalis. The sequence continues at coordinate 17,372,822 of NC_067204.1, read as the reverse complement.
TTTTTTTGGAAAAATGAGGTTAATTTTTTTGAAAATTTATAATTTAGAGAGAAATAAACCATTTTCATTGTGTTATAAATCGAGGAAACCTTTTTATTTTTGTTATTCTATAATATTTCTACTAAAATATATCACTTATACAGCAAAATCATATAACTATTTTTCAAATATATTGAAAAGAAGTATATATTCCTAAATTATAAATCAGTCATAGTTTACTATCAAAAATAATATATTATTCTATATAGATAACCATCCATTGTTAGCAATTTAAAATTATTTCTGGTTCAAATTAAGGATTATCTTCACATGTTTAGAAAATATTGTAAACATCCAGAAAACAATCAATAATATCATGATTTTATTAACAGATGAGTTCAAGATATATATTGTGATTTGATTTTCGATAATAAATCTGAATCAAATGTATATTAAACTCGCACATTTAGTCTTCCTATCATAATAATGTTATCAGCTAGTGACTATGGCTACAAAACAAGCAACATTAGATCTGTATCTCATAATCAAACGGAAGTTAAGATAAGATATTTGAGATTTTATCACCTGGTAGTATGCATGATACTATACCAGAATGACTAGTCAATCTGTTGTCTTAATATCGTTTTAATTTTTTTATGCCAAAATAGTACTCTGGCTATCATTGGTAATACGTAAGGTTGCTATTGTTGTAATATTTCGAAAAAATAAAGGTATCAACTTTAATGCAAGATATGATGAGTTGAACATCGAATAATTGGGTTTTTGTAATATTAATATTCTTTAGTCCCTACTATATCATTGTTTCATACTAATAACGTGGATCAATTCCGTTTCAATGATCAGATAAAGCAGAAACAATATACTCAGGTGCCACTTTTTTGGTCTAAAAAATGAGTTTCCCCCTTTTTGCATACTATTAATTAAGGGTGCACCCGCATGTACGTTTATTTGAGAGGAGGAGGATTACCCTCTCAATTTTGAAAGCTTCGTTAACTTAATATCTCGATGAATATTGGATTAAAATTGAATTTGCCCATACCAATATATCTGATACAATATCCTTAAGTTTTACTAAAAAGAATTTTTTAAAATCCCTGCAGATTCGGGGATTTTTAAATTTTTTGATTTTTTTCGAAAATTTTTCGGAAAAAAAATATTTTCAGAAGAGCCTTAACGGCTAAGTTTTATGTTTAATGTTGAGTATCAAAAAGAATGGGCATCTGATATAGCCATCATATATCCCAGAAGCAAATAAAAATTCTGACTTTTTAAGCATAAAAAATGAAATTTTATTTTTTGCAAAAAACAGGCCACCCGGATGTACGTTTATTTGAGAGGAGGAGGATTAAATTTTTGAAAGCACTAAAATTTGTAAATATGCTAGTTATATAATAATATGCATTATTTTAAAAAATAAAAATTAAAGCACGTTAAAATTTTTTTGATGAATTTTTACAAAAGCTACTCAGGATAATGCAAGATATGAGTAGTTAAACATAAATTTCAAATCAGATTTTACTTATAATAAATATTTTAAATTTCCGAAAATTAAGTTCAGATCGACTCTATACGTAGTAAATACTAAATAAGGTGCCAAAAACCTATTAAACAGTATCAAAACTATCAAGATTGTAATGTTTTTGAAGAAAAATTTATAGAATTATGGACTTCAAACAGATATTATGTAAATAAAAATAATATAATGAATTTATTTATTCGTATAATAGCAGTAATAAGTCGATTATTCACTTCTACTTCTGAGATTTGAATTTAATTTCGACAGAAAAAGAGATTCAAGAGGAAAATACTAGGGGATACAAACAGCCACCATGACAGGATTATTATGGAGCCAAGTTGTATTTTTTGATATTTTTAGAGTTTTCCTACCTATTTAGGTACCAAGTTATTGCTTAAAAATTAAGGTTCTAAATTCTGAAGTTTACATGATCCTCCCGGGCGCACCCTTAATAACTTACCCACCATACAACAGGAATTCCAAGAAAAATTCCAATTCAATCAAAATTTGAATCGGTGGAATTTTGATACAATTAAAAAATATAGAAATTGGAAAATTTTCGATAATAAAATCATTTTTGATCAATGAGTGAATCATTGTATGAACGCAAATGCCCATATTGTGGTGTACCAATAACCAAGAATGGTGGAACAAATGCTATTACCTGCATTTGTGGTAAGTGCTTCTGTTATTATTGCGGTGAAGGCTTTGAAACCAGAGAAGAAGTATACAAACATGCTAAAGCTGAGGATCATCTCTATAATTTACCTCCTGATCTAGCAAAGCGCCAAGGCGAAGAGGTTTCAGAAGAGAAACTTCATGAGTTCTTCAATAAGTATTCGAGACTGAAAGATCTGTAATATTTATAAGTTGGATTTTATAAACAAGGGCTAATGATATATGAACATTTCCAAAAGGAACTTGGAATTTATGAATTTTTGGTTCTTTTGTATAACATGTAAATAAAAATATATCATTTTTTTTCAGAACAAACATAATATAAAATAGATTTATTCACAGATCTGAAAAAAGCATATTGACATCATCATGCAGCTGGTAAAAGCTTCTTTCTAGCTCGCTATTACTGCCAATAAAGTTGTGGAGACCTTCCATTAAAGTATACCACAAAGTCAACTCGTATTTAGGCGTAACAGCGAGGAAATCCTGGCGATTCATCAATGCACCGCTCAAGAAAAGTAGGGAAACAATGATTCCTGGGGAAATACAAGATCTGATTGCGTGAATAACGAGTTCTACGAAGTTTTTATCATCGTTACCAGATACAATTTCCAAATGCTTAAGGCATTCGATGATTACGAAGAACTGCATCGAAAATGGAATTTGAGATATCACATTTAATGAGGAAGAAGCTGATATATAAGCTTTGTTGATGATAAGAGCTTTTGTTTGAGGCGTAACTTGCAAGCATTTTGGAAGTTTGTTGTATTCGACGCTTTCAAGCATTTTCAGCCACATTTTCTCGATATTACTAGCTCTTGTCCTGTAGCTTTTGTTGAGGGTTTCAATGTAGTTCTGGTACTTAAGAGCGTATGCAAATTGGGCTGACTGATACGAAACAGAAAAAAGTGACAAAAAGTTATCGTAATTAAAATGAACGATAACTTTTGGTTTTTTGATAGAATTGAAGAGATCTGTAAATATATTCCTGGAGATCATAAAGATCTCGCAGTTGGAGAAGTCCTTGACCTGGTGGTTGTACTTCTTTACGGACTTCAGGGATAATTCCAAAGCAAGAAACTGTTCGAACCTAATTGCGCGGGCTTTCATGGAGTTTAGCTCGTGAATCTGTATGTAGTCCTCGAATTTCATACCGGAATCTTCTTCTTTCAAGTAGTTTTTGTAAGGATTTTCATATAATAATTTTAGAACGCTTGTATTACTATCTGAGGCTTCAGACTCCAATCTTCTCCACCAGCGATCGAAAATTGGTATATTCTGGACCTTAGTTTCTACTAGTTCCGAAGATGGGAAAATGACATTTCTCAAATTTCGAGAATCTACTTGGAATATTCGCTTTGGGAATATCTTGAACCATATAGGCACCGTCAATGTGCTTTCTGTGTACTTAGGAGACATAATCATCGAAATTAATTTTGGCAATTTTATGACATTTGATGCTTTAACGAGCATAGTTGCGTCATTTGGTGAAGCAATGAATTCTATGTAAGAATGGTTGAATCCGAAGAATCCACTCGGTATTTCGTAAACTGATTGTACTTTGAAAATGTTTAAATCGAGTTTTTGGTCGAAATCGGGCGGAATAAGCTTCACAAAGGCCTCAAACATTGGCAGCGTGTATGAGAATGGAGATGCTTTGAGTAGCGTGCTGATCATGGGAATACAGCAGTCTTCAATCAAAAATTGTCTGATTTCTTTCGAACTCCAGTTTATTTTACGCATAAACCGGATAAGATTGAAGTGCGAAACAGGTAGTTTGCTCATATGATTGATAAAACTGTTAAAGAACAGCTGAGCGTATTCTTGTTCGTATTTCGAAAAATTTCGGGCTGAAAGTCTTGCATCGTTGCAAAAAAAGGCAATCACGTCACGGAATATACTCTCATGAAAGAGATAAGTGGCTGGACACCTGAAAAATGGTGTTAAAATCTCTCGAGATAAAAGTTTTGAATGTGTTGACGTAGTGAAGACTGTAAAGAACTGATATGCAAGGTAGCAATGCTCAGCAAATGTAAAATAGCCAAATAACGATGGAAGAACTGACCAAGTAAAAATAACAAAATCTTCCTTTGAAAAAATGTTATTGGCATTAATAACTATCTTAGTTAGGTCATCTGGCGAATAAGTAATAAACTCGTATAATTTGGAGATGAATTGAACATGCTGTGGCAAAATACAATCTGATGATAAATCTGGATTTTGTTGTAGAAGGTAATTGAACTCGTAATTCTGATTCTTACCGTTTGCTAGTTTAGGATATATCTGACACAGTATTGAAAATCGTTGTAGAACACCTGTTTTCGAACGAATTTTTTGAATTTGTTCGAAACATATCTTCATTTGCTGATCCATCTCTGAAGTTGTGATAGGGATATCCTTGACAGAGCATGTTTCTTCAGGGTTTTCTGCTAAATGAACGTCTTCTGATCCATCACTCAAAAGTGCCATCCATTTAGAAGTAAAATTTGATAAAAAGTGGCATCCGTTCAAACTTTAAGAGCCTTATTCGAAATTAATCGAAACTATCAAAAACGAGCATTTGAATCAAAAGAATATAATCGTGATTTGACAAAATTTTGCATCTGAAATTTTGAAAAATTATAGCATAACTCGCATTTTAGAATGAATTACTCATCATCTTTAAGCGTTCTTTATAATTTAATGCACCATAATATATTATTAGCTTTTTCGTGGAATTCTGAGTTAATCGATCAAAAAAGATAACCATTCATATCTATATATTGTATTGAAACGATAATATACAGTTATAAGAATAAAATGATAATGTCAATTCACTTATAAAAATTAGAAATTGAATAATGGAGGAACTATATAGGCCGTTGACAGATGACCTTTCAAAAATCGAAGAATTCAGTAAACAGCTATTACATATTGGACCGGAAAGTATCCAGAATGTATGCAGTTTTATGATGGAATTAATAGATAAGAAAATTTTAAGCGTAAATAACGCAATTCATGCACTTGATGTATTTTCTGAGCGTAGACCACACAATCTCAAATATTATGGAGAAGTTTTTGCATTTATAACTTCTCAGACAAGATTTGCAAATATCACAAAGCACATTAAATTCAGAACACGCATATTCACTGCATTATTAGTAGATAAAGGCCTTTTGCCAGGTTGGGCACCTCCAATCGAATATAATGGATGGTCGAATGAAGAAATCTTGCAAATTTATAGTAACGGATATTTTAGAAGCATATTCAATGATGATCTCGATAAGCTTATTGATGACCTTGAAAATTGTGCTCCAAATGATAGCCGTTTCACTGTAATTGATATTCTTCTTGATTTCGCAGCCAAATGCGGCTCGGATAAAATATTCAAGTATTTATATTCAATTGGAGCGAATTCAACAGAAAAGACGCTTCATAAAGCATTTTGTGGAAATAATTTAGAAATTATAAATATCTTAGAACAAAAACATAAAATATCACAAAAATGTATTGACAATGCTGTAAAATATCATCACAATGATCTTGTTGTTTACTTAATGACAAAATACAATTTGAATTATGATTATCAAATTTGTTTCAGTAATTTTGTTTCCGAGAATCCTAATAGCATGAGTTGCTTTGATTTAGCTGTTAATACATTCTTATCTCCTTTTGTTTCATATTTAATTGACAAGAAATTAACACAAAGTATTAAAACAATTAATGCTCCAATGTTGTTCTTCCGCCATGAAATTAACATGGCAAAGCTATTGATAGATAATGGAATTATTCCAGAAGATGCATTCCAACTCTGCTGTCAATCGAATTCTGTTGAAATTGCAAAAATTCTTGTCGAAAATGGTCATAAATTTGAAGATAAATATCTTTTTGATTGTATCAGTTGCAGAAGCTATGAAATGGCTTGTTTCCTTATTGATCAAGGTACAGATGTTAATACAATTGCTAATGGACAACCAGTAATTTGCGCTGCATTGAAGTTCAATCACTTTGAATTCTTTAAGTTATTACTTGATCATCATGCAAAGATTGATTTCTTCGTTTCAAAAACAACTCCATTTTTGAATTATGTTGTTAGTTCAGCTCCATTTGAATACGTTTGTTGCTTGCTTCAAGATAGGAATAATAAAATAAACTTGGAAACTCGTGATAAAGATGGAACTACTCCATTTATTGCTTCTTGTATCAGAGGAGATATAAATATTGTAAAATTACTCATCAAAAAAGGATGCGATCTCAATGCTGTTAATAAAAATAACCAATCTGGATTGATCATTGCTACTAAGAAGAAATTTATTGATATTTGCGCTCTTCTTGTTGAAAATCACTGCGATAAATCAATTCAAACTAAATTTGGAGAAACTGCGCAATCCATAGCAGAAAAATACAAGAATAGCGATCTTCTAAACATTTTAAAGGAGTAAAATTTAAATAGGACTAAACATCATGTAAGCAGCTTATTTGAAACGATCTCAATTATTTGTTTAAATAGAAGTGTTAATAGCAAAAATCATATATAATATCTAAGAAAATTCGTTCTGAGTCGGTTCCTATTTCTTCGCAATGTTTGCCCATAGAAATAATGCATAACGAGATCATTTAATCATGTTGTTTAGGATCAATAAAAGATGATACACTTTTCCTTTATTGGTACATTGGTTCATATCTTTTTTTTTTCTTATATTTACCCCATTTAACGGGGAAAATACTAGAGATCGATTTTTTTTAAATGCACATATCGACTCAACCCTGTTTAAGAGTGCACTTTCGTTCCTATGATATGACCATCAATTCAGATTTTTAAGGATAATTTTCATTGACACTTCAAGCTAATCGTCAAAATTTAAATTTATTTGGATAAAAAGTGTCTTTTTTTTTTAATGAAACTATTTTAAAGTATTACTTCAGATACACTTACAATTGAATTCACTGGCAACAAAACTATTAGTATTCCGCCAGATTGTGTTAGAGATTCTGTAAAATATATTGTTGTTGAGAATGGATTTGAAATCCTTACTGGAAATACTTTTTTAAATTTTAAGAATTTAATAAATATTTCTCTTCCAACATCACTTACTACAATATACGACGAAGGCTGTATTTTTACATCCTATATGAAACACTTATTTTTGCCAAAAAATGTACAGCCATTTATTGGAAGCCCATTTGATCAATCTCCTGTTGAAGAGTTTGAAGTTGACAATGAAAATAAGTATTATTGCTCACTTGACGGAGTTATCTTTAGTAAAGATATGAAAAAATTAGTTGCTTTCCCGAGATATAAAAATATAACATCATATATTGTTCCTAACACTGTAGAAACTATAGGTCCAGCATCAATGACGCGGTTTGTTTATCTTGAAAGAATTATCTTTCCAGATTCAGTAACAATAATTCAAGGTGCGTTTCTATATGATACTAGAAATAAAGTAAAAGAAATTATTATCTTTAGAAGCTATCGCCAGAAAAATCCAACTTTTGTTCAAGATATTAATTCTTTTTACAATTCTGATTTCAAAGAAAATAATGTTCAATATGTATTTTCATCACAAGTAGTGAAATCATGTAAAATCCTGTCAAGATACTCAATATCTCTCATTAATTTGTATGTTTTTATATTATTGTAAACTTATTATTTATAACGGTATAACATTCCATGCCATGGACCATGCTTATAACTTCCTAAAGCAAATTCTGTAAATGAATGCATTCACAGTTCTTCCATTATATTTCTTTGCCATAATGAGTGAAATGTATTGACTATTATTCACTGCTTCATAATGATAGATTTGGCTGTCACAATATGGCAAAATCAATGAATCATAATATAACATAAAAGTAAGGCAGTCAAACTAGGCAGTACTTAGTGATATGCGCTCACCAAAGAAATAGCTGAAGATAGTTTGCACATAACGAAATTGCCAGATTCCGGGATGTTTCCTAGAAAAGTATAAATGTAACAAATTTTTGAGTAAATGAATGCTGAAATCCACAAAATTTTCATAGAAAATGCGTATGATAAAAATCCTAACCGTCATCTTAGTGTGTTGATAGATATATTACGAATAATTTGTTTTATATGATAAAACACATTTATCTCTAAAAAACAGCCTTTGCAATGAATAGAATGCTTTGATACATATTAGAATTGGATCAACATTGCATATTAATAAAGATGTATTCAAAACTTGTTAAGCCATCAGCCATATGCTGAATTATATAAACAAAACAAATATGCAACTCAATGATATCCTAATTTCAAGATATTTAATAGCACTTGTATTCAATTTTCTGGAATTATTGCAATTGTGCTGATAGATCCATCAAAATCAAATTTTAGTTGCACAAAAAGAACCGCCTTCATTGTAGGATCATTCTGATGATTTATAATTTTATTTTTTGAATGCGGTGCCCGTTTATTTTAGAATCCTATAAAATTTCAGTACAATTTTCGACTTCCTCGGGGATCTCAAAGATGGCGTCACCAAATTCGAGTGAGCCAGATTTGTATGAGAGCATAAGTCCTGAGGGAGTGGCCATCAGTATTAAAGAATCGAAGAAAAAGCCTCGCAAACTCTCGAAAAAGCAGAAAGATTATCTAAAATCTTTATTCAAAAAATCTATTACAGAAATAGATTATGAAACAGACTCGAAAATGAATGAACTTGGCATACCAGCATTCTTGCAGCATGCTTATTTAACGGGCAAACCGGAGCCAAAGATTACTCAACTAAGAGATTGGCAGGAAAACCTTTGGAAAACACCTTCTTGGCAAGCGCAAATGAATACAATAGTCCTTGTTCCAACATCTGGCGGCAAAACAGTGGCAGCTGACCTTGCGATGGCACAAGTTTTAGAAAAAGATCCCACAGCTAAGATCATATACGCATTGCCTTTCGTTGCTTTGGCAAATGAGAAGTACTCAGAATACGAACAAAGGTTTTTCAACTTCCAAGTCCGCCCTTTTTATCAAAATATCGGTGGATCAGATTTTAGAAGAGGCAATATAGCCGTATGTACATTTGAGAAAGCACATTTTTTACTTAATTCAGCGATTACATGCGGTTATGCTAACAAAATCAAGCTAGTTGTTATTGATGAAATTCATATGATCGGAGATGAAAGCAGAGGTGCAGCTATCGAAGCTCTCATTATAAAACTCAATCTTCTAGAAGCAAAACCTCGCATTGTTACCCTTACAGCTACAGTAAATGAAGAAGATGCGAATAGAATTGCGAAATGGATCAATGGCTTTGCCTATATTTGGAAATCCAGACCTGCTCCCATCAAGCAGATGGTCAAGAAACTCGATGGCAGGCTCTGTACCATTAATTCCACAGGACAAATTGTTCCATTTACAAAATTACAAAGTTCACCGGACGATAAAGACCATTTAATGCCATTGATTAGGACACTTTTAAGCAAAAAGTGCCAATCCACAATTCTTGTTTTTGTCAATTCAAGAATGGACACTATAAAGATCAGTTCATTGATTGCCAATCACATGTATGATGATACAATACCACTTCCGAAGGTTCCTCCTCCATCAGATTCACTTTTGAAGAAAAGATTAGATTTGATCAAAAAAATGGCAGCTAATTCCGGATTCATTGATGATACTACTGTTACATGTATCAAGAATGGTGTATTGTTTCATCACGGCGGTATCCTTTTAGAAGACAGGAAACTGATAGAAGAAGCTGCGAGATCCAAAATCATCAATGTTTTAGTTGCAACAACAACTTTGTCAGCAGGTGTTAATATCCATGGTGTAACAAGAGTCATTATACATAACATTTATAGGCAAACACAAGACAACAGGAAGAAGTTGATTGCGCCTACTCAATACACACAAATGATTGGAAGAGCAGGAAGATCAGGACAAGCAGGAGAATCATTTATAATTGCGAGATCAGAAAGTCCTGTTGAAATGAATAATATCTTAGAACTTTCAAAGAATATTATTCCTGACTTGAAATCAAGTATATTAGAAGGAGAAGAAGCAGATAGATACTTCCTCCAATGTTTAACAATTCGTCTTCTTCCACCTGACGGAGTGAGATCATTTATTGAGAAATCATTTAGTTTTAGTAGTAGAAATGATTTGATTTCTGACAATAAAACAATAGAAAGTTATTGTCAACCGATATATTCCAGATTGCAGAATAATAACATGATTGATAGTAATCATAGAACAACAAAGTTTGGAATGGCTGTTGCAGGAAGTTCATTGAGTATTGAAGAAGGATTAAACATTTATTCGATTTTGAATCGCGCACAAAAAAGTTTGTGTATTGAAGATGAAGTTCATTTATTATATTTGTGTATCAGTTCTAAAACAGCCAGTTCAATCAGACCAATTAGTTATGATTCCCCTCAATGGAGAAAGATCTTTGAGAACCATCTCCATGTCATACAGTTAGTTACTCAATTAAGTAATGTTCAAATTGATCATCTTCCTGATCTCGCACATATTTATGGAGGAAATGGTCGTGTTAATGATGAAATTGATCATTGCCTTGACAAAGTTATGGTTGCTGTTATTCTTCAAGATCTTATTAACGAGCGACCTCTTAAAGACATCTCTTATGAGTACAAAGTTGATCTTGGAACAATACAGAAAGTTCAGATGGAATCAGCATCATACGCAGGCCAAATCAACAGGTTCTGTGAGATTCTTGGTAATGGTGTTTTGGCTGCAGCACTCAACAAATTTAGACAGAGGCTTAATTTCGCAGCAAGAACAGACATTTTGAGTTTGATGACAATTCCAAGTTGTCCACGAGATATCGCAAGAACTCTTGCAGACAGAGGAATTATGTCTCCTGCAGATTTAAGTTGCCTCAGCTTGAATCAACTTGTCATGATCATTTCAAGTGAAAACACACAAGATAAACCAAATCGAACACAAGAAGAGACAGAAGAAGTTGCTAAGAAGATTCTTGCTGATGCAAAAACATTTGCTGATTCACTTGAGAAAATCGAAGAACTTGAAGACAAAGCTATTGCTACAATTCGTTAATATTTTTTTTATTATTTTTGTTTGTTTGTATTTTAAATATTGATTCATTTTATTTTATATTTTTCGAAACAATAAAATAAGAATGCATTTACTTAATTTTGACACACATTCAATTTTCTGATCAATATTATGAAGCGCCATTGAAAATTAACCTTAAAATTGTAAATTGTAGTCGTCATATTAAAATTAACTTAGGAATTTAATTATTAAAATAATTCAATTTGGCTTTACGTCATATCAAAACATGCTGATAGAATAATTCAAATTCGAATAACGAGAACAAATAGGTATATAAAAATTGCTCCAGTTATCCACCGATGAATGGGAAGAAGTCTACAAATCTGCATATACAAATAGTATCTACAATGAAAATAGGACATATGTAGGAAATACAAGCGACTTTTACGTCTATAATATTTATTTTTCTAATCTTGGTGAGGATGGAGTCATTATTCTTGATTCAGAAGATGTTAAGTCACTTATTTCCACAAGTACATTCGAAAACTCATCAAGGAATGACAATGGAGGATCTATTTACATCAAAAATGGTCAAAGTTCAATTCGAAAAGTTTGCAGTTTTGGATCTAAATCACAACTTGGAGCATTTTGTTATATTGAAGTACAATATTTCCACGAAGTCAATGAAGCCCATGATTCATCGATAACATATAGTAATCGAGGAGATTTAAGTGGATCCACCACAACAACCATGATTTTACATTATGGAAATATTTCATTTATTCAAAACAACATCACAAGAAACTATTGCGAAAGTAATGGATCTTTTGAAATTGGAGTTGGATATGGAAATTCTTTAATAAAATATTCAATTATTGATGAAAATTATGCCAACCACACAATATGCGCGACTTCGGAAAAACTAATAAAATATGACAGCAATATTATCATTAACAACACGGTTTATCCTTTTAGTAGCAATTATGGAGTGCTTTTATGTTATAAATGTGATGCAACTATAGAAAACAGTTTCATTGCAAATAACAAACAAAATGGCCAAAATTTGTTCGAAATTATCAATAGAGGTTCATTTTCAGTATATAATTCATATATTTATACTAATGAAGCATTACATCATCCATCTCAAAATGTTACAATTGGGCCAAACATAGAAGTTTCACATGAGCTTCATCTTCTTTCAACAAAGCTCTGCCCATTAGGTGAATATTTTGTTTATCGCGAAAAAGGAATTAAAACTACAGATCTCTTTCATTTACAAGGCTTTGTTGTGTCATCTGCTTCCCTTGTTTCTAAAAGATAAATGCATTACATTAGGAAATTAATTTTACTATTATCCAACTCTCAGGGTAACAACAATATTAATGTACTATAAATGCAATTTGTTATTCAAATTATTATAACCTGGAAACAAACAAAATAATTGAATTATTTTTGATATGATTTTGAGAGATACATCATAAACCAATCATTATAAAATGATTTTGAATATGCTTGACAAGCATTTTCGGTCAAAATAAGAACAATTTTTTGCTAGATTTCAATAAACTGAAATCAAAAACAAACAAAATGAAATAAAATACTGAAATATCAGTTACGGAAAAACGGGTGACGTAAAATTTCAGATGCTTTTGGTCGATTTCTTGGATCTGGTCTCAAAATGTAACAGGCCAAGTCCGCGATGTCGTGATTATAACCAAGAATCTCACGAAGGGGCGGCTTAGCTAAAAACGCCTGTCTATTCTCTTCAAAAACAACGTCACTGCTTAATTTTCCATATCTTACTCTACTTACAATCTCTCTATCTGTACATCTATCCCACATATCATACGGAATCTTTCCGATGACGTATTGTATCAAAAAAAGGTGTTCAAGAGTATCTCTGCTATCAAACGGAATATTTCCGATCGCAAGCTCAACGAGAATGCATCCAAGGCTCCAGATATCAGCCTCGTAACCCCATTTGAGTCCGAGGAGGATCTCTGGAGCTCGATAATGCCTCGTAGTCGCTAGATGAGTATGCCAGACTTTTCCTGTATCTATTGAGCCAAAATCAACTAATTTAACATAAGCCCCGTTCCTATTAGTCTTAATGTCAATCCCATCTCGGTCAATTAGATTTCCAGTAAGGAGAATATTTTCAAGCTTTAAATCGGTATGTATTTTCTCATTTCTATGAAGGAGATCCACAGCTCCAATAATTTGTCTCATTAATTGTCGAACTATATTTGTATTAAAAGGTTTATATTTTAGATATCTTAAATTTTCGTATAATGATAATCCAAGCTTTTCGAGCACAATACATTCATGATGCTGGAATTGAAAAGATTCAATAAATTTTACAAAATACGTCCCAAATGGATCAATGCGTCGGAGGAAATGCATGAAATCTATTTCGTTATCGGCAGCTTCGTCAAAAGCTTTGCTTGATCGACATATCTTTATTACGACTGTTGCTTGTGTTTGAATATTAACGCATTTATAAACGTTGGAGAAAGTGCCTTCGCCAACCATTCCGATAACTCGATAGTTTGTACCTATAAGATCACCCTCTTGTGCATAAAATCGATCTTCGCTATCCATGCTTTCATTTTGCATAATTTTTTATGAAATTTCTCCGATGCGTCAAAACCGAAATCCTCCATTCAATTTCATTTATTATCTCATCGGCAAAAATAAGAATCAATCCTTTTTGTCTCGTCTATAATTACTTTATCATCATCTCTCCCATTTCTTCTTACTTTATCCAAGATTTCCTTAAGTTGTCGGCTGAGATAAACGAAAAACTTTATTACCATTTTTCCAGCCTAGTACGCGATGTTTTACCATAAAACCCAAACGAAAGTCACGATTTTGGTGGATTCACATATCTTATGCATACCATAAACATTTTGGATATCTTTATTTCGTAATTGAATGAATACATACCTTTCATTCATGCCTGAAAATTTCTGTTATTACTATAAATTCTATTAATTTAGTTAAAATATAGATGATTTTTCTTATAATAAGTTGAATTTTGAAGTTGATACAATTAATAGTATTATTTATCAAATGTTACTAAAAACAATTCGATTTATTATGTATAGCTTTATAAAAAATAAATTACACAAAAATGTATAAAATATAATTTTGAAAAAACATGGAAATTAACATGAAAAATAACATATGGTTCTTATAACTTCAAAGTAAACTTGTATTCTGATCCAGGGCAGTATTTGTTGAGAGTTTTCGTGTATTTCCAGTTTCTATTATATTGGTGGACCAAAAGAGGTTTTACACCAGTTTGTTTGTGGTAAATATTTCCTAGTACAGATGTATCATATCCAGAAACATCACCTGCGATAGAAGGATAGTGAGATACAGGGGAATCGTTGTAAATTACATCGACACCGAAGTATCTGAACTGTCCAGTATAAATCAAGAAATTCAAAATCATTTGATCAGAAGATCTGACATTGAAATCAGGTCCATAAACAGATATTTCTAATTCACAAATCAGTTTCATGTGTTGTGCACTTGCACAAATAAATCCAGAGTTAATATTATGTTCATGAACGTATTTCGTCCATTTCCAACCAGCTATTTTCCTTGCTCTTACATACGACCATCTGTTCAGATGAGAGTCAATCTCACTGGCAGTCGTGATGCTCGTATTAGATATCTCTTCTGTGAATGGATCGCCTTGGAAAAATGTGTCGTAAAGATCACAATACATAACTCTGTTAAAATATTGCGGCATAGTGTTCAACATGTCGAACATCAATGGGAATCTGGTTTTTCGCTTGAGAAGGAAGTGGAAATTCTTGAAATCAGGTATATCTATTACAATTACGTTGCATCCTTTCAAAATTTTGGATAATCTTTCTGAATGTTCTTCACTATTCGTAAAAAGAATGATTCTTGCTTTGGAATGGGATGTTCTGAATGTCCTTACAAAGTATTCTATCTCTGTATCACGTTTACCAAAGCCAGTAACCACTAAAGTGTCATTTACATTTGAATTCGATTTATATCTACCTTTTGCAGCGGTGAAATTACAAAAATCACATTCAGAGTAGTTCACTGGCTTCTTTAACTTCTCTTCCAGATCTACTAACCATTTGGAAGTGTAATTAATAAAGGGAGTTGTCATAATGAAAGGTTCCATTGAACAGTAAGCTGTTATTTCGTTGTCATCAAAGCTGTTGGTCAATAAACTGAGTAAATACAATAAGTAAAACACGAAAATAACAGTTGTAAATGTTTTTGGTGGAGTATCTGCAATTTTTGATACAACATTAGTGTAAACGTAAATGGCAATGAGAAACAACTTGAATATCGACAAAGAATAGCTTCTGTCATCTGAAATTAAAAGTCTTAATATGTCAAAAAGATAAGGAAGCGTAAGAGATTGAGTTTGGTTATCTTTGACGACTACTAAGTTCAGGAATATGAAGCTGACAATGCCATTTAGCGAAAATATTGCGGAAATTGAATAAAATATTGTAAAAATTAAAATTTTCCGAAAGTCCATTCGTTTGCAGTTAATGTAATAGTGCAGAATGACGGTACAATATACAGCAGCATCATAAAGTCCGTAAATTTGGCAAAATAACGTGAAAAATATTGCGAATAAACTAATTCTTGAGAAATTATCATATGTAAGAATCGCCAATGAGAAAACGGAGATAATAAAGAGTATTCTAATCTGTAAATTGAGAGTATAATTAATATCGACAATAACCTCGTCATTTTCTTTAAACTCACTAACCATTTTGAAGGTTACGTCGAGTTGTCTTGGTTTTGGTATTGTATCTGTTTTAATAAAGAATTTTTCTACTCGATGAAATAATTCTTCTGAATATTGTAGTTTTAGACCTCGAGATTGGTCAACAAAGAACGTAACATCCTTGTTCTGAGCAGGTCTCATTGATATTTCCAGAATTTTTTTAGGTTTTATTTCTGGAATCTGAATATGAACAATTTGAGACATTACAGATGATGGATGGTTCTTGTCTATTACAGCGCGCAGCTTAATTGAATACTGCAATGTAAAAATTGGAAAAAAACAGAACCATCCGATCATCTAAAAAAGAAAAAATTTTGGACCCAAAAAGTGACATTTATAACGAAGGTTCACTGGTGTCACTTTTATATGATGTGCTAATTAGAAAATTTTATCTTTTCAAATGGAACAAGAAAAGACAACAACAAATTCTGACCTTATAGAAAGGTTATGGAAGATCTTTGTTGACCAGGAAATGACCCTAGCTAACTTGAAGAACGAAATAGCTCAAGAAACCTGCTTAAAAATGGCTTTACTCCAAAATAAGTTCGAACTTGACTTCTTTAGCTACAAAAAGATAGCCCAAGATATGGAGAATGAGATATTAAGTCATGGGCCTCTTGCTTCACAGGTTGATGCCTTGAGAGAAGAGTTTTCTGCCCTTGAAAAGAGGAAATCCATAAATTTATCCAAACTCAAGTCCTTAGGAGAGTTCAACAACATTGAAAGCATCAATCAAGAGATTGCTAATGTCGAAGCAGATATAGAATCAATCAAAAAATCATGCGAAAAGCTTGTCAACGAACTTATTAACTTTAATGACGACGAACTACTCGAATTACGAACAATCCAGCAGAACTACTACATCAGGATGAAAGCTTCAAAGAGCAAATCATCCATTTAAGTAAAAATTGACCTTTTTTACTGATAAATTTTTATATTTTGAAATTTTTATCGAAAAGTCTTATTCGAAATGATTGATTTCGTATTTTCTGCTACAGACTATAGGAATTACTAGTATTTTAATGTCCAATTTAAGATTTTGGAGAAGATTTTTAATTTGTCTCAAAATTATTTGTGTTTTATATCGAACAGAAAGCTTCTTATTGATTTTTATCAAGATTTAAAAAGATAAAAGTCCGAAATTGCGGTTATTTATAACAATTGATTTTTTTCGATAAGAAAATATATATAACAAAGCTAATATTAGTTTAATTTACAAGAGCTGTGAGGTCACCGATAACTTCCTGATCGATCTTATCAGTCACAGACTTCTTATATTTTCTTGTAAGATAAACTCCGATAATTGCGGCCAAGAAGAAGGCAACAGTGATTCCAACACCAGTTACGATGGATTGCCAGTTAATATATGCTATTCTCTCAACAGATTTCGAGTGATAGCATCCTGGATCGTAAACATTTGAAATTTCGAAGGTGGAAGGTATTTCAGCGAGACGGCAACCTTCTCCATATTGTACTAGACCTGAAGAATAGAACACTCTATCAGACTGTGAATCGTAAATTTGAACACTTCCTGATTCTGACCTAGATTGAATGATAATCCTAGAACTAGTAGAGGCAAATACAAGTCTGAAAGCAACTATATCGCATCCCTCGAAGACAATGATACTTTCACCGTCACGTTTTGAAGATTTAACAAAATTAAATGTATCCAACATTCCTTCTGGAACTTTATCTGAATCTGTAGTGGCTATTTCCATAAAAAATGTGGCTGATGCCTTATTTCCGTATAAATTTACGTATTTGAAGGAAGATTTTGAATTAAAAAGTTCTCTGATGGTTGGGCAAGTCTTTGCTT
Organism: Trichomonas vaginalis G3; assembly: GCF_026262505.1. Taxonomy (NCBI): domain Eukaryota; phylum Parabasalia; order Trichomonadida; family Trichomonadidae; genus Trichomonas; species Trichomonas vaginalis. The sequence continues at coordinate 17,355,046 of NC_067204.1, read as the reverse complement.
CGCAATTTGTAATATTAATAGATCTAACTGTAATAGATCTAGCACGTAATTCGCAGTTGAATCCCAATTTCGATCCGCCACAGTTTTCTACGTTTAAGTTTTCGACAACTGCATCTTTGAGGTTGGTCTCATCATTATAGCTTATTGTGAATGTATCGCCTCTAAGGCCGGCTTTGCATTCTGTAAAACAATTCGAAATAATTTCGTTGAATCCGTTGCCATCAGTAATAAGAATGGCACCACCGGATGTCTGAGGCAATTTGCAAGAACACTTGGAGAATGAGCAGTATCCAATTCGTATCATAGCATCATTTTCATTCAAAATCGCAATAGCTCCACCTCCATGGATGTTCTCTGTTTGGCAATTCTGGAATGAACAGTGAAATACGTTAAATGAATCTTTGCAACCTACAGTTTCTATTGTTTTATCGAAAACTTTATTAATATACTTCTCCATCGACATTGTTTTAATTGGAGTATCCAAGAAATTGGAGAATGATGAATATTGGAACTTTGTGTTTTGATTTATTGATGATGTCGAAAAGAATGAAGAAGTAAATCTGTTTAATGATAGTTTTGAGAATGCAAAGTTACTTGACTGAAAACTTCTTGTAGATTGAATCATTGGTGACTTGGAATTGAGTGTCATGACTAAATTAATCAATGTTCTATTACCGAAATTCATGATTTTGTAACTAAAAAGTGACAAATCTTATAAGCTTATCAGAATATGATCATAATAAGAACAACCATCGAATCAAAATAGTAAAATATGATTATTTAGCAGTTAAGAAGCATCTTTTCTGAGTGTAATGCATATTTTTCTGCCACTTTATGATTTCATAAGATAATTCTTAAAATTAATATTAATTTCCGAAATGAGGAGTATCTGGGCGATATTAAGAACTGATACCCTATTATATGTAATGATTCTAAGTCCCATTCTACCAAAATTTAGAATATAGAGACATAATTTTTTATGAATTTATCTAATCTACAAAAGTTTTTTAGTGAATAAGAATCAAGTATACATAAACTTACTAGAATATCCCGTAAAATCAGTTACGTTTTCTATTTATTAAACATTCCGTAAGGTATTCAAAAATTGACTACTTTTCTGTTTTTATACGGGATTAATATAAAAAATTGCAAACGATAAATTCGTTGATAATAAAAAAATGAGTCTCGTTCTTGGAGTAGGCGTGGGCACATTTTTATTCCTTTTCTTTTTGGCAATCCTTATTATCATCCTAATCATTGGACACAACTCTAAACTCGGTCAAGCAATTTTCTGGGGATTATTAATCGTATTTATCATTGCGTTTGTTTTACTTGCAGTTTCCCCAACAGAAGCCGATCCTAAAGAAGAAGATATTGTCGACAAATATTATATATTAATCATTTTCTCGATTTTTATTCTACTTGGATTTATTATCGCGATTGTTGCTTACTTATTGGTCGTTCTCTTACACCAGGATTATGCAGTTACAATCCCTTCATAAAATGCAAACGGTTTGTGAATAAAGCTATGTTATTTTTATTCTTAAATTTAATACCTTTTTCCTTGTATAACATTGTAAGTAAACATTCACGCTTCCTGATTTAATATAACTATCAAACTATTTACTATCCAATTAATTTAAATTAGGTGAAATTTTCGTTATCTTGAATATTTATAGTATGCTTAGGATATTCCTTTAAAGAATATGAATGGAATTAGCATAATTATGAAATTTCATAGTAAAACATCATCGAATTTTCAAGATTTAATATGTTGAAAAAAATTGATGAGTAAAGAATGTGTTTCTTTATAACGATTGAAGTATTTAGATAAATAGCTGACGTTTTACAGAAGAACTAATATAAATAAAAAAAAATTATATGGTTTCGTATCAAAAAATTCAAAAAGTAGTCCGAAATATGTAGGGAAGGCTATTATTAATCAAACCAATGATTGCATCAACGATATCATGATGAGAAAACAATGTAGATATTTTTTAAATAAATTGGAGTTCTCTTGGTTGTTCATCTTCTTGAGGTTCTTGTTCTTTTGGTTCCTCTTGCTCATAAACTGGTTCTAAGCCAATTTTAGTAAGTAACCATAACAAGCCTTCAGTAACGTTTTGGCAAGTGTGTGATGTAGTGCAAATATAGTTGACTGGTCTGCTCTTTCGAATTTCTTCAAATTGAAATGTATTTTCGATATCTTCCCATGGCATTGCAAATTTAGAATCTTGTTTATTGACAATAAATAGAAGTGGGAGATTAGCAACTTCTTCTCTTTTCAGTAACTCGTCAAGTTCTTCAAAAGATTCTGTTCTTCTATATTGGTCAATTGAATCGAAAACCCAAATTATAGCTTTACTGCCAGAAAGATTATCATAACGCTGAGGTTTGAATCTATAGCGGCCACCTATTTCTCTAAAATTGAGATTATGACCATAAAACTCATGTAAATTTTCTTCAAAAACGTCTGTTGGAGCTGGTGCAAATAACTCACCGAAAAAGTAATGATTGAAGATGGATGTCTTTCCTGATTCATCGAGGCCCATAACCAGAATGGTATGAGACTCCTTTGGTTTCTCAGAAGAATTTTCCATTTTCCCCAGTGAAAATTTATTGAGGGGGTACTATTTTTGACATGTAAACTATGTCAGAACCGCCAAATTTATGACCAAGGTTAAGTATATATTATTAACTCTGTATGTTCATCACTAATATCACAGAATTGAGAAGAATTTCCCGATATCGATGAATTTTATACGATTTGTCACTTTTATTCAACTGTCATAATTCAAAAAATAGTGATTTTCAATGACCAAAATATTATGAATATGTTTATTTATAGGAATAATAATGCAAATGAAATCTGATTTGAATGATTTACAGACTCAACAAAATTGAAAAATTTCATTCATAAAGATAAAGATCGAAATAGCTATAATCCAAGCATGCTATCACGAGCTTGTTGTAAATGAACTTTATAATTTGAGCTTGTCATTCCAAAAACAATAACAAGTTCACCGGGGAATATTTTTTTAATATAAGAAAGGGTTAAGTTAAATGATCATATAGTGGCGTACGCGAGCTAATAATCAACAGATGCTCAGCATTTACGAGCAAGAATGTAGTTTTCAAAGAGTTCGGCAATCACAACTGCTTGATACGCATAATAAAATATAGGAAAGTCTATGATTTGTTCATAAGTTCTTCATTAGAAATAAAAATTAATGAATGCTTGTTTCTCCAGCATTTTAGTATCATTATTGAATTTAGTTTAGGTTTTGCTACTGGAAACAAAACTTATTGTCTCTTATGTTGCAATTCATTTTAGATTCTTCACCGCATAAACCTTTCATTTATTTGAGATATTTACACCGTAATTTTTGTGAACCATTTCAAATGATAGTCTTTCAAAAATATTTTACTTTCGGTCATGGTCGCAAAATTTTACTCTATTATTTATATTATAATAGAATTTTCAACCATTTCAATCCGCACTAAAATTAAAAAAGATTTACCATTTCTGTTCTTTTGAATCCTTCTTGAAAACGTCTGGACATCAAAGAATTCTTTATATGAAGCTGTATTGATTAATGTACAGTTTCCTTTTTTGTTAATTCTAAAACTAGTAGATCGACATGCAGTGCATTTGTACTTCGAAGTACAGTTCAAACAGTTCTCACTACACTCATGGCATATAAATGAGTTATTATAGTAATGAGTCGGACATTCTGTATCTGCACATTTGTTATCAAACAAAACGAAAGGATTATTGCATGCATCGCAAGTGGAAGGATTGGATAAGCAATTGCTGCAATGTGAAACTGTGCACGCAGTGCAAACTCGATTTTCTGTATCAGAATAATATCCGATTCCGCAAGAACTTACGCATTCATTCCCTTTCATGAAGAAGCCTTGCTCACATCTAGTGCATGTTGTGCTATCACGACATTTTTCACAGTTTGACGGACAATCAAAACACTCAGTTCCAACTTGAAAAGTAGAATTTGGACATGATTGATATTCGCATTTATTCTTGTATTTAACATGCGAAGAATCACATTTGTTACAAGATGATCCATTATCACAATCTATGCAATTAGGTATACACAAGTAATCATAAGTTATTGTGACATATCCATCTCCATAATTTGGCTTGTTATTCCCATTTATAATCTCTGTAAAAGTGAAAGAACTAGATGGAGATATACATGATGTCCCGCTGATTCCAATTGATGTGATATTATCACCATTTTCACCACCTTTCCCACCTCTATATCCAGCACCACCTCCAGATCCATCCTCTGCATTACCACCATGATTGGTTTCTGTTAAGTATGAAGGATCTGATCTTTCCTCAAACACGTTTTTTTTTGGCTCTTTCCAAAAATATGTGTTATTCCCACCTCCTGGAGCTCCATAATAGAAATAATTGGAACCAGATCCTCCTGCAGCAACTATCATTATAGTTCCATTCAAAATTGCTCTGCTTGACCCTCCACCACCGCAATATCCATCCTTACTTGCGTTTCCTCCATCAGGTAGACCTCCTGAAATACCATTACCTTGCATTCCTGCTTGTATTACATAACTCATCGTATTTGTAACTTTAAATTGAACTCTTGCATATGCTCCAGGCCCACCTGGTTGGCTATGTGAACAGGAACCTCCTTGGGCTCCAAAACACTCTATTTCGTAATTTCCGGCGGTTAATGATCCTTGCTTTGATGAGCTATCAGTGTAATTTAATAGCAAATTACTGTATGCCAAGAAAAACAGAAACAATAAGAATTACCGAAAAAGTGACAAAACATCAAAAACAGGGAGGGGTCTCAATTTTTATTACTTATATTATTTTACAATATATATATAAATACTCTTTATAATATATTTTACTATAAAATTATACCTCAAAATCAAATATTTAAAATATTATTTACATAATTATCTCAAAATTATATTTTTATATATTATTTTTCATATGTATAAATCATATAATCTATATCTATGCAAATCTCATCTAAAATTTTTTGAAACAAACCGCTACCATTTTATAATGGTCCATCTTAAATTCATCATAAATTCTGGTACATGTTAGTACCAGAGTCTTCAAATCTCAAACACTCTCGTACCAACATGTACCAGACGCGAGTTTCCAATGCCCTCGTACGATTTTCTATTAAGATCTTCTTGAATGAGAAGGTCTTCATAGAAACTCGTACGAGGGCTTCTCTTTTAAATACTCTGGTACCTGCTGGTATCGGAGTCGACTTTACAGCCCTTTCCCCAATTTTGAAGCTGGGGAAAGTTTTCAAGCAATGAAAGGGAAGCTCTCGCTATGAGGTGAAAATCTAGAATTTTTACCTCATAGCGAGTAATCCTTTGTTAATTGCTTGAAAACTTTCTTCAAATTATCAAAATTTCGAGGAAAGTTTCCTTGCTTCAAAGTAGAGATGGAGCCCTTTGAGCCACTGCATATAGGTCAGTGACTCAAAATACTCCATCTCTACTAGAAATCGCCAAAATTTGGGTCGCAATCTTTGAAATGCGACGCAAGTTTTGGCAATTTCGCGAGGGACTTGCTCCATTTGGTGCATAGATTCACGCTCTATGCACCAGATGGAACAATTCTTTCGCTGACAGCGGGAAACTTTGTCTGAATAGTTTAACATTCAGACAAAGTTTCCGCTGTCAGAGAGGGAATGGAAGGGTAAGAGGTATATATTCATAATGTATCCTCTTACTCTCCATTCCCTCAAGAAAGTTCAAAAACTTGGGTGCAATCAGTTCTGATTGCACCCAAGTTTTTGAACTTTATATAAGGAATTGTTGGCTATGATGTACTGATCATGAATCAGTACATCATAGCCAACAATTCCTTCGCAAACAGTGGGAAACTTTGTCTGAATAGTTTAACATTCAGACAAAGTTTCCCGCTGTCAGGGAGGGAATTAGAGGGTGGGAGATATATAGATAGACTATAAATCTCTCACCCTTTAATTCCCTCAAGAAAGTTCAAAAACTTGGGTGCAATCAGAACTGATTGCACCCAAGTTTTTGAATTTTGTATAAGGAATTGTTGGCTATGATGTACTGATCATGAATCAGTACATCATAGCCAACAATTCTACCTTTTAACCAAAGATAATTGATTCGTATGTAAAATATTAAGCTAAAATTTCTCTTTCTTTTAGTACACATTCTTCCATTTCGTGTACATGTATCATATATTAAGTACTAGTTATCTATTCTATATCCTTTATCCCAATTTAGATACTCAAAGATAATTCTTTTTCAGAAGAAAAAAAATATTTTCTATTAAACCATTATTTTTTCAATGTGAGTTTTCAATTTTATTTTTCCTTTTTGCTGCTCAATGCAACATCCTCCACCCGATCCTCCATGCGAGGTTGATCAAGCCATAGGATATTTAGAATATTCTCGTTTTGTTATAGCTGCAGAGCTGCATGGTAACATAAGATTTGTCAAAGACCCACAAAAACTATCAATTGGAACAGGAGTATTAATCTACCACCGATGCGAATACGAAGGCTGCCCAGCAGGCTTTAAATTTATTAAAAATTTCGACAATTACATTTTTAAATCTGCAAACTTAACTCATATTCACTCAGGACCACCACCACAACATAACTTACCGTGCTTGGATTAAAAAATTTCTCATGAATCACGGAAGTCCACTTAATGCAACACAAGAAGTCAACAAAACGCTTGAAATACCTAAAGATCATACTTGTATTCACATGACTATGAAACAAACTGCAATCAATCAATTGAAATATTATTTACAACAAAAAGATCTTATGAGATCTTTACCAGACATATCTTTAAATCAATTTCAATCTTTACAAAACTATGTTAATCAATGGGAAGATCAACATGATGACCTTATTTATTTTGACATTCAAGGTGAAGATACTGATTTTCCAGACAAATTGGTTTTTATTTACTCTGATAATGATATGATCTCTCAAATTCATGAAAAACCACCAATTTATCACTTAGACTCTACGTTTAAATTAATTATTCATGGATTTCCTTTTTATGTATTAGCTACCAAATTTGCTAATACTCATTCTATCCCTTTGTGTTATTTTATAATATATCCAGATAATAGTGAAAATATTTCTTTTTGCTTAAGTAAATATTTTGAAACAACTCACACAGAACCTGAATTTATCATGTCTGGCTGTGCACTAAACATTTTCAACGGGATTAGGAATTCATTTCCGGAGTGCAATATCTTTTGGTGCGCGCTACATGTAATACGCGCACTTAAAAAGAATCTCTCAAAGATAAATGATGAAGAGATTAGATCAGAAGTCGAAAAATTTATGAACATTTTATGTTATTATCGTGATTGCACAGAAGAAGATGCTGCAAAAATGTATAAAGAGCACATTATTGATAAAATTCAAGATCAATTGGAATTTAATCAATACTTTACACGTCAGTGGGACATTCATAAACAACAGTGGATAGCCGCTGCCAGACCAAATGAATTAACCGTTGTGAATAACGTTTCTGAATCTTTATTTAAAAAGATAAAATATCACGATTTTGGCTGCGTTAAAAATCAAAGAATTGATATTTTTGTCAAAAATCTTTTAGAAGAAGTTGCACCCAATTACTTTTATCGTATTAAAAACGATTTACTTCAAACAGGTTTTATTCCTTCAATTAGAATTCGCGAGCCTCGATTGACAGATTATAAAACAAAATTGAAAAGAGAAGTTCAATCACGTTTATACCAAGTATTAAATTTTGTTCAGAATCAAGAAGCCAATTTGAATCCATTAAGATTTTTATTGGAAAATGCTGAAGAAAAACTTTCTCAAATAAATGAGAAGATACAAAATTCAATTACATATTTAAGATCGTTTGAAATTCCAAATGAATTGTTAGATACGTATATGTTAGAAATTAATGAATTTTGTTATAATTCTCCAGGTTATATTTTAGAACATTTCGAAGAATTTTTGGAGGATTTCAAAGAAAAGAATAATTTAATAGACTAAAAAATTTATTATTTTTATTTATTGTGAATTTTAAATTGTCACTTTTTAATTGTTACTCCCTATTGAAAGTGTCACTTTTTGGGTGTCACTTTTTCAGAAATTCTTATATACTCATTTCCGGCGGTTAATGATCCTTGCTTTGATGAGCTATCAGTGTAATTTAATAGCAAATTACTGTATGCCAAGAAAAACATCATTCCATAAATTAAAAAAATTGAATAGTCTTTGAATCTTCATAATATTGGCAAAATCAAAGCTCTCAATTTTAAAGTGGTTAACCAAATAAGGTTTTACAGACAATGAATTAATTAACAAGTAATGTGTGATATGTGCAGCTCATATCATTCATGGGCTACATATTACCGAACTTTTTTTCGATTGGTGCATTTTGTGAATTTTTTTGATTTTGAGGTTTTTCAATCCATTGCGACACAATAACAACAAAAAATTCATTGATCACTTTAATCTCAGCAAAATAGACAAAATTACATAACAACAATTAATGGAGTTAATTGCTGCTCCTACCAATGTTTTTCAAGCAACCATCCCAAAAGTTACCAAAATTACAGGAGAATCTAGTGATTGCTAGAATCATTAATGCTTCTGCTATTACTAACAGAACATTAAATACGTTATTGAACTTCCAATAAAGTTTACAGAGCATCATATATGAAGTTTATGTACCCTCAAGCATATGATATGTTCTTGTGACGACAAATTAAATAATCTTTTGCTCTTAATTCGTTATTCAAATGTGGTTACTTCTTAAATGGTCAATGTGAATGATTAGACATTTGTCTTGTTAACTCTGATACTTTCGTATGCAAGACATCCAGATAAACCTTTCAATAGCTCCCAGATACTTTTTTCCCCAAATACATTACCATTCCAAAACCAAAAGACAAATCTTATGAAGGAAATAATCGAAAATTTACATCTAGTAATGCAATCAGCGTCATTCAACAAGGATTTGCATACAAAATTGGTCCAAAAAGATTTAATTTTTTTTTAATTTATTAATGTCATATTCAACGAACCAGGATAATTCTTCTATATCATTTATCAATTGACATCCTTCCAGACAATTCGTAATAGATGTCAGAACCTATTCAAGTAATAGAGAACACCCAAAAATGACTTCATACATACTATATCTACATGAGATTCAGAATATCTCTCTGCAAACTGATTTGATCATAGACGCAGCCACAACATCTTTCGGATGAGTTTAAGTCTTGTTTCAGTATATTCCTCCAAAATTGTTATGGACATTCATTACTGGCCGCAGATTAGAATCATTTTCTTTCGTTGTTGAAACGCCAACTGCATCATATATGAGATATTATAAGTAGAATGAATGATTAGAAATTCGATTATGAATTGAAGTAAATTTGTTAGAGAAGAGTTAGATTTGATAATGCAAATGCAGAATAATTTACACATTTATATTATTTCATGAGTTCCATAATTAAATAACTTCAATAAGATTTTTGACCACTCCTATTGAAATGGATAAATAATTGTGTATTAATTCAATTATTAGATTGACTTCGGCATTCTGGAGTTCATCTTAATGTATCCTTTAAAAAAATAAGTTCGAACCCTTAACCGGATAGATTGAATGAAAAAATTGAGACATCGAATTATTGAAATATTGACAAGAGTTCTGAATGTTGTCAAATTCATAATTGGAATGTTGGAATTTCTCTTCATAGTCGTCATAGAAGATATTTTTGAAGTTGAAGGTGTTAAATATTCGATAATAGATGAAAGGGAAAGAACAGTACGTGTAGGAACAGGAGTTTATGATTTCTCACAACCGAATGCAGTTTCTATTTCATTCACAAGTAATTTAACAATCCCAAATTTTGTTATCTATCAACACAAGCTGTATAGAGTGATAGAATGCGGTACATGCGCTTTTGCCTATTGTGATGGTTTGAAATCATTAGTAATAGGTTATAGTGTTGAAGTTGTCAGGAATTTTTCGTTCTTTAGGTGTCATAACATTGGGTACGTTTTATTCGAAGTTTATAGTCGTTTGAAAACTATTGAAGCTAATGCATTTTATGATAATTATGCTTCTCTATCCATAACTTTTGGTGGAAGCATGTTAGAATATATTGGGGCTGATGCTTTTGGATTCAACTTCCGTGTACAAATTGTGAGACTCCCTAGCTCAGTCAAAGTAATTGAACCAAGAACATTTCGAGGATTTGATTCAATAACTTTGTTTGAATACTGCGGTACCTCCGAAATGAATAATGAGATTTTCTATCGAAATATGACAGGCGTTTTTCATATGACTCCTGTGAATATTCTAATTAAAGTTACATCAGGATATCCAAGTTCATTATTTGGAAATGAGACTGTTACGGTAGATAATAATATTAACTGTACATTCCCCACAAGCCTTTCGAACTTTGAACTTCATTGCGAAACTCATTATTGTATTAATCCTTACACGGGGAAAATATCATATCTTTTTTCTATGATATATGCGGCATCTGATTAAAATTGTTCTTATATCTGAATAAATTTTTGAATTTTTATATGAGGCGCGAAATACTTAATTCATTTGTTGAAAAATTGCTATCATCAGGTCGGGATCCATTAGTTCTCGCATGAAACTTATCACTGAAGAATGTTAATGAATGTCTACTAAAAACGGAATGACTCCCATACACATGGCCCTAAGATTGGTATTTTCTGCGCACAGGCATCATTGAATGTATTTTGGTCAATATTTAAGAGGTAATGGGTGAATTGCATATCGTTGAAAATATAAATATAAATATTTGTAGAAAGTCGATAGAAAAGATAGTCATAAATTCTTTTGGCGATTGCAATGTGCTATTGTGGGAGATATCATCTGCATAAGTCTCCCAGAATGGCACAATGCCCCATTCTTATCCTGATTGCGGAACTTTGACTGACAAGATTGTACTATGCACTCTTATCTTTCTTATAGTACCATTCTGGGAGATATCATCTGTACATGTCCTCCTGAATGGCACAATATTCCACAATCAAGTTATGAATGCGAAACTTTTACCGACAAAATGAAACAGTTCCCTATTGTTGGTCGGTATATGAAATTCTGGGAGATATTGCCTGCGTATGTCTCCATTAATGGCACAGTGTTCCAATCTAATTCTAAATTCGGTAATCTGACCAAAAAAGTGAAATAATTAGAAGTATAATAGTAAAGTTTACTCTATATTTTTAACAATGTTTCAAATCTAGTGATCATTCAGTCTTTTTTACGGCAAATCCAAGGTGCTCTAAGCCTTCAAACACTGGAGCGCAACAAACATGATATGCTTCTCCATTTGTCGGATCTCTTATAACCGGAGGCACAAAAGCACCAAATGAATCAACAATCATAAGTTCACCACACTTCTTGCAGGATTTTGTATGTAAATCTTTGTAATAATGAGCCCACTGAACAAATTTATAAATTCCTTTTTCGTCATACTGGTCCTGGAACCAATCAAAAACTTTTCCGAAATAAACAGAAAGAGCTTTTGCAAATTGGTGCTCACTTTGGAGAAGTTCTGATCTTTCTAATTCAGTCACTGCATGCGCAAGGATATAAATTACATCATTTTCAGCCGAAAATACTATTTTAAGAATTAAAGCGTCGCAAATTTGAATTGCAATTGTTGGAAGAATATCATTTCTAAATATAGGAGCATTTTCACATAAGCGGGATAAATTATTCATTAGTGTATCAATATTATATGTATAATGTGAATGTTTTAAGATTAAATCATGTGATCCTAAATTAAAGTAATGTCCAATTTCTTTTAGTTCTGCAGAAATCCCTTGATTAGTGCTGGCTTTGAAGTTTTCGACAGCTTTTTCAATCTCCATTCTTGTATAATTTGAAAAATTTGACATTTGTAAATTCGAAAATCTGACACAATGTCATAATCTCATGATGCTATGCAGCCTTTGATTTGGCCAATCAAAGTGCTACTCCATCCACATTTGCAAGTGATTTTGGCAGGAGATCTCTAATCAGTCTTCCATGAGGGTTCTACAAACCAGAAGCACAATATCTATACAGTCTAGCTCCTAGGATAGAGTAGTTAGGCTGCATAATTATTATGCTTCTTGGGATATTATACACTATTACCCTCGCTGACTATAGTACTATACCATGTACCTTTGAGGATTAAGGATTCAAGTTTATATGAAATTGTCAATGTTCATTACGAAATCACTCATTCTTTGAGAGAGTTCGTAATGAATATTGTACTGAAGTACTCTTATACTCTTTCATGGTTCACAAAAGGCATAGAATTCTGTAATTATTCAAATAGGGCAGAGTTTATCAGAAGTCCATGATTTGATGACAGGTATTGGAAGAACTCTGTCCTTGTGTAATGTAGTTGTGGTGCTTAACCCACAAATAGCGAGAGAAATGTCTGTTATTCTTTTGTGCTTAAAATGTTTTTTTTTAGAATAATATTAGCATATAAGTGAAAAATAGAAAAATTTTACTAGTACACCAGAATAAGCTTGCTTTTCAAGAATATTTCTACTTGAGAAAGGTCTAATATTTTGTTATTAAATTTAATTACGAATAAATGGCCAATTATGTCGAAGCAAGTAAATATGAGCTATTGCCATGATTAATAGGAAAATTTGGAAGTTGAATCCATAGGCGTGATGACGTAATAAGAAAAATGTAATTAAAGCGCCGAATGGAGCTATAAGCCCAGCAAATATTAATAGAAGCTCTGGTATTCTTGGGCCTCTGAATCTGAATTGGACCTGGTCGAACTTGAAAAGAAAATATGCAATTATATTCAGTAAAACGTAGATTATCAAGAAATTATTGGAATCAATTCTCATTGCTCTTGAATTATATCTGATTTATCAATAACTTTCTTAAGCAATCTATGGAGTTTCCTTTACAGGAAAATGGACAACCGCCAATAATTGGATATTTCACAAAGCGATATGACATCATATATAAATTCAACTAAAAATAAGAAAGGAATGAATTTTGGCCTGTGATTAAAGTAAAATCATAAATTTTGTAAAATTTATGAAATTATTTAGCCAGATAACAAATTTAGCTAATGCATTATATAGTTAGTTAAAATTCAAACTGATATCATTGGTAATGCATTTGTTGCCAATTCAATTTGTTATTATGCCTATATATAGTTGAGCTGCGTGTCATTATTCAGATTTGACACACACGATAACGAAAGTAGAGAGTTAGGTAATGTTATGAAAGGTTGATGATATGAAATCAAAACCTTGGAAATAGATTAATATTTTTAGAAAACAAAATATTTTCCTTTAGTAAAATTAGATCTAGAAGTGATTGGCCGCAATTTTATGCGTGTATAAGCCAATATGAATAAAAACGGCGATATTTTTTATGAAAAGGCTTTTATTTTGATCAAAGAACAACATCTGCTTTAACTAAAGCAAAGAAAATAGCAGTTCCGAGTGAGCAAGCTGATCCGACAGCTAATATGACTTCTGTGAAGAAATTACGTTTTGATTTGTTCTCATAAAGGAAGAATGCAACCACGCAGAAGACAGCAAAAATTGATACAGCTAAATATACTACTTTTTTTGCACTTGAGTCTAGGATTGGTTTAAACTCTCCCATTTCACTTGTCACTTTTATATTTTTTTGGTCTGATGAATCTTATAAAAAAGATTTTCCATTTTACAGAGAACAGAAATGAAAGTCTACTTGAATTCTATTGATTTTTCTGGATATTTTTCCAATTTATTGTTTGATTTCATATTTTCTAATTGAAAGAAGATCCATCAAGAATAACAGCAAAGAGCTGGCAAAATTCTTGATATTCAAGCTGATAGTTTTATTCACATGCTATCATACTTTAAAATCTTGCCAATATTGGCGTAAACATATTAATATTAATATTAATATTAAATAAAATTTCATTATAGATAAAAAATATGCATCAACATGTATTGTGCATAATTGTTCATTTTTATTACTTCCAAAAAGAAATTTATTTCTAAAAAATGAGTTCTGATTCCTCTGATGAATATGAAGTTTCTAGTGAGCCAAGTAGCACCACAGTCACCGGCCCGGATGATGGCAATCCAGAGGCTGCTCCTAGAAAGAAAGTTTATCAGGAACCAGTTCGCAAGAAAAGGCAAAAATCATATCCAATTCCATGCATTGTTTTGCTGGAATTTATTCTTCCTATATGCTACGTCATCAATTCGATGACAACCGAAGGCGTAATGGGCATGATTAACATTATTATCTTAGTTGCAAATGTTGCCATTACTAACTTGACAAAAAAATCCATTACAGGTCACAAAATTATATTATCTATCGAATTAGTTTATAATATTATACTTCTCGGCCTTGCCTCATCAATTGGAATGAGAGAAGAAGAAGATACTAATATTATCAAAATCATGGGCTTAGATTTTAATAACTATGTTGCCTCAAACGCTAAGCTTACCATCGGTATCAGTGTTATTGCAATTATTTTGGAAATTCTCTCTGCTGTTCTCTTATTCAAAACAAAGCCAGAGATCATGCTTGAGCGTAGAGCCAAAATATACTCTTCTATGGCATGGATTTTTGCTTCCGATTTCATCTGGACATTCTGCCTCGCCGTTATGGGTGCAGTTCAAATGTTCATGGAAATTGTCGAAGTTAGCTATTGCTTCCTTCCGTTGTTGGTATATATCCTTTACATTTCCATTACAATGGGTATTTTTGGTCGTCCATTTGTGCACCAGTACATTCTTATCGTAATTTATGTCTATGCGATCATTTTCTCACTTTTCATCTTCTATACAACATCCCCTCTTGGCCAGTTGTATCCGATTATTGGAAAGACGAGCAGCGCAAAGATCCATAGCTCAAGTTATTTCCAGAAGTACGCTCCTCTCAGCTTAGCTGTCAATGTCATTCAGATTTGGTTTTCAGTACAGCTCTGCTTCGTATTCAAGCGCTCAAAGCCTACGATTCCTCAGTCTCTCGTGACATTATCAGACATCTTGTTAGTTTTCTCATTTGTAGCAGTTTTAGTCTACTCCGTGTTCTTCTCATGCTACATAGCAGGTGTCTGGGAGCTCATTGTCTACCTTGCTTGCTTCTTCTCGTTGAATGCCTCTCGAAAATTCTTCTTCAGGTTACTTTCAGTCATCCACAACATTCTTTTCAGTGCCATTTACGTCACATGCCTCAACTTATTCTACTCAGCTGAAAAGGCAAAGACAAATCATCCAAGATTATTCTCAAGAATCTTACAACCGATTGGCTTCTACCATTTCTACGAGGAGAATACAGATTCCGAAAACAAGAACAAGGAATTCATGTTCGTACTTCTTGGTTTCTTACTTACCTCAATTTTGGCACAAATTGGCCGTGTTGTCCACTTTAAACCACCAAAAGAAGCAGAAGGAGAACAAGAAGAAGGCATGGAACTCAGAGATATCATCGATCGTCCAAAGAAGAAGAAAGAAAAAGGACCAGTTGTCAAATTCATCATTAAAATCGCCAAGATCGTAACAGACGTCATTGTTTTCATCTTTAAGAACCTTTCCGTAGGTGCCGTCGTTGTTTTAGGTATTACATTCGGTTATCAAGAGAATCAATACTGTTTCAACGCCATTTGCGTCATCATTTTAATCACCAACGTTCTTGGTTTATTCCACCGTCCTATTTTCTACTTTATTCTTTTCCTTACCGGTCTCATTATCATTACAGCCACAGTATTCGAGACAATGCCGACAGACTACTTCAATTCTACCGTTCTCGATTACTTAGAAAAGACGGGCTTGAAGCGTGCTAGTGGCGAGGCAGATTTACCCACCTACCTATGGCCATACATTGTCATGGTCTTCCTTTGTGTATTAATTACACACATGGGTAAAGTGAAAGTCATTTATCCATCAACAGTTGTTATGTTCATTTTCTGGGCATTGGCAATTTTACATTTGGCATATTTGTATGTTTACGGACCAAACATTTTCTCTGTCATTTATGTCATAACAGGTATCTTTATTTTCTACTCCAAAGTTCTTAATAAAGTCCTGTTAACAAAGATTGCCATTGTTGTTTCAGGTATCTCTGTTTCTTTGCACTTAACAATGTTGATGTTCTCCGAATTCGAGTGGACAAGGAATTATCTCATGTCAATCACTTTCAACAAGAAGTTCACAATGCAAGATTTGATTGACTTGAGAACACCACAAACACCTGGATTAGAAGCAGCTCTTCTTGCTGTAACAATGTTCTGTATTTCATTGACATACATGAACACGAATCCACTTCAAAAGAGACCAAATATTTGGATACAAGGTATAAGAGAAGAATTCAAAGCAGCATTGAGATCATTGTTCTTCTATATCTCATGGCTATTGATGTTCTTCTTCTCTATTTCAAATGATTATCCAACAATCATCAAATGCGTCATTTCCATTCTCTTCCTTCTCGGTTCTAAAATGGCCAGATTCTTCAATAAAATGGTCGGCGCATTGCTCTATACAAACACTGTCTACATCGTTATTGAAGTGTTCCTTGATATATTCCCTAAGTTAACTGATAAAGACCAAACACCATATACAAGCACACGTAAATGGTGTGAATATATCGGTTTGTACTTCGTTGATGGCGATAAAGGACAAGGAGATAGAAACTACTCAATGACATGGCAGTTGTTGTTCATTCTCGTAATCATTGTCAATATGATTGCAGAACATCCTGAACAAACTGATCCGAAATTCGACGGTTCATTGGGTATGAGATTGTACAGAGCTTTCTACATGATGTTACATAACTGGTTACCTGTTTTCGTTAACATTTCATTGTGCATTTCAACACTTTATAATCCAACAGTTTTCGGGTTCTTCTCATTGTTAGTTTTGATCATTGTCCAGTTCAAACCGAAAGTTCTACAAAGAGGTGCTGTTTGGATTTCCGTTCTCTTCAACTTCTGCTTCTTGTTCCAATATGTTATCTGGCTTGGTCCTCCTTCCAGGTTCTATTTCATTAGCGATGCTTTGGATAACGATTGGGGCGATTTCCTATCATTAAGAAATATCGAAACAGAAGCTTTGTTAACTAACATGGTCACCGCTTTCATGTTAACATTCTATTTGCAATTCAGAGAATTGGCAATGAACTATGATGCCGGATTCAATGATTTACCAGAATTCTTGAAGGGTGTCATCAAATTCATTGTTTCTAATATCTTTGAGATCATTGAAGCAGTTGCCATCGCAATCTCCATTTTCATTCCAACATTCGATGGTTTGTTCTTCACAATATTGATCTCTATTTTGTTCTACATGACATTGTTACACGATTTCGATAACCACAAGACAATTTCTATCCATCTTTGGGGTCTGTTCTTGGTTATTGCAGGTAGACTCTTGAGTCGTATTCCATATTTCTCAACAAACGGATATGCACATTACGTCCAAGAAGCCTTTGGATTACCATTCAGAGGCAAGTCAAGTACTGAATATCTCTGGATCATTCTTTTCGCATTGGAATCATTGGTTATTCACATCATGGAAACACCAATGTTCCAGGAATGCAGAAAGGATTCAATCCAAAGATTGGCATACAGATTCATCAGAGTCAGACAACTCAAAGTCATCTCAAGACTTAACCAAGAAGTTGTTGATTCAATTCAACACGCAAAGATTGAACAAATCTTCAGAATTGCTGACCAATCATCAGCAGGATTGAACAGATCTGCTTCATTCTTGATGCCACAGCAACAGCAGAAGAAACCAGAAAAGGTTGATACAAGAACAGAAGAACAGAAACAGAAGGATGAAGAAGAAGCAATAAGAAAGCAGGCAGAAGAAGAAGAGAGAAAGAAGAAAGAAGCTGAAGAAAAGCAAAGAATACTTGAAGAAAAGAAAGCTAAAGCAGCTGCAGAAGGTAAAGAATATATCCCTGAAGAAGAGGAAGAGGAAGAAGAACCTCCAAAGACAGTCAAAGATCGTATCCTCGGTTTCTGGGACATTTTCATGGAAAATATTGTTTGGCCACTTTGTTCTCACATCATTATTTTCTATGCAAAGACAGTCAATCTCTCTTGCGAGGCTGGTGTCAATGTCCTCACATTCAACTCCGTCAATGCCATCCTCAGAAGAATTGCTGCAGCTTTAACAGCAGGAGGAACTTACCAATTGACTCCGATCGAACAAAACTTCTTGAAGAAACTGCCACCATCATTTTACATGCAACTTGGTGGTATTGGAGAAATCTTGCAGTTCCCTGAGATAAAGCGTGAACAATACAGAGAATTGTTGTTAAGATACTTCGGCTACACAATCCGTAAATTGTCTCTTCCTTGCTTAGTACTCATGTCTGTTATCTACACTTATGTCAAGCCATATCTTCTTTCATTCCTCTTCACCATTTACATCTTTGCTCTTTTCATTGGAACAAACATTTACGCGACACCTTTAGTCTACAGAATCTTCTACATCGCGTTGATCATTATGTTACTTCTTAGAGCTGTCTGCACAGTTGATTTGATTTCCGATCAAATGGATAAGTACTTGAACTCCGTTTCAGCTGCACAATCTCGTGTTTCTTATCCAAGTTTGTTTGGCTTCAATTCCGCTGATTCTTCAACAATTGAAATCCTTATGTTCTTAGTTGGAACATGGTATGTTGTCGATAACCTCAGGAATGCTTGTGTCTTCGCTCCAAGCCATTACAACAACAAGATCTTTGGCGGAGATAACAAATTAGAAGGATATCCAGACAAATACTTCTACAACTTCGATAATCCAGACAAAGTTTTGGGCCTCAGCCAGAAGAAGATGCCAAGTATTTGGCAACAGATCGTTGCGAATGCGAATAACATAAGAATTCCTACGTCAAATGAATACTTCATTGTAATGATCATTGACGCAATTGCATTCTTAGTAATGATCTTTAACATTTCTAGCTGGACAACTGATACATCAAGTGATAAGACATCAACTGGTATCTCAATCTTCTTCGTTTTCTCTTTGATTTTCAGTGCAATTTTCATCTTCGTTTTCTTCCTTTTGAGAATATCAAATAACTTCTTGTCTTTGTACATTTTCAACACGATACAATTGATATGTGTATTGATCTTTGATTTCTGGGTTTGCTACAAACCAAAGGCTTCTTCCCTTCAGTTCTATTTGTTCCTCAAATACATCTCCATTTTGATAGTTTACCATGATACTTATCTTGGTAAAATCATAGCAAACTTCTCGTTCCCAGACATAGAAAACAACTGGCGAAAGATTCTTTGCATGAACAACTTCATGAGAATCTGTCCATTCGTTTTCGAAATCCACTCGCTTTTGATGTGGATGTCAAAGGACACAAGAGTAGAATTCGCTCATTTCTTCATACAAGAAGATATCAAGACATTGCTTGAAAATCAAATGGTTTACAATCATCGACCTGAACAAAAACGACTGGAAAGAAATCTTTGTATCGGTGGTTGCTTCTTGTTCTTGATCATTTTACTTCTTTTCGGACCTTTGTTCTTCATGGTTGGTGGATCTGGCGCTTACATGAACAATCCAATCCTTTCTTCCGAGTTAGAAATCGGTTTCACAGCTGTAGGAGCTATTTACAGATCATACGCCCAATTCCAGAACTTGACATCCTCAGAACACAATGATTTGGCTAATTCGGGATTCGCTGATTTGAGTGTTCTGAAGACTTATTCTCGGGATGATCTGATTATAGCTTTATTCCCGTTGTCATCACAAAGTACGGCTGTTGCAACTGATGCTTCAATCAAGAGTTTCCTGACAAACTCCAACTTGAACAAGAGACCATACGTTAAACTGACAACAACATTCCAGTATCCAGCAACAACTGCTAAGTCAAATGTCATTTCCTACCAGTTGAACATGGATCCAATTACTATTTCTCAATCAAGTGATTACCTCGAAGCATGGAAGAATATTTCTTCATACACGAACCTTACGAATGTACCTGTTGTTTACTTCAATCCAAGAGAAGGAGCAGCATCAAGTTCTTCAACAAACTACTCTTGTGGTTTCCAGTTCGATACAACAGCAAACGTTGTACAGTTGGCAACAGTTAATCCAAACATTTCTGAATTAAAAGATGCAACATTTTTGAAGATCATTATTTGGTCGGATGAAGTCGAATCTGACGGCACAGTTGGAACATTGGTATCAATGGGTGGTGGCATCATCGGTATCTACATCTTGATCATATTCACATTCGGTGAAGTCCTAAGAGAAAGAACTCTTGGAGGATATGATGAATTGTGGCTCGAAAGAATGAGAAAACCAGAAAACTTGTATCAATACATCATTGCCATCGAAGCATTTAGATCAGTTGGAGCTATCGATAGAGAATACATGATGATGGAGATGTTCCTGGATGTCATGAGGTCGAAGGAAGCTTGCATAACTTTAACAAATGAACCAGAATCTGAAGAACCATCTACCAAATAATTTTTTTATATAATTAACTTTTATCTTTTGTATGTATTTACAAAAACACTTTGTTATCGAAATCATTTAATAAAGTAAAAAAATTATTATTATTATCACTATCATAATTAAAATCAGTTTTTTTCAGAAAGAATTCTTTAGATTTATTCAAATACTCCATTGTTATAGCATCATAATGATGTACTTTTGATAATATTTATGATATATCGCTAATATCAGCTTCTTATGATTAGTTAAAACTCTATTGAAATAGAATATAGTTTGATATATAAATAGAGGCAAGTTATATGGACACTAATATGGAATTTATGTATGGATTTAAAACACAAAATCAATACTAGTGTAATGCATGGAAAAGAAATTTCAAAATTATATCCATGACCATCTGGGCTTTCTTGAGGAATAGATTGATTAATGAAGTAAAATCATATTGATACAAATATGTTAAATGATTAAAACTGATATATTTTAAATTCAAGATATTAAAAAGTGCAGTAAATCGGGATTTCTTATATTATTTAAAAAGAGCATTTGATCATGAATTTAACAAACACTTATCATCGATAGTGCTTTGAAAATTCGGTCCATGGCGCGACGATAAAAACGGTTTGTTCTTCCTTTTAACATGGGTCGTATTCGTACAAAGACCACAAAGAGAGCCGCACGCCTCGTTATCGAGCGTTTCTATGGCCAACTTTCCTTCGATTTCCAGGACAACAAGCGCGTTTGCGATGCTGTCGCTGATATTCCATCAAAGCGCATGCGCAACAAAATCGCCGGCTACGTAACACATCTCATGCGCCGCCTTGAACGCGGACCAGTTCGTGGCATTTCATTCAAGCTTCAGGAACAGGAGCGTGAGAAGCGCGATAACTGGATGCCAACAACCTCCAAGCTTAACGTTCCAAAGATCCTCGTTGATCCAGAAACAAAGGAAATGCTTGCTGCCATCGGTCTTGACGAAATGGAAGGTGTCGAGGTTTTCACACGCCGTGCCGGCCAACGCCAACAATAAAATTTTTTTAATTACCGCATTCATACACTTCTAATTTTACCTTCTTTTTTCATACTACAATTTTTTTCAAAAATTTTTCCCAAATATTCAATTTCAAAATTTTGTCACTTTTTGTCTCATTTCACCTTTTGGATTCAGAACTTGTACAATATAAAAATGCACTTGGTAAACGGTATGATGATCTATATGCCGAATCAACACAACTTGACCAACTTATTCAACAGGATCCTCAAGCTGAAGAGAAAAATTATAATGCCCTTGATGAAATACGCAGCAATCGTCAAAATCTTTATTTTTTATTAATTTATAGCTTCGAGAACAGCCCTGCATGGGAGGTATCACTGGTAAGACATATTGCAGACTTTATTGAGAATCGCTTCAATAATGAACCAGAGTTAAAAGAAATTGTAGATAATATTGTTAATTACACACAATCAATCTTTATTGAGACACCTGACATCAATAACAAGCCAAACGTTCAAGAGTATATCAAGTTAGCTCACATTGCTTGGTATAAATATGAATTTCATGATCAATTCTTTGAATATTTAAATCAATTTGTCAATAACTTTGAAAACGAATCATACCGAATACTATATTTAATCCAAATTATTGGTTTAGGTTTTTCTAATTATTTTAATCGATTATACAAGATTTTATTAGATGGTATTATCAATTTATCTGGTGATATTCAGTTATCCTACATCAATTACTTTATTGATAGTATTAATACAATTGTATGTTGCACCCGAATTAAAGAAATCATCAAACGTTTTATTAAGATTTTTGTAAACAGTTCAACTCCAAACCTTTGTTTTGCAATGATCAGATTATTCACTGCAATCAATCAATGCGTCCAAGAAAACAGATGTTCTGAAGAATATTTAGCTGCTGTTGCATCACAAGGGAATTTAATGGAATATGTTATAAACGCACTTTATTTGGAAGGTGCTCTTGACGAAATTGATTCAATTTTGAAGGAAATTATTTTCATTGTCAACGAAAACAACATTTCATTATTTGATAAAGAATTACTTATAGAATTTATAAGTTTATGCACACTTTCGCAGGATGATATTCGTTCTTTGTCAGAAGAAAATAAAGTTTTCGAATTTTATGATGGATCATACTCAAGCAACAGAAATTATGTTCTTGAAATATTCCAAAACCTTTCTTTCTATGATTTCGAATCAATTTTCTGTTTTTTGGCAAATGAAAAATTAATTGAAGAATTTCCTGAAGAAAGTCTGTTTTTGATCTCCGGATTATCCAAAATAGCTGAAGAAAATGAAGATAAATATAAAGGCATCAAAGAAATTATTTCTAATATCCTTCGATATAAAAGTAATGATAGTGTGATTCTTATAAATCAGATAATAATTGCTGGAAATTACCACTTTTTGTACAACAGAGATGAAATTCAGGCTTATTTCGAATATCTTTTGTCACCACCTGATCAAGAGTCAATAAATTATTGGCTTGCGTCAATTTTATCTGTATTTCTGCATCAAAATATCAACAATTTTATATTAATTATGATATGTTTGTCCAAATTTATCGATATTGCCAAGAAACAATGGATACTACATTGGAATACAAGATAACAAATTATCTTTATGAGTTATCTAAAGATCAAGAGTTTCCTCAAGAAAGTCTTATTGAATTCGTTAGTCATTTGATTTCAATTGCTCATTCAATTCCTAAAAAAGTAGTAGAAGAAGAAAATATTCCAGAAGTTGAACCAACATTGTTTGTAGAAAACGAATCCGGATATTCTTCATCATTTGAAGAACAAAGGCATTATAATTCTAAGCTTAGATTACTTTTCATTTTAGTTCCTTTTGTTCAACAAGAGAATTTCATCGATGAAATGTTTAGTTTGTATGATGAATTCTTTGGATCAGAATGTTCAGATATTTTATCAACGGATGAAACTCCACAGTTTGTTTATGCCGCTATTCGATCATCGTTATTTGATTTTGAAGAACAATTCGAGAAAATACAAAAAGTTACAGAAGACATTATTACATTAGAAGATCCTTCTAATCAGATATTGTTTATGAATTCTATTTTGATGCTCAAGAAGATTCCAGAATCATTGATCCCTTATTTCAAAGAGAAAGTTTCTTATTATTTCGATGATGAAGAAGGCTCTGCATTCGAAAGTCATGGTGATCAACTCTTAGGAGCAATGCTTATTTCCAATTCCATTCTCCAAGGAATATTCACTCTTGAAGAAGCTTTGCAAAAACTTCAATTAATTTTCATGTTCGAAAGTGAAGAAGATGATGAGAAAAATAAGAAGCTTACGGAATTAAGAAGAGGTTATTCTAATCTTCTTGTTAGATCAGCTTATTTACTCTCAATCCCAATTATTGAGTTAAGTAAAAGCTTTGTTAAATGAATGTTTGGGATATCTTTCTTTGAGAATCAAATTTAGAAACATTGATTTCAATCTTATTGAAAGCGCATTCAAGCGATTTTCACAAGAAGAAGCTTTTATTAATGCTTGTAACTATGTTCCACCAGTCAATGACCCTGATGCTGATGATAACTATGTTCCACCAGTCAATGACCCTGTTGCTGATGATAACGATTTATCTGATTTTTATAGATTTGATAATAGTGATTCTATATTCCATTACATTTTCCTTGAATAAACATTTGTTGAATAAGCAGTTATTGATTTTTTTAACAAATCTTTCTAATGATCATTTATATAATGTTTATGTAATTTATCTTCAGACTGAAATAAAATATTAGTCATTTCACCCCAGATGCTTTGTTACAAGAGACGAAAGTCCCTTGAATTATATATGTGGCTTATTGAAAAGAGATATTTATCCTCAAGGAGATAAAAATCTAATATAGGAGTTCGTTAATGAATAGAAAATAAAAATTTAATACAAACAAAAATATAAATTATGGTTCAACAAGATATGTAAACATCTTGCCACCCTTAACATCTATTTCGCCGCGTTCCTTGATATCGAATTGCTGGCCGTAGATCAACTCATAAACAGGTCTGCTTATGTGAACTTTCATTGGAACACCTTTGTTCTCCATTTCGTGAGCAATGTTAATTGCTGGGCCAAGAATTTCAAATGTTGGTTTCTCTGTTCCGATAACACCTGCAACAATTGGGCCACCTGTATTAATACCAACTCTAATTCTCAAGTTTTCATTTTCATTTTCGTCGATCTCTAATAATTTCTTGATAACTAATGTTCCGAAATCAACAACTTCCTTTGCATGAACTGCTGGTTGATTAACTTCATCAAAGATACCACATGCAGCCATATAACAGTCACCAATGCATTTGATCTTCGTCATTGTCTTATGTGCATTAGTAATAGCATCGAATTCTTTGAACATGATGTTCAGCATCCTCATAACATATTGAGCATCATGAGAACCACACCATGGTGTGAATTCAACAACATCTAAGAACAAAACAGTTGCTGATTGAACTGAAAATGAAATATTCTTCTCACCTGCTTGAACACGTGGAACTAACATTGGTGGAAGAATTGATGCAAGCATTGAATCTGATTTCTTCTTTTCATCAGCAATAAGTTTTTCATGCATAACATTTTGTGTCTGATCTCTACCAGAAAAGATCTTTCTTCCACTAACTGAAGTTGAAGAGAATTCAAGGTAAACTTTCTCTGTCTCCGATTTCTTGTAGATCATGTTAAGTGTTGTTGTGAAGATCTTTTCAAGGTTTTCACTGCAAGTGAATCTTGATGGAACAAAGAATTCTTTAGCAGGTGTATTTTCGATTTCAGCTTGTTTAATACCGAATAATTCTTCAAAAGCAGCGTTAACTGTAATGATTTTTCCTGTTTCTTCCTGGCAAACAATAACAACATCATTCAATTTATTAACAACTTCATTTGTGAACCAAAGCCCTTTATCTGCTGATTCATCAACCATTGAATTATAATTGCCGGATAACAATCTAGTTATTCTGCTGTTATTAAGAACTGTCATTGGAGGACATCTTAAGAAGAGTCTTAATGTGAATTTAAGTAGTGTATCTTCCTTCTTTGCTGAAAGTATAATAATTAAAGAAAAGATAAACGAAGCAATGATAAGAATTGCTGTCCAAATGATCTGTGTTTTCTCTCTATCATCAAGACCACCAACAATGATTCCAACAATTTGGTTACCTGCTGGATAGAAGAATGTTGTGTACAATTCAACAGGACCAATTTGCCATAACTGTTGCATTGAAATCTCTGATGGATCTGGATACATTGGTTGGTCTAATAACATAAGTCCATAGTACTTATGCATCAATGTTGTTGCGACATAAAGCTGTTGAGCTGCTGAGAGGCAATGTGTGCTTTGCATTAATGTTTGAGGAGGAGTAAGAGGATCACTGCAAATCAAAGCCGCAGAAGCTTGATCAATGTAGATCTTCATTTCTGGGAATGGAACTTCTCTGATATCACTACCTCCAAGTCTAATCATTTGGAAATAAGAAACAAGCATTGGAATTCTTTCACCAACATTCGTTACTTCATCTGATAGAGATATGATTGATGTCTTGAAAACGTCATCATACATGGCTAATGAAATCTTGAATAAGCTTGCCATAACTGAATAAAGATATGTAGCAGAACCAAACAAGTAATTGATGTGATGGGAGTTATAAACAAGATTTGTCATTGATGTTCTGAAAGCATCCATTGAGACATAATAGCCAACACATCCAAGGGCCATTAAGAATAAGAAGCAGAATAAGTTGGAAATTTCTGCAGATGCTTTAGCAGAACCATCAGAAATAGATGAGAATAATTTGATAATGCTGTCTTCTTGTCTGTTTGTCTCGCCATCAGATGAATCAGTTGTAGATGATCTATCATTTCCGTCTTTGAGTTTATTAAATGATGCGGAAATTGATGAGATTACTGTCTTTAGAAGTGTTGTTAAGATGAACAATATTTCTTGTCTGTTCTTTCTTAGTTTACTAACTTGGATAAAGTAAACTATTGGATAAACAATGACGTTGATGCATATCATTACAATAATAACAATTGTGAAATACAATTGATATTGGGTGTTGATATGCTTTAAGAATTCGATCATTGTCAATAAGGCATCATTCATTGCTAACAATGATAACTGGTTGTTGTTCCTTGATGTTAATGAGTCTGGGCCGCAAGCGATTTTCGGTGTGATTTCATCAAGATCTGTAAGTTTTCCAACATGATTTGAAACCATATATGATATTTCAACAACAGATGTCATTGTTGAATCAGCATATGTGTTATTCAGATAGAAAGAAAAGTTAACTGAATTGGTAAACAATAACTCTCTAACTTTCTCAATATATGAATTGCCTGGCATATATGATCTGACACTTGACATCTGTGTATTAGCATCAGCAACTGTGGAAGCAATATATTCAAGAACTTCTGTTGTATCTGATGATCCACCTGTCGCTGAAAGGTCTAAATTTTTGATGAGGTTAAGAGGTCCTTCGATTGGAGAACCTGGATTCTTTGGATCATCTAACTTCTGGAATAAGAATCTACCAATGTATGCTGTAAGCATAGCAATGATATTTCTTGTGTGAGCGATACCTTCCATGAATTTGACTGGCTTCTCAACTTCTCTTGCATAGAATCTGTATGCAACTGCCATTGTAATCAGAGGAATCAAGATAAGGCAGATGAAGCATACAATAGTTGTTGTGTAGATGTAAGAGATTGATGGAATTACATGGTTATCAATCTGCTTAGAAATAGATTGAATGGCTTCAAGGTTTAAGTTGTCATCCATAATTACATCATCAATTCCCATTGATTTGCCATCAACAACTGTCTTTGATTGGCCTTCAATATCAGAGCAAACTTCTGGAATGTTCGGGAATGCCATGATGCCTAAATCATGGATTGTATCTTCTGAAACAGAAACACCTCTTTGGAGCTTAGTTAAGTTCTCAAAAGATGCTTTGGCTTGAAGTGGATCGCCCTTGATTTCGTTAAGGAATAATGTGTATTGGCGAGCAACATATCTGTTATTTGGATATTGCATGAGAAGATGAGCCATTTCAACTTCACATTCGTTGACAGACTCTTGTGTTCTCTTGATTGCGACATTCATTTCATTAATGTTGCCTTGCAATGTCAAGTCCCAAATATTTCTCAGTCCTGCTTTTGTCTTGTTGAACATCTTAGCAAGTTTAGAGATCTTTCCTTTTAATTGCTGAGTAAACTTTGTTTCTCTTGTTTTGATGATGTATCCTGTGCTACTTAAGATAATTGACTGAAGTGTCCTATCTTTAGCTTTCATGGTTGATACATTCTGTGCAACAAATGCTAAAGCAGTAACTTGTTCTGGATAAATTGCAAAAAATTTAGCATAAAGTGACCAAACATCGAGATCATCACTCCACTTTGATGCAGCCATCTTGAAGATCTTAAAACTAACACAAATTGGATGAGCAAATATGAAACCTGTTGAAAGAATCTGTTTGAAATGAGAAGCTCTCTTAAGGATTGAAATATCTTGCGTATCATCAATCTCATCAAGGAGTCTAAGTTCTCTTGTCTGTCTTCTCTTGATGTAAAATGAAACGGCGAAGAAAATAATTACACCTGCAATAATAACTATGGGGAAGAAGATTTCATTCCATGGTGCATGTGCAAAAATAGTATAAAGGTTTGCACCGCAAAGGAAGAAACCCAAAATTGAGCCACCAAGAACCATAACAGTGTGCATTTTCTTGATGAATGAGCCGCAATTGAAGCAAGTTGTGCAGCAATAAATATAGCAAAGCATAGAGATGATCATCATCGCAGAAGAAGGATAAGTTGTTAAGTTTGTAGTTAATGCAGATGCAAAAGTAACAACTGTCGTGGTAATAAGGAGCTTTGTCTGTGGTGTACCTTCAATAGAGGCAAATGATAATTGTCTGAAGACCAAAGCAATGGAGTACGCTTTGATGATAATCCACATCCATAAGGAGATGCATATAAGTGAAATTATTTCAGAGCAAATGTTGATAGCATTAATTTCTAATGTACCGGAAATATTTCCAGATAACATTTGTCCGGCATACTGAGCACTGATAGGAACAAGTAAATATGGACCAATCGCCATGAAGATGCTAAGTATTTTAGTGGATGCGCTTGGAACCTTGGATGTCTTTTTGTATAAGAATGCTGGTAATATCAAATAGATACCAAAAATTAATAATAATCCGTTAACTACAAGTAATACGATGTGACCATTGCCACGTCTGTACTGTACTGGGACTACATGGAAAAGTACTGTGATAATACTCATTGCGTTAAAAGTAAGTGTGCCCGGTTCAAATGAATCAAGATTAGCTGCCATGAAAGCGCCACCAAGCAGTTGGAAGAATCTAAAGAATGTAACGATAGCGTATACAAATTCCATCTTAGGAGCATAAATATCAAAATAGTTAAACAATGCTGTAAGGGAATCAATGATCTTATCAGAAAGGGGAACATCAATTAAACCTTCATAACGGCTGAGACTAGATGTAGCGATCTCAGATGATACCATCGAGGTCGTCGTCTGGGCTTCTTCCATGTTAAAAATGAACAGTTTTTAAGAGGTTTATGTGATAACACAATTATTTGAATGGTATTTAAAAGTAGCTTTTATCATCTGATTTGATATATAGCAAGAGACAATGCAAGATTGAAAATATGTATTAAACAATGAATATCACATTGAAACCGAAATAACATCTCAAATTCAAAAAATAGGCCTCAATATTTTTTGAAAGGAAACTTGAGATAAAACGAAATGAAAGAATAGATTGCAGCTAATATTAATTTACAGAAATAGAAAATACAAATATTGAGAGAAGATTGAATTGATTTTTGAAAGGAAAATTGCTTGTTATATATTTTAAGAAGATAATTGATAATGAGTAAAAACATATTTTTTTGAATTAATTTTGAAAATAGGAATTTCATCTGAAATTCGAAATTGAATAATAAACTGTATGGTAAAATTATTTCTGATAAACAATGTTATATAAGATGTTTGTATGCCATTTTTATGAAAAAAGTAAAATTTGATATCGAATATTTCAATGAAAATTTTTGTTGTGCTGGTAAATATGAATATTATTAAAGGTAATAATTTTTTTGAATTATGTAGTAATTTTGAATAGATCTTTCAAAACTTACCTTCTAATTTCAGACTAGCTTTTTCGGACCATGTTTTTAAATATCAACTGGAAAATGAAAGATCGCGCTAGAATCAAAAGAAAAGCTGATCACTAGAATTTTAATTGAATTTTTATTCGTAAAGTTCGATTTTATAAGTAAAATGCTATGTCAATGGAAATGTTTTGTCCTTAAAAAATAATTTAATTAATTTGAATTAAATTATGCGTGATGTTTTAAGATTGAATTGTAATCAAATAATTTTGAATGCACAATATTAACCCAAAAAAATTATATAAACAAATTATTTCCTTGTGGGGCGGCGACAAATTTGCCCAGCCAGTAAAGTATTCAATTTTTTTGCATTTTTTTAAGGGTGCACACGAGAGGATCATGTAAACTTCAGAATTTAGCTTCTTAAGGGTGCACCCGTATGTACGTTTATTTGAGAGGAGGAGGATTACCCTCTCAATTTTGAGGGATTCGTTAGTTTATTTTCTCGATGAATATGCAATAAAATTTGATTTTTACCTTATCAATATACTTCATATAATATACACATGTTCATGTAAAAACTTTTTTCCAAAATCCTCAGGAATTAAGGGATTTTTGAATTTTAAGAATTTTTTTCGAATTTTTTCGAAAAAAAAATATTTTCAGAACAGCCTTAACGGCTAAGATTTAGGAACAATGTTAAGTATCAAAAAGAAAGGAGGTCTGATATAGACAACATATATCGTTGAAGGTTGAAAAAATCTCTAATATTTGAGCACAAAATTTCAAATTTTAATTTTTTGAAAAAAGAGGCCACCCGTATGTACGTTTATTTGAGAGGAGGAGGATTATATTTTTGAAAGGGTGAAACATTATGAATATGTTAATTATATAATAATATGTATTATTATAAAAAAGAAAAAATAAAGCACGTTAAAATTTTTCTTTCTTGATTTTTTACAAAATCTACTTAGAATTATGCAAAATATGACTAAATAATTATAAATTTCAAGTTAAATTTTAATTTTGATAAATAATTTAAATTTCAAAATATCAAGTTCAGTTCGACTATGTATGTAGTAATTCCTCAATAAAGTGCCAAAACCTTATTAAAATATATGAACATTTTCAACATTTTAATGTTTTTATTTAAAAATTTGATGGAATATGAGCTTCAAACAATTATTATGTAAATAAAAATAATTAAATATATGTATTTATTCGTATTACAACCGTAGTAAGTCGATTCTTCCTTTCTTCTACTGAGTTTTGAATTTGATTTCGAATTGTAAAGAGATTCAAAGGGAAAATACTAGCGGAGAAAAACTACCTCCATGAAAGGGTCATAATGGACTCAAGTTGTATTTTTTGATATTTTTTGCTTTTCGAGCCGAAATAGGTAGCCAAGATAATGCCTAAAAATAAGGTTCTAAATTCTGAAGTTTACATGATCCTCTCGTGTGCACCCTTAAAAAAAAGCAAAAAAATGTAATAAAATAAAAAAATTTTTAGTATCGATAATCTGAAATATGTTGTTTACTTAAGCCGCTCGCTTCGCTCGCGGCTTAGTTTCGTGATTTCGTACAATCTTTTTTCGAATCTGTTCTTTTCTTAAGCCGCGAGCGAAGCGAGTGGCTTAGTTTCGTAATTTCATACAATCTTTTTTCGAATCTGTTCTTTTCTTAAGCCGCGAGCGAAGGAGTGGCTTAGTTTCGTAATTTCATACAATTATTTTACGAATTTGTTCTTTTTGTCAACCGCGAGCGAAGCGAGTGGCTTTTTATTTTTAAAAATTTTTTTTCTTTCTTACTTTTTTTCCCCTTACTTACAAATTTGATAGTAACTTACCAAATCTCTCTATCATATAATAATAAATTAATCCATTTTTTGTTTCAAATCTGACACTTTACATTTCTGACATGTAAATCTGTCACTTTTCACTTCACCTCACTGGGCAAGTTTGTGCCCCCCTCTTTCCTTGTGATAATTTTTTGATTTTTTCAAATCGTCGGCTTAGTAACCAAAAATAGGATAGCCATATTTGTAACTATTTCAGCAATCTATATTTACTAAAAAAATATATGTTCTTTTTTCTTTACGGTATTTCATCGGAACCAATATATTTAAATTTTTCCAACTAATATCCTTTCTTATAACATAAATATAATGTATTTTTTCAAAATTTCCCTGAAAATTTTTGAATGCATTATCAATTTTATTTTATTCAATTTTTTGATAACTTTCAATTAGTTTTCACTCTTCTTTTTTTTCACACAATTTCTGGTCAAATTATTGGTTCAAATCTTAATATTTATTTATTCTTTATGCGATATTTAAAAAATAATTCCCATCAATCTTTTTCCCTCACTTTTTTAATTTTCTACATTATTATTAACTAATTTTTCTTCAGTACTGTATGCTTGCTATCATAACTGATGGTTTGAAAAAGGTACATTCACTATTTTTGACAAAATTTTAAATTTTCATGGGGTTGTAAATCTTATAATAACTAGATGAATAAGGAATGAATCCCAGTATAATGTGCATCATTATATTAAACACTATATGTAAGGCTAATGATTCTATTAACACTTATGAAGATCTATAGTATTTGAGCAGATAAATTTGATAATTTCCAAAACTCTTATATTTCAAAATTAAAGTGTGCGAATGCATTTAAATGAGAGCAAAAAGAGATTGATGCTGTTAAAACTAGGTGTTAATTTGCAATTATTTCGCATCACAAGAACTACCCAGTAAATTCGGCTATCTTTCTTTGCAATTATTCTCCATTATACATATAATATAATGGTTAGGGTTTGAAGAAAAGTTACTAGAGAATTATTGACTTTTGAAATAATGCAGAATTTTACTTGAAGAAATCATTAATTTATGAGTTCCAAATTGCTAAGCATGACGAAGGATCATTAAATTTGCTACAATTAAATACACTTATTGCAGAATTAAGATTTTTGAAATTAAAAGTTTGAAATATTGCCTTTTTGAATAAAAATTTAAATTTTATTATATAATCATGATAATATCTTATAGAAATTAAAAGAAAATATTTTAAACCATTCAAATATTTTGAATGTCTTATCAATTTAAAATATTAAAAGATAGCTTGATTTTATCATCATTAGTTGTTATCAAAGTTTTCTTCTTTTGATGAACAACAGTAAATGATTTGTTAATTACTTGTCTTCCTTTTTCGCAGCAAAATCGAAAGTTATGATGATAATCTTGCTCTCAATTTTGAAACTCTCTGATTTACAAGTAAGCATTCCTTTAGAAAAGCAGTCCTATTCTGTTTTCAAGATATTTTAAAGCCTCCATTTCATACAATGCGCAGATCTATTCGAAATTGCAAGAACTCTCAAGAAAAATGCAGCAGCAAAGAAGATTCCATAGTTTCTAGCATCAAAAATTTACAACCTTAATACAACAGTTAAAGAGAAGCTCGAAAAGAAAATATTTAACCATAAAGCTGGAAACCATTCGATATCTACTATTGGATCTAATAAAAAGTTAATTATAACATATTTAACATGCTATTTGTTGACTTTGTTCCATTATATTACCATATATATCTTTTTGAAATCTAAAATATTTTTACGATTTTAATCATGTGTTGTTGAAACCATATATCAATCTTAGCTAAAGTATAGTTTATGAGTCTGTCACCATCTAACGTATGAATTTTCAAAAATGTCAAATATGTTCATTTTTTCTGTAGATTCAGCCATAATTTCACGTTGTTATACTATTCAACTATTATTTAATATTTTTATCGATTTAAATATATGATGAGATGCTTAGTTCTCCTGGAAATCGATTTTTAATCGCAATTTTAACTTTCCAAAAAAAATTCAAAAATAAAAATCCCTCTCAATTTTCTAAGTTTTATAACTCGGCAAATCTCTAGCCAAATTTTTTTGGCCCGTATAAATATTGTTAGGCACTATATAGGGATGCTATTTATCCTATTTTCATCCCATTTTACTGTTATCGCCTAGTGAATGTACCTTTGGTTTGAAATCTTCACATCGACAAAATTCAAATTAAAAATTGGTTAAAAGAAGTTATTGTTTATTGTGAATCGTCTTTAATTGTATGTCTTTAATGCTAAACATTTTTGTAAACAATAGTAATTAATTAGATCCACACAATCATTACAATAATTTCATTGATTTGCTCGCCATATTGAGTCGAAAATTGTATTGCAAATCAATGCACCTCAGATATCTTAAAGTGTCTAAATAGCAGAAATAATTACAAGGGCAAACTTAATGTAGCAACTAGTATCGCACGCTTTTGTAAACCTCTCAATCTCTAGACGCGAGAATATAAGCATATCACGGTGTTTCTATAATTTTATGGTAGATCTAGAAGTTGGAAGTCGCCACCATAATGTATATATATATAGTGAAATCTATTGAAAGCATGCCAACATTCGAAATCTGGAACCTCAAAAATATTTGATGTTTTTGACATGTAAAGCAAAAATGTCATATTTGCGAAATTTTAAACAGAAATGACTGAAAGTGATGAATCATTTTGGAAAGAAAGATATATCCAAATAGAAAAATGCTATAAAGATCTTGTACGCATTAGGAAAAATGATGTCCGCGAGGATATTGAAGTTTATCGCGAGAGATTAGCTGAAGCTCAACAAATGCATAAAATTTCAGTCGAAGAAATTCAAAGACAAATTAATGACATCAATACAGATATAAATGCAATGGAAGGAACCATCAATCAAATGGATAAATCGATTTCCCATATAAGAGATTTAAAGAGAGAATTATCTCGTAAAAGCAAAGTTCTAGAATGCGTGTTTTCTGTTCCTGGTATTCAGCTAACAGGAGTTACTAATGACTTTTTCCAATTTTCAGTTGGAAATAATTATGAATTTACATTCTCTATCTCCAAAGGAATACCATTTGAATATAAACCGATATCATACACAGAAGACTTTAGTGTCCCTTCGTGGACATCTCAGCCTCGCCAATTTAAAGATCTGAATGAGATGAGGAATTACTTGGAACAATTGATACCCCCAGAGTAACCAAAGACTATATTTGTTTTGTCAATGTAAAATATTTGTTTTCTTTTATTTGATAAAAAAAATAATGAACATAAGGTTTTAAATTTCAACAAAAGTCATTTAAATTTTCTTGTAATAGTATATAATGTTATTTCGTAGATATTCGGAGCGATAATTTTCATAAAAAAAATTCTGTTCAAAGATGAGTGCGACGTCAACTCCCAAAAAGACTGTCACACTCACCTTAGACATGATAGGTAAGATTAACAATGTAACTGAGTTGCAAAGAATATGCTCTCAGCTATTTACATTGAAAGAAAAATTAAACAATACAAAAAATGAACATTTGGCACTTATTGAGCGCCAAAAGAATCAAATTTCCGAGATGGAACTTGAAATACAATGCTCAAAATCTCAATTAAGTTCATTTCAAGATCTCGTTCGCGAATCTGTCGACGAAAAAGAAAAATATCAAAAGAAATGTGCAGAACTTGAAGCTCAAATTGCAGATTTTAAATCTAATAATCTTCAATCTGATCCATTAAATATTACAACACCTTCTCAAGATTCAAATAGCAATTTGGAGGCACTAAAGGAGAAAGACAGACAAATTGCTGAGAAAGAAGAAATCATTCAAGCTCTATCTCAAAAGATTCAAACTTATTCCGATCAATTAGCCGCAACTACAACTCCATCGGAGTTCGAAGCTAAATACAACGCAGAGAAGGAGGCTTTCTCTAAATTTAAAAAAGCTGCAAAAGCCGCGATTGCTCAAGTTCAGACTGAAAATGAAGAATTAAAGGCTAAACTGGCCAATGCATCAACAGATAACGAATACACCAAGCAACTAGAACAGCAAAGGGAAGAGGCTCTTCAAAAAGTAAAAGAATTAACTTCGAGAAACTTAGAATTAGAAGCTCAAGAAACAGACTTCATTTCTAAACTTGAGGAACTTGATACAGAACTGCAGCAACTCAGGTCAAATCAAAATAATAATATTTCAAATTTGATTCAGAGTCAAAATAATCAATATTCGCTTAAGGAAGATAACAAAGATTCTCAAGAACTCTCAAGCCAAATCCAAAATCTTAATTCAATGGTCCAAAAATTACAAAATGAATTATCAGAATCAAAATTATTGAACGAGCAAAACTCCTCAAAGATTGATGAGTTAAATGCATTAAATAATAGCTTGATTGATGAAAAATCAAGACTTGAATCTGAATTATCAAATGCAAAAGCGAAGGTTGAACAAAGCAACACAAATAGTTCTGCTATGGCACAAAACAATGCTAAATTGCAAGAACTTAATGAAATGATTCAGAAATTGACAAATGAGAAAAATCAACTTGAAAAAGACCTCAAATCTCAAATTGAGCAAGACAAAGCTAAACTAAATGAACTTTCTCAACAAAATAATAAGATTTCCGAAGAAAAATCTCAATTACAAAAAATTTATGAGCAAAATAACACAAAAATGCAAGAATTGAATCAAAAATTAGCCAATTCTGAGGCTAAAATCAATGATCTCAATGCATTAAACCAGAAAATTTCAGGAGATTTGAATAATTCCAAATCTCAGAAAGAAAAAGAGAGTTCCAAACTACAACAGCTTAATCAGAACTTGTCTGAAGAGAAGGCTTTCATACTTCAGCAATTGAACGAAACAAAAATTTCGATGCAAAATTTGATGGAAGAAAACGATCATTTTTCAAACGAATTGAAGCAGTCCAAATCATTAAATGACCAGAATAATGCCAAAATCAAAGAGTTATCTGACCAAAAGTCCCAATTACAAACTAATATTTCCAAATTAGAAAAAGAAAAGTCAGATCTCATTAGCAAACTCAATGATGTAAATAAATTGGTCGAACAGAGTTCTCAAAAATTACAATCAAATAATAATGAAAAATTACAGCTCGAAAATGAACTTAAGGCATCTAAATCATTAATAGAGCAAAGTAATATTAAAGAACAAGAGTTAAATCAAAAGATTTCTCAAATTCAAAATCAATTAAATAATTCAAATGCGAAAATCCAAGAATTGAGTGAAAATATCATGAATCTGAAGTCAGAGAATGCCAAATTACGAGAAATGAAGCAAAAATCTGAAGAAAATTCCGAAAATAATATTAATCTTCAAAAGATCGAAGAAATGAACAGAGAAAAGGAAGAATTAATCAAGTCATATAATGATAAGATAGATAATATGACAAATGACTCAATACAATTAGTAAATCAGATATCAGAACTAAAGAACACGATTTCTAAGCTCCAAAACGAGAAAATCGAGATCCAGAACAGAATGAAACGTGAAGTATCCGCAGTCACAGAACAGAAGAATGAATCAATCGAGAGATTGCAACAAGAAATTCTGAAAAAAGACGGAATAATTAATGAACAAAAATCAAATATTTCAGAATTAGAACAACTAGCATTACAACTACAAGAAGAAAACAACACATTCCTTGATAGTAAAGAAGAATTCGATAAACTCAAGGAAGAATACGAAAAAATGAAACAAGATTCGAATAATCCAAAAATTAATGAGTTGGAACAAAACGTTAAACAACTTACGAAGGCTCTCCAGAAGACACTGAATGATCTTAAAGCAGCAAAGAGTGAAAATGAACAACTTTTGCAGTCAAACAACTCTGATCAAAAAATTATTTCTTTGAATAAAAAGATTGATTCATTAAATCAATCAATTAATGATTACGAAGAGACAACAAAAGCTTTGGCATCAGAGAACTACGAAATAACTCAGAAATACGAACAACAAATCAATCAAATATCAAATCAACTTAATGAAAAGAATGTTTTGTTGCAAGAAAAAGAAAAACAAATTAATGATTTAGAACAAGAAAATAAAGAATTAAATAATCAATTAAATGAAATGCAACAAGATAAAGAAGAAAAAGAAGAAAGATATCAACAACAAATCAATGATTTGCAGAAAATAAGTAATGAACAGCAGAATGTTCAAATAATTGAATTACAAACAGAAAACAAAGAATTAAACAATCAATTAAACGAAATGCAGCAAATTAAAGAGAAAAGTGAAGCAGAATATCAAAAGCAAATTAATGATTTATTATCTAATAAATCTAATAATTCTGAAATGATTGAATCATTAAGAAGAAAACTTCAACAAAATGAAGAAGAAATTACTAATTATAAGAAACAAATTAATGAATTAAATAATACTAAACAAAATAATGAAGAAATCATTAATTATCAGAAGCAGATTAATGAATTGAAGAAAGAATTAAATATTACTAAACAAAATAATGATTTGATAGCTAATTATAAGAAGCAAATTGAAGAATTGAGTAAACAAAGCAACGAAGAAGTTGTTAATTACCAAAAACAAGTTGAAGATTTGAAGAATAAATTAATTGATTTGCAGCAAAATAACCAGGAAATCGCTAAATACCAACAACAAATTGATGAATTAAATGAAGAAAAATCTAATTCTGAGAAACAAATCAATGAATTAAACCAAAAACTGAATCAAAACAACGAAGAAATCAATAAATATCAAAAACAAATAGAAGATTTGAACCAAAAATTGAAAGATTTGCAGGAAAACAACCAAGAAATTGCAAAATATCAGAACGAAGTTGATGATTTGAAGAAGAAATTCGATGTTAGTAATGAAGAAATTGCTAACAAAGAAAAAGAAATTGAAGAAATGAAGAAGAAAGAACAAAATTATTTGAAGCAAATCTCAGAATTAAACAATCATCTGATGGAGAAGCAATCAGAAATTGTTAATTTGAACTCTAAATTAGATAACCAGATCTACAACTTGAATACAAAGAAACAGAACTTAGAAATGAATTTGAATGATTTGCAGACGAAATTAAAACAAATTGAACAAGAAAATGCAAATCTGAGTAAAAGAAACAAAGATTTAGAGAATGAATCGCAAAACCAAGCCAAAATAACATTGGAAACACAGAATAAAAACGTTGATTTAACAAACAAAGTTAAATCTCTTGAACAAGAATCACAAAAACTGATTCAACAACTCTCTGAAATTACAAAATTAAATGCAAATTATTCATCTGAACTTGAAGATTTAAGAGAAAAGGTTTCTTCTTTAACAACTTCAAACAATGAATTAACAAAATCTAAACAAGAATCAACAGAATTAGAAGAACATTTGAGAAAGGCAGTTAATGATTTAACAAATGAGAATCAATCATTAACAAACGGATTACAAGAAACAGAAAGATTAGTTGCAGAACAGAGGAAAACAATGAAGGAACAACATGATCAATTTACAGCTTTGGAGAAAGAAAATCAGCAGTTGAAATCAGAGAAAACAATTCTGCAGAAACAGTTGGAGAAAAGCGAAATTGCACATCACGACGAAGAAGTCGTGAAAGAGAAAGAAGAAACAATACAAGGCTTGAAGAAATTACTTCAAAGATATGTCAACACGACAAAGAGGAATCAACAACAAATTGATGATTTGCAACAACAAGTTACAACACTTTTGTCACAACAAAATACAAGCGTTGGAACAGAAGACAGCAACAAATATCTGGAAACAGTTCACAGACAAGAAGAAAGAATCAAAGAACTTGAAGAAAGATTGGAATCATCACAAGCAACGAAAGATATCGAAAACAAAGCACAAAAAATGGCTAAAATGCTTGAAAAATCAAGTCGCCAATACACGGAGTTATTGAGTGAGAAAGAAGACATTTTGAAACAGTTGAATCAAGAGAAAGAGAAGAGATTCGCTAAGTTTGAAGTGTCTAAGGATGTTTTCTTCGAGATGGCAGAGTTAACTCCGGAAGAAGAAGAAAGGAGAAGGAAGGAAGAACTCAGTGAAGCAGAAAACGAAAAAATCAAAGTTATGAATGCATATTTGAGAAGAGTTTTGCTTCAGTTCTTCATGCAGGATACCAACACGAGAGATTCATTAGTTCCTCTCATTTTGAGCATTGTTGGATGCACAGACCAACAAATCCAAGCTGCACAGAAACAATGGGAGAAGTCTAATCAACTCATTCCGAAAACGACTAGCTTTTTCAGCTTTAAATAAACTATATTTCTATACTATTGTTTGCAAATATCTAACAATATTTTTGTAACTTCTTTTTAAGATAATCAGAACTGATTGTCAACTTCATAATTTGGGGCTTTAATGAAACCTTATCCTTTATATACTCAAAGTTGTTAAGAAATGGATCAAACATCATGATATTCATTTTCCTGCTGCCTGCATTTCAATATTTGGACAACACTAAGTACAAAATTACTCCTTGTTCAGCCTGAAAAATGGAATTATCTTCTATAAAATTTTGCTGAATCTGATTTGAAATAATTTTTGATTTTATTTATTCTGAATGTAATATTTTTATAATGTATACTATTTTAAATGATTTTTCATATGGATATTTAACTTGAAAACAGAAAAAAGAAAAAATGCCTTTGAAATGTTTTTATTACCTGAAGTTAATTACGCAAAAAACATTTGACCTGACAATTGTTAACCATTTTATCCGAATAATAATCGAAAAAAAAACAATGAATCTAATTCATTTGATACTTTATTTAGGATATCAGCCAAAATAGAATCTACTTTCAAAGGCAATTATTTTATCATCAGAGGCTCCTTAAAATTTTATGTATATATAGTGAAAAATTCGAGAGGGGCACAAACTTGCCCAGTGAGGTGAAGTGAAAAGTGACATATTTACATGTCAGAAATGTAAAGTGTCAGATTTGAAACAAAAAATGGATTAATTTATTATTATATGATAGAGAGATTTGGTAAGTTACTATCAAATTTGTAAGTAAGGGAAAAAAGTAAGAAAGAAAAAAAATTAAAAAAAAATAAAAAGCCACTCGCTTCGCTCGCGGGAGACAAAAAGAACAAATTCGAAAAAAGATTATATGAAATTACGAAACTAAGCCGCGAGCGAAGCGAGTGGCTTAAGAAAAGAACAGATTCGAAAAAAGATTGTATGAAATTACGAAACTAAGCCACTCGCTTCGCTCGCGGCTTAAGAAAAGAACAGATTCGAAGAAAGATTGTATGAAATTTTAATTCTTTATTTTTTAGGATTGTTAGCTTTGTAAGATTGCTTTCTCACAAGAGAAAACAAGTATAAGGTTTAAGCTGTATGTATTAAAGTTATAAATATTTGATTTTAAAAAAAATCAAGATTTTAAACTTTAAAGGTATTAATTATGATTATCTTTCTTTAGCTTTGCATGCTGTATGCTACTTTTGGAAACTGCTCTATTGTATTAGAATGTTTTTAAATTTTGCACCTAAAAATGCGTAATATTAAAAATTAAGGTATTAATTATGATTATCTTTCTTTAGCTTTACATGCTGTATGCTACTTTTGTCTTTGAGACATTCCATGATTTAAGTTAAGAAGCTTTAAAAAAATGCAAAAAAAATTGAATACTTTACTGGCTGGGCAAATTTGTCGCCGCCCCGAAAAATTCATCAAATAAAACAAAAATATAAAATGTAATGTTAATTACCAGTACATAATTTTTCATATGTTTAAAAAGATGGAGAAAAGTAAGATGGCAAAAATTTTATCAATTAACAAAAACCGCAAAATTATTCTGAACCTGACATCAGAAAAATTGTGAGAAAATATATGGATGTCGCATCCTTCAATTGTTCTGGATTAAGATATAATTAAAAATATGAACCAAAAAATTTGAAA
The DNA here is from genome assembly GCF_026262505.1 of Trichomonas vaginalis G3. Lineage (NCBI taxonomy): Eukaryota > Parabasalia > Trichomonadida > Trichomonadidae > Trichomonas > Trichomonas vaginalis. The sequence continues at coordinate 17,313,623 of NC_067204.1, read as the reverse complement.
AATGTGAAATGGATTTTTTTTTTAAAATTGAATGGAAAATTGAAACCAACAAAAAATCCAATTTTCATAATGATATTAAACTATTTGTTTGCATCACGACCTATTGTTTTTGTTGGTCCTTCAGGTATTGGCAAAGGGACAATCATTCACAATTTAATGAATAAATATAAAGATCAATTTGCGTTCAGCGTCTCTCATACAACGAGGAAACCAAGAGAAGGCGAAAGGAATGGTGTCGACTATATATTTGTCACACGTGAACAAATGAATAAAGATATTGAAGATGGAAAATTCATCGATTACAATTACATTCATAGAAATATTTACGCTACATCATATGAATCATTAGATAATGTGACTAAGTCAGGAAAGATATGTATATTCGATATTAATGTAAACGCAGCACTTAAAATGAGACAAACAAAATTAAATCCTTTTATTATATGCTTATTACCTAGAACAATGGATGTTCTTGAAGAACGAATAAGATATAGAGGACAGGATGATGAAAACTCAATTAAAACTAGGCTTAAAACGGCCGAGGAAGAAATCAAATTGATTAACGAAAACAAAGACAAATGGGACATGTTATTAATTAATGATAATTCCAACGAAACTACTAAGTACATTGACAAGCAGTTATTTAAGATGGTAGAAGAGTAAATTAATATTTTTTTAAAAAAATAAGTAAAAATTAATTTTCTCGGTTTTCTATCTATTTTCTATTCAATAACTTTAGAGAATTTTGATAGGTTCATTGGAGAATTGTTTAGACTGGAATTTTTTTTAATACCTCAAGGATATTTATCAGGCAGTACTTCGAATTTAACAATTGCTTTAGTTAATCATTCAGTTGATTCTAATTCATCTGTTTCATCTAATAAATGAGCAAGTACTGCATCAGTTTATAATTTCTTTATAACATGCATAAAAAATAGTTCATAGGAAATATTTCATTTTGAATTGCAAAATGCTAATCTGCAGGTTCAAATAAAATGATATTCTAAGTAGTATTTGAAGAATTTAATTTATTTAAATCTTAACGATTCATCTATTGGGTGTAAGAGACGCAGCAGTTAATCCAATTTTCAGTATGAGAAAAAGCTCTGTATTTGAACCTTTGTCAAGGATAACAAAGTAGTTCCCAGTTGGACAAAGCTCCGTTGAAAAGAGATGAAGCTCAACTAAAACATCTGTAATTATACCTATCGAAATATTTTTGTCTGATTCATATAATAGTTCTGTGGAATCAATATATGAATTAGATACTGTAATTGAACCTTCATAAATTCCAAACAAAAATTGACCATTTTGTTTGTTATTTGCAATGAAACAGTTTTCTAAAATTGTAAAGCAATTCACAGAAAAAATCAATCCAATTCCGTTATCAGCATTAGAAACAGTGTTGTTTATGATAACAACACGGTCATATGTTGCTGTTGGAATGTATTGTGTCATACAAATTCTGGAATCAGCATAATTTTCATCAATAATCAAATATTTCACTGATGAATGCTTATCTGGAGCTGCTAGTTCAAAAGCTGCATTATATTGACAATGATTTCTTGTGATATTGTTTTGGAAAAATGAAATATTTCCACAAGATAACCAAAGAGTATCTTGTCCTAAATAAGTTTCTGGATCACTTAACGTTATTGATGAGTCTAAAACTTCATTAATAGCTGGGATATTATATGTTGCCTGTGCATAGCAAAATTTCCCGCCTTGTGTCGATTTAGAAGCCGAGCTACAAACTTTTCGAATAGAACTTTGGCCTCCCACAATGCAAATAGATCCGCCTCGAGCATTTCGAGAAGAGTTTTCAAATGTATCTGAGGAAATAAGCGATTTAATATCATCTGATTCAAGAATAATAACGCCTTGGTCACCAAGTTTTGAGAAATAAACTTTGTGAACATAAAAGTCACCTGTATTTCCGATGTATCTCCTATTTTCATTGTAAATTTCATTGGTATATCTTGATTTGTAGACTTCTTCCCATTCACTGCTGGATATTTCGAATAATTTTGATATCTTATGGTTTTGATGGTCCAAATACTACTCAACTGCGTCGAAAAATTTTGCTTGATAATAAAATACCCTGGAAGTTTTCAATAATTTTAAATAAATTGTGAATTTATCAATTAATTTGCCTCTGTAAATTATAGATCACATGTTATGATACTTACATTTGATAACATTTCATGGAAATAACAAAGAAATTGATAACAATCCGAACGATGTTGATGAATTAAAGGAGAATGTTTATGTTAGTAATGAAGAAATCATTGAAAAGCTCAAATATGTTTTAATATTTGTTGAAATAATTTGTGTAACTAGTTAATCACTAATATAGAAGCTGTTGGTGATTAGTGGTTTCGAAATGTTAATTTCAAAAACAGATCTATTGTTCTAAAAAAGTAAATATAATAAAGGTGAATATAAATTGTTTATTTCTGTCCTTTAGCGTATTGAGACTGTATGTACTTATACATATTCTCAACAATAGTCTTTGATGGAGGACCGTAAACTGGGTTGTTTACGAGTGCTGCGAAGTAGTTGTAGGAGTTCTCATCGTGAGGGAATACGCTCATAAACTGGGGATAAGAAGAAAGAGATGCAATAGTCTTCAAAGAGTTATCAGCTAAAACAGGATCAACAATGAGTTGAAGTAATCTGTTCACGAAGACATCGAACTCTTTTACGTATCCAGCACGTAACGAGAACCATGAAAGAAGAACTAAAATGTTGTTATTAAGCTGTGTAGTGTTCTTATCAAGAGCAAACTGCAAATATGTCTTCCAGAATCCACTATTTGACAACTGTTCCAAAATAGAAATAGAAACGGTTTGTCTTGTAAGAAGTGATGGAACAACAGTGTGGAAGAACTCATTATTCATGCGAGAGATGTAGATAAGCATCTCGAAGTACCATTGGCATGAAAGGAATCTATCGCGGTTCTCATGATTATGGAATAAAACAAAGAAAAGTCTGAGAATGCATTCGAATTGTGAATGCATGTTATCCATCCAAAATGGAGCAGTAAGAGGGAAATCATTTGCACCTGCGAAAGCAATCTGATAGACAACAATCCATGTGCGAGGAATCTTCTGGCCAACACGCATAAGTTCAGTAATTAACTCAACATTACGAGGAATTCCTTTTGCACGAAGAAGAAGAGAAACAACATAAGGTGCTAAATAATCATCTCTTAAATGTTTCGTCAATGTGTTGTAGTCAGGATTCTCAACATTCTCAAACAAATTGAGGATTGCGTTATAAGCAGAAATACATGTTTGTCTGTCTGTTGATGACGTGAATGAAACAAAGATGTTGTAAGCATTGTTCTTAATGAATGGCTTGCAACGGGAATCGTAAGCAGCAATGTAGAATAACAATTTGATAAGGAGATGTCCAAGAGGTGTGTCTTTGACTTTAGGAGCAAAGTTAATGAGCATCTCAAGTGTTTCATTTGTAAATGTGAGTTTTGTGATTCTTTTAACAGCATATGAGTAAAGAATGAACATTTTTTCTGCACGGAAATCAAGTAATTTCTTGATTTGTGGAATCAAATTCGGATGAATTGCAATTTGAGGAGCAGAAACAAATAATATACGGAATGATTCAATGATTTCATCTACTGATTCATTGCTGTTGATTGGAATTGTCGTGTAATAAGGAGATCCTCCAAATTGGTAAATAAAATCTGGATTTCTCTCCATGACAGAATTACAATTCTTAGCAATGAATCTGATGACTTCTGGTGGTGTTGAATCATTGAAATTCTGGAATACGGTCGAGAAGAATGGGAAATGCTCAATTCCAATGGTTTTCGCGTATCCTTCAACGAAGGCATTGAAATTGACATTGTGATAATTCTTAAGAACAGAAACAGGATCTGTCGTTGTGTTGTCAGCGGTGTTTTGTGGTCCGGATAAGACAGAAGGTTTGACGGCATGTGTCTGTGGAGCTTGGGATGGTTTTGGTGATGGTTTCTCGAACTGGAATTGAGATTGAGATGCAGAATGAGATTTGATTTCGGCTTCTTTCTTCTTGGACTCTTCTTTGGATTTCCTTTCATGAACCCTCTTGACATGGCTCTCAACACGCTTTTGCGCAGCGTCATTTCTGCGATTTTGTTCTTTGAGGAGGTTATTGCGATTGGCTTCGATCTCTTCTGCGAATTTCTTGATCGCGGATTCATCTGTACCAAGGAATGATACTTTTCCGGTGGCAAATGCGTTATAAATATTTTGGAAACTTGGTCTCTTGGAAGGATCGGCATCCCAGCACTTCTTGATGAGTGTTTGTAAGGCGCGTGGTGTTTGCATTGAGAATGTCTCGCGTTCTCCTTTTTGATAAATTTTTTCGTGTAATTTTTCGGGTTTGATTGTAGCGAAAGCTCTCTTCTTCTCACTCATCTCCCAGAGAATGAAAGCGTATGAGTAAACATCGACTTTGTTTGAATAAGTTCTTGTTGCATATAATTCTGGTGCCATGTAAATAGAAGTTCCTATTCCAGCGGTCATGAGATTGCTTTCTCCTATGCCTTCAAAACGAGCGATACCAAAATCGCAAATCTTTGGAAGAAGATGCTCATCCATTAAAATGTTGGCCGTTTTAAGATCTCTGTGAATAATATTGTTCTCGTGGACAACAATCATACCATGGGCAATACCCATAGCAATTTTTGTAAGCTGTGTAGGCGTTAACTTAACTGCAGATTTCTTTGAAACATAATCTTTAAGACAACCTGATGGAATGTAAGGTGTAATGATGGAATATGGTGCAGTGAATGTAAAACCTGAAATTGGGAGCAAAAAGTCGTCAAGGCATTTGGCCATCGTTTTGACTTCATCTAAGAAACGACGAAATGCGTTTCCATGTAATCTTTTTTCGAAAATTTGTTTGACAGCGTATAAATTACCATCTTTTGTGTATCTCGCTAAATTAACTTCGCCAAAACCACCTTTTCCTATTGTATTTTGAATTTCGTAATCATCAATGTTCTTTGCCAGGTTGGGGTACATTACTTTAAGTTTGCGAAGAGATTGCTGGATCTTTTCTTCGAGCGCTTTCTCCTGATCTTCGGTCATTGATTGTTTAAAAAGTTTTTGATAAGAATTTGAAACTTATCGTTTTACTTGACTTCAGAAAAAAACTTTCAAAGTAATTTCGCCAAAAACAAAAGCATCCACCATAATGATATCCATTTCAAAATTCGATTCCAAAAATTTTGAAGTGAAAAAAGAATTTTTATTTTTTTCATGCTGTGCGGCTTTCCTTATCCTATTTCAAAAAAAGCTAAGATCAGTATTCAGCTGTACCACTCCATTCTTTTTAGTGATGGGTTTGATCCTGATGATGCCAATTATACTGCCGGAAAATTAAAAGAAATTCAAAAAGATCTTAATGATATCAAATTTAATGTTTCCAATTTAGATATCTACCAATACTTTAAAATATTTATGGACTTTTATCAAGGAATGCTTCATTTTATAGACGTTACTGGAATAACCCAAGAAGAGTTTACACAATTATCTAAAGATTTTATACACTGTTGTCATGGTACTTATGACAAACTCAAGAGTTTTACACAAGCATGCAGTAAAAATATCATCTGGTTAAAGTTTTACAGACATTTTCCAAAATATTACTCACAAAAGATTCTGATTGCAGGAACAGAGATATTTATGTGTTATAATGGTCTTCTCCAGTGGTTACGTTCTGAAGTCAAAAAGTTATGGGAAAAATATAAATGCAGAACGCCAGAAGGTTTTCAAGAAACTCCTCATTATAAAAATGTCATGGATCGCGATTTATTCAACACTTTTCCAGACAAAGATATAACTTTTTGTTTTGAAGATTTAGATTTCCTTGAACCAGTTAGTGGAGAGAGGGTCAAAGTTGCTATTTGTCACTTTTCCACAAGAATATAATGGGGAAAAAGTTATCATATAGTTGATCTCATTCACTGAGGTGAGAGATGTATGTAGTGTAATGGGATAAACAGTGGGATTGCTGCTCTAAGTCCTAGGTTCGAGACACATTGGCTTCATTTTTCTCTTTTTTATTGACGTAAACTATTCAATTTTTGTGTTCTCCATTCAAATTTCAGAATTTTTTTTGCAGATTTCACGCTACATTCGAAGTTACCTTTTGTAACAACCACCACTGCCTACGAAAGACGAAAGTGTGTCACGATTTCACCTGGAAATCCGACGGTTGTTTAAGAGTAAGCACTTTTGGCACCTACTCCCAGTTAGTGTTGAAAAATAATCATCAAATTACAAATACAATCACTATAAATTTGATAATTATTAAATAAAATTATTGCAATAAAATTTTGTAAAATTCGATGGAAATAATTTTGAAGCAAAAAAGATTTTTATTTTTTGCATTGCGTAATCATTGTCTCACCTAGATGACTAGATTTTTTCTGAAAATCTGAGACAATGATATCAAAGTTTGTGAGTAAAAAATTTCAGTCAGATTATATTGATATCATGGCCAAACCCTTCCAAATATATGCATACATCCTGGATGTTGGTGGGAATGCACAAGAATTTCATAATTATATCCTGTTACAAGAGAAACATATCCATCTGAGGTTATAAATTACATTAATCTACTGAATGGATTCATTCTGCTAGGTAACAGTTATGAGATTATATACTTCAATAGGATTTAAACAGTTATATATTTATCAATAAAATAAATAAAATTTGAAAATCCAGCGTAAGTATGGAATTATTGTATAATTTGTACATAACATTGATTTATTCTGTATTTTCTTCCACTTTTTGCTGTAATTCGGCAACTTGTTTTTCAAGATTTTGGAGTTCTTCTTTCAATCTAGCATTTTCAGCAACTGCTGCATCTATTTCACTTTGTGGAGTTGCTTTGAAAAAGTTTTTAGCATATTCAATTGGATCATCAGGCCATTTTTCTTCTTCAAACATAGTTACAAACAGTTTTGTGAAAGCATCTAAGACGCCATCATAATCTAACCATCTTCTAAATTCTCCTCTTCTTGTATCCATTTATTTTTTTCTAATAAAAAAACGAATCCAAAAAATATCAACTCATGAAAACAATATCATTATAACTTAAATGTGATGTTTAATATTAAATGCTCATTAAATTTGCAAAATTTCAATAAATAAATGGGAATTCAATCATGAAATGAAAAATAGCAAGATCCATAGGGCTCCATGGTATTCCCTCTATGATACAAGTGTTTTAGAGTTAAAAAGATGATTAATTATTAAAATATTTTTAATTAAAACATTAAATTTTCATTTTTGAGCTCCAAGAAGAGCTTGTTTCCACTTGGGAGGCTTCAAAGGATGATCCTTTGTTGTGGAAATCTTATCAGCAGTGCAGTTCAAGAAAGAATTTCTTTGAACATAATGATAAATTTTTCCGCTTCCGTGTGCTTTCAACAAAGTAGAGTTTTCATCGTCTTTCTGATCAACATCATTATCAATAGAAGCTGATTCCTTAGAAGTGTCTTCTTCCTGTTCTTCCTTGAATCTTTCAGCTCTTCTATTCGATGTTGACACGAAGAAAGGCAATTCTTTGTTGACATAAGCAACTAATGGAGAAGCAGTTGGATTCAGCAAATGGAATGTCGCTGTTCCGCATCTTTCGCCAACTTTGTGCCATAACTCTTCATCATACAAAATTCCCGCATCAGGACCTGAAATGATGCCACCAAATGATGTTTCAACAGTAAATGATTGAACAACACCGATTTCCTTTCTAACAACGATTCTTCCTGCTCCTTTTCTCGCTTTGGGGAATGAGAATGTGCAGTTCTCCCAGCTGGCTTCGTTTGATAACAATGCGAAAAGTCTTGGGAACATTTTCTCTGCATTTCTCAATCCTTCGTCTTCTGAATTCGGACAGCCATAGCAAAAAGCACCGTGTAAGCCCATGTGGCCGTGGAAATCGATGTAGAGTGAGACAGGACGCAATCCTGCAGTCTTTGCAATCAACGATTTGGTTGCTGTAATCACAGGATGTCTTGTTGGATCAGGAGTTTCCCACATTCGAGAAAGATCATCACCGAAAACGTTTACACGTGTGGATCCTTCGATAACGCCATCAACAGCAATCATTGGGACAATAGTAACAATGCAATGGTCTAAAATGTACTTTGCAGTCGGATCTGAACTTAATAAGTACTCAATGAGGCCGTGAAGGACATGAGAGCCATTGGCTTCACCAGGATGGATACGGCCTGTAAAGAAGATGCAGGATTTACCAACTAATGGAATGTCTGAATTTGGATTTGTAATATTTATGACAGGAACTTCACGTCCACCGTATGACGTGCATAATGTTTCTGATTTAAAGATATCTGGATGTAGATTAGACCAATTGGCAATGTGTTTGCGTAAATCTGTATAAGTATAAGGAATTGCCAGGCATAAATAATATGTATCATCGGCGTAAGGGAATTCTGCTTCAAAACTAACTGTTGCACGTTTCTTTTTTGTCTTAGTTCGAGCGGTTACCGCGAAATTGTAATAATCTCCAAATCTTGTCCATGAAATGTTCTGTTCTTTAGCTCTTTTTTCACTGTACATAAAGCACTTATGGCCATCAGCAAATATTAAATAATCTTTGTGAAATCCAGAAACGTAAAAAGTATATTTAACATTTGGTTGAGCATTTGTGATTCTAAAGTAGAACCATTGTGCAGAACCATCTGAATCGTATTCTAGAATAAGGTGATATTTGTAATCATCGATGCAATAAACTCTTGCAAGATTTCCACTTTCAAATCTTGAATCAAAACGTAAAATTTTATCATCAGGTGATTTAGGATCAGGTAAACATTTCTCTTTATTTGTAAAATGATATATTAATTTGCCTTGTTTCCAAAGATCTTTTGGATAATCTGGTTTCGATACATTTGCAAATCTCGATCTTTCTTTGGGTGGAAGCCCTGGGTGTTCTATACAAATAAAACTCCTTTCTGGGCATTCATGAAGAGCTTCTCCTGTTTCTTCTTCTTCGTTTAAGCTCATTGTCACTTTTTTGAGTTTCTGAAAAAAAGCAATCAAGATTTTCAGCAGCTAGGAGGAATGATGTAATATCTGCTTGGTATAGTTATCATTTTTGAAAGAATCGTTCTAAAACTTGGAGAAATAAATAGGGAAGGGAAAAAAACAAGGATTTTTTGTCTTGGTATTTTGGTATTTGTGATCTTGAGCTAGTATAAGGATGCATTATGTTAGAATATTCTGTTGCTGATCTTCGGTTTGATCACCTTCAAATATAGGTGTAACGTACTTCTTGCAAAACGTTTCAATTAGATCTATATTTTCATCAAACCACTTAACCAGAACGTTTTTCCTTCTTTGCGCAGCTCGATCGATTTCTAAACCTATATAATGAGAGGCTAATTGAGCCAAACATAAAGCATCACTAGTAGCATAATTTGCGCCGAGGAAATTCGACAGGAAAATGTGTGCTCGGCTGGTTTTAAGATCCCATCCTGCTAAACGAATCGAATTTAAATGATGTTCTTTCTGATTTTGCATTTTTTGGGTAGACATGTCTATTATTTCTGATCTTGCGATCGGTGCTTGCATTTATATAAGCAGAAAATAAACCCTAAATACAATGAAAAGTGACAAGAAATAATTTCTTCAAAAAAATTAAAAGCATCATACTCTTGCTTGAAAATGCGCAAAATTGATAATACATTGCATTTTACCTCGAATTACATGAAGAAATAAAACGTGTAGATGAAATCATTGCAAAAACTAGAAATTGTGTAAAAAACTTATGAGAAATATGAAAATATATCTAAAACGAATCAATTTTATTTTCTAAAAATTTATGATTTTCGTATTTTTATGTCTAAAAAGTAAAATTTTCAATTTCATTTTTGTTTTTTCAGAATTTTTTTGGAAATTTTTTTATGATCATAGGCATTTAATTCACATAATAAAAGGTTTCTATTAAGAAGATGGTACATATTACATGATTTCTGGGGAAGTTAACTCAAAATTCATAATATTTTCCATAAAATTACAGCACTAGCAACTTGTCTCAATTTTGTTAATGCAATTTCCGGTGATTTGAAGCAAAAATATTTTGATTTTATTGATAAATAAGAAATCAAAATAAAAATATTCGAAATAAACTTCAGTGAATACAATTAAACATACTTTTTAAGATATAGATATAAATAAATATAAACAAAAAACAAAGCTTAGCTGTAGTATTTTCTGTGAACAATTTGAATTCCTTCTTCTTTGTATTCTGCTCTATTAATCATCATAGCTGGGAATGCTTCTAATGATCCAAGAACACTACCACCTATCCAGACTGCATTTCTTCTTTCAGGTGTTGCTACAACTTTAACAGTCATTGAAGGTGTGGCCATAGCAATAACTTCCTTCTCAACTCTCTCAGGGAGGCCTTTAAACATAGATGTTCCTCCAGCGAGAACTATATTGCCATACATTTCTTTGCGGACATCTGTATCGCATCTTTCCAAAGCAGTGTAGATTTGAAGCTGAACACCATCAGCTTGGACACCTGCAAGAGATGGCTGGAAAAGAATCTCAGCTGTTCTGAATCCTTCGCTTGTATAAAGAAGTGGATCGCCATTTGGAAGATTTACTGATTGTTGCTCTATTTTTCCTTGTTGAGCTTTCTGTTCTTCAGCCTGGAAATCATACATAACAGAGCAGATCTTTTCTTTGAGAACTTTGCAATCTTCTAATTTAATTGACTCAGGATTGACACCACGATCGAGTAATGTCTTCTGTAAATGCTTTGTAATGTCAGCACCAGAGATTGTACTGCGCATGATGGCATGTGGAAGTCCATAAGCTTCATAGATTGGAACAGTAAAGCTGACGCCTTCTCCAGCATCCCAAACAACACCTGTAGTGCATCCAATAGAAAACAAAGCTAAAACTGCTTGCATTCCTAAGTAAAATCCAGAGACATTGAAAGTTTCAAACATCATTTGAATCTTTTTTTCACGATTCATACGTGGAGACATTGGTTTTTCTGCAAGGATAACAGGGTGCTCTTCAGGGGCAACCAGTAATTCATTGTAAAAAGTATGGTGCCAAATTTTCTCAATATCATCCCAATTTGATATTGTACCATTCTCAATTGGTTGTCTAAGAACAAGTAAATCTGATTTTTGAACAGCTTCAAATCCTACAAAGAAATCTTTATTTTGACCACCAACCATTTGCATATTTGACTTAGGTGAACCAATAATAGTTGGAAATACGGATTTTGGAGCTTCTGCACCAGCAAAACCGGCTTTAGTAAGGCCTGTTCCATTATCAATAACAATAGGAACTCCTTGCATGATGAAAAGTGACATCATAATTAAAAAACGTTCATCTTGAAAAAAATCTAATGCAAGCTTGTTTAACAAGAATATAATTTCCTTCCATACTCACACAAATTTCACATATAAATATCACCAAAATCATGATATTTGTAGATTTTGAATATGAAAATTAAAATGTAGGTGAAATATTAATAGAGAATTAGCTTTAGAAGACATTAAATAATTAAAACATGAAACAAAAAGGAGATAAAATCAACACCATTCTGTGCCATTAAAATAACATGGCATTGGGCACTCGGGTATAAGAATCATTCCAATAACTCCAACAAGAACTGCTGGAATAAGAAATAGAAATCCTAAGAAAAGGAATAAAGCTTTGAATGAAGTATCCACGTTAGCACCGCACGTCATTGAGAATATGACTGATGCAAGACCAAAAATAAATGGAAGTAAAGACGTGACAATAAGAGTAAGTCCTTCATTATGATAGGCAGCATGGTTTTTACCAGGTGCAATCAATTCAACAGACTTTCCATGAGTAATACCACATTGGGCCAAAGTACCTTCACGGAAAAGAAGCTGGTCGTAGCTGACGTAATATGTTTTGTTCGGGATTTCTGGATATGTTGCAAGAAAATCTTTACTGATTTGTCCAATTGGTTTTCCGGCTGATAGTGAAAGAGAGCCTGATCTAGGAATTAACTCACCTGGATTTTCTGGATCTGGATAAACACATTTTACATGGACTGAAATTTTTGCTGCATTGTTTTTAAGATTTAAATCCTTGACGTAATCGAGGTTTTCTTCAAACAAATATCTTTCCAATGGGCAATTAGAATTTTCTTGTGCTGGAGGGGATTCGTTCTCCATTGTGTATGAAAAAAATTGTCAAAAAATTTCGAAGTTGAATTTTTGACATTTGTCATAAAAAAATTTATGATGTCAGAAATGGAAAGTAAAAATATAGAAATTGCAAAAAAAGTCTGTATTTAAATGGCACTACATTTCAAAGATATGCATTTTGTTTCAAATATAGATTTCAATGTTTTCAATGAATTTGATATCAAATTGAATTCGTTTGGTTAAGTCACTATGAGAGACTTGCTTTGCTTATTCAAAATTTTACAAAAATGATTTCATCAAAAATAATAAACAAAATTTAAATTTTATTACAAACAAGTATAGAAACAAATAAATTAAACCATATCTCGGGCATTTTCACGTTTTCTTGCATATTTCTTTAATAACGGAGAATTTTCGTCGAAACTATCAACTAAAGAAACACGAAGTTTGTGGATCGGAACATACGACGGATTGTATCGTGCTTTGTAAGGATTATCTGTATTTGGCGTTGGCAAAAACCATTGAATTGGATTTTGACCTAATCTTTCTTTTAGATTTTGAATTAGGCCATGATCATATGCGTAATACTGGTTAACTTTTGCTTTTTGGTAGAATTCCTTTTGTTGCGAGCGCATTGAATCTTCAACCCACGTTGAATTATGATAAAGGAATCCAATTTGAGGAAAAAGTTGAAGAAGTACAAAACTACTAAAAACAGCAAAGTATAAAAGGCCGACCATCAAAGTAATTAATTGGAATGCATCTGGTTCATGAGTAGCAATGTTGTAGAAGATTATAAACAGTGTCACCCCTGAATGAAATACGAATCCCCACAAAAATTGAAAGAAAACTTTAAAATTCCTCTTCCCAACGCAATTATCAATAAAAAAGCAGTGATGATCGAAAAGTAATACGCATTTCTTACAGTCAGAGCAATGGTGACATCGAAGTGGTCTAGGTAGTATACATTGTTCACAAAAATTCTTTTCTCCAGTTTCTGCTAATTCTTCTTTGTATTCGGGATCATTTTGAACTTGAGAGATCCATGAACGTGATAAATATCCAGGATCGTAGAATGCTGAAGCTGTATATGTAACGAAAACTTGGAAAAATTGATAAATCCAAAAATATGAAAGGTATGTGACTGGTCCCCATTCTTCATATAGATGATACAGGATATGGAAGAAAAATATAAAGATTTCTAAAATGGTTTGGAAAGAAATGAAGCCAATCGCAACATAATTCATTTACACCTTAAATTTTTGGTGTAATCCCCTTATATAGTGTAATCATCGCTAAAACATCGAAAGAAGCATTATATGCCAAAATTTGACAATCTTTCATATCTATTGTAGCTAAATAGTGCATTATTTTCCAACATTCACTATGCTTTCGCAAGCATTTTTTAAATTAAAATTATATTTCTTATTAAATCAAGAATCTGATACAAATCATATGGTTGATTGATGATATCAAAAAATTAATTAGTGTTATTATTACTTTACAATGAAATGTTAACATTTAATTTTGATTTGTAGAATTATTGAGGAGTTTCTTTGTTTAATACTGCATTAAGCTTCTCCTTAATCTCTTCATATACCTCTTCAGGAGCTCTATTTCCATCAATGACAATAGCTTTTCCTTTTTCTTTATAATAGTCTAAAACTGGGGCAGAAACTGTATGAAATGCCTCTAAACGAAGCTTTATTGTTTCTTCATTGTCATCTTCTCTTCCTGAAGTTTCTGCACGCTTAAGAAGTCTTTCTGTGAGTATTTCATCTGGAACATCAAGATATATCACAGCAGAGCATGGTGTAATTGTTTCTTCGAATGAATTAAGTTGATCCATGGCGCGAGGGAATCCATCAATTAGATAAACGTCTTTTCCTTGTTCAAGTATTTCTTTCTTTAATAAACCAATAACAAGTTCTTGTGGAAGAATTTTTCCTTCTTTCATTTGTTCTGCAATAGAATGTCCAAGTTCAGTATCTGAAGCAGCTTCCTTTCGAAGTAATTCACCCGCACTCATGTATCCTGCATTGAAGTCTTGAATAATTTTCTCTGATTGCGTTCCTTTACCAGATCCAGGACCTCCAATTATGAAAATGATGGTTTTATCGTGAAATTCTTCTTGTTTCTTCTGTTGCTCAGCCTGAGCAGTTTGTAGTTCTTTATAATATTCAGGAATTCCAATCGAAACAGGAATTTCTTCTTTCTTTGTATATTCTTCGCCAGGACGAACACGGCGTAATACAATTACCTTCTGCTTTTGTGGTACTTTCGGTCCTCTCTCAACAACAGCCTCTTTTTTACGTACAATTTCAATATGCCTCATTTACTTTTCTAAAATCTAAAAAAACGATCTTTTTTTTTTACTTCCCGATGAAGTTCTCAATGAGTAACAAACTAGATATATTTTTATTTACTTAATAAACATAATGATGCTACTAGGACAAGATTCATAAATTATATACCTAATATCTCGAGTTTTTCTAGATCGAATCTTGAATCTTTTCTTTCGCCTCAATATTTTTAACGTTTGAATTAATCCTTTCATAGACCCTTAGGTAATTTAAGTGATATAGCTAATTGGCTTAATATATTGCAACAGAGAAGTTATTTAGAAAAATTTGATACAACACTGTTAAAAGATAGAATATTTATGATGCCAAACAAAATCGAAAGAAAAGTAATAAAGCATATCTATTTATTTCTATAATATCTATAATATCTTACTTTGAATTATCCAAAATCTTCAACAACGAGCCTTTGTATTAATAGTTTAGAGTTAATGGCATTGTGTTCTTTGCGTAATTTAAGAGCCCAAATTATTCCGACAATTATTGAAATAGCACCAATTGGGATAATGACACTCAATATAATTTTAGTGGTTTTACTCATTCCGGTATTAGGACTATAATCTTTGCAAATATCTGTGTTGTAAGTAATGCGCTTTCCTCCAAATGTATTTTTCTTGTAATTTTTAGAACACTGGACAGAATTACATGATAAAGCGCGAGTGAGGAAATCACCAGAAACAGTGTCATTGCCACAATAAACAAATTCTTTGATTCCTGCATCAACAAATGAATCAGATTCAATAGAACGAATGTTTCCATAAACATAAATAGATATATTATGACTAACAACAAAATGATTGATAAAGGAAACTGGAATTCCATGATCTTTAATGATAAGATTTTCTAAATACTGTGAAGAATTGAGTACTGGAATATTAGATATTAATATGGAGTCAAATGTAATTTTATGAATAGGGGAACTTTGTATAAACTTTAGGATCTCATAATTATTTGAATAAAAGACTAATTCTTCCAATTGATTAAGAGGACCAAACACTTTTTCGCCAATTTTAACTTCAGATTTCATGCAAATTGTGATTTTTCTTAAATTTGTTCCATAAAATGCATTTACCCCAATAAATCGAAGATTTTCTGGTAAATTCAATTCTTGAAGAGAACTGCAACTTTTAAATGCCATTTCTCCTATAATTTCTAATGAATCTGGTAAATCAATTTTTATTAAATTTTTACAGCCATCAAAAGCAGATTCATTAATGGCTTTTAATGAATTAGAAAATGTTATCTGAGTTAAATAGGCACAAGAGTCAAACGCAGAAGCTCCAATGTATTCTAGCATGTATGGGAAAATAATCTTGCTTATAGAAGAGCATGAACCAAATGCTTTAATATTTATTTCTTTTAACATAGTATGATTAAAGTCAAGTATATTAAATCGCTGGCAATAATGAAAAGCATATTTTCCAATTTTTGTCAATTTGCTCGGAAAATCTATATCCTGTAAAGAAGTGCATCCAGCAAAAGCATAGTCGGATATTTCTGTTATTGAATAAGGTAAGTACAAATGATCCAATGCTTTATTGTTTAAAACAAATCGTTCAGGAATTACTTGTAATGAAGATGGTAAAATCAACGAATTTAGAGAAACACACCCCGAAAAAATGCCAATAGAAAGATTGGGATTGGAACGGCCAAAATTTACAAATTGTAAATTGAGACAACCATGAAAAGCAAATTCACCAATTGATTCCAAATCATCACCAAATTCTATTGAATCTATATTGCAGCTATAAAACGAATTCGAACCTATTTCAACAATATTTTTGAAATTAAATATCGTTAATTTTGAGCAATTGTAGAAAACATAGTCTTCAACAACTTTGATATTTTCTGTATTGCTAATATTGTTGAGTTCTGAGCAGTAAGCAAAAGTATTTTCTTTGAGGAATTCAATTGATTTTGGTAGTGTAATATTCGTTAGGGATGAACATCCAAAGAATGATGCTGGACCAATGTATGTATTGTTGCTATTGAAGTTGACAATTGTAAGCTGTGTACAATTTTGAAAACTAAATTCTTCAAGACGTTCTAAGTTAATTGGAAATGAAAGAGTAGTAAGACTTGTACAGTTGGAAAACGCTCCTCTGCCTATGATTCGGAGAGTGGTTGGGAATGAAATATCTTGATAATTACTACAAGATTGGTATTACGATTCATTAATTTCAATAACACCTTCCTCAATAGTTAGTGTATCTCCACCCTCACAAATTCTTGAGTACGCAAATGCAAATAAAGAGAAATACAGCATTTTTTTTAAGAAAAAAACAATGCATTTGAATAGTTTATATTTTCAGTATATGGAGCATTGAGGTTTTCTCAATTTAGACATTCTGACTCAAATTAGTGGATAATTAGGTAGTATTGGTGAATATCGAATCTTTACTGTTAATAAGGACTTTATATATAGGTAGTGCGGCTGATCAACCATCCAATCAAAGAGAAGTTAAGTGATTTGAAAAGTGACTTTTTACTATTTTTTTCTAATGAGTCATCTTGAAGGTTTAAATCAAGAGCAGCTTGGAGCTATTGAATGGTTTGGCAAGAAAGGTTTCACAAAGAAAGGAATCTTTATCAGATGCGAAAAAGCTGAAGCTACAAAGGCTGCATTAAGCAAATATGGAGGCAAAGTTCCACATCTCCCAGGCGAAGATCCATCTGTTAAGACCGAAGATGGTGTTCAGCTCGAACTTGCAGTTCAACTTTATGTTCCAGAGCTTCCAGAGAATGTCCAGCGCTTACTTCCACAAGAACTTCAGGACGCATTAATCCTCCTTTTCATCAATACAGAAGATTCACCAGAAAATGGCCCAATGCCAGTAAGAATCTATCATAAAGATGATATTTCAAAACTCGAACTTGCAGATGCTAAGGAAGATGCTCACATTGAATCAGCAATCTTCAAATCATATGAAGTTATTGATACATACAACGATTCCGGAAATGATTTCTTAGAATCAATGGAAGAAGTTGATGGATTAGTTGTTGAAGAGCTTATGCACGAAATCAGGAGTAAGAGAGACACAAATTGTTACTTTGGAGGCTTCCCATACTTCGTTCAGGGTGAAGCTTCTCCTGGCGAGGGTTGGACTTTACTTCTCAACCTCCAGGATGATTCTTATTTCTCTTACATGTTTGGAGATGCCGGTACAGCACAAATTTGGGTCAATGACTCTGATCCAACACAATTCGATCTCGAATGGCAGTGTGGTTGAAAACTATGTTACTAAACATATTTATGAAGCTTTTTCTCATATTATTAACAATAAATTAAGTTAAAATTCATATAAAAATTGTAATTTTTCTCCGATATATTAGCTATTTCTATGTTTTATCTATTTGGAATGACAAATTGCAAGAAGTGTTGTGGTATAATGATATTTTATAAAGGAAAGAAACTT
The DNA here is from genome assembly GCF_026262505.1 of Trichomonas vaginalis G3. Classification (NCBI taxonomy): domain Eukaryota; phylum Parabasalia; order Trichomonadida; family Trichomonadidae; genus Trichomonas; species Trichomonas vaginalis. The sequence continues at coordinate 17,295,666 of NC_067204.1, read as the reverse complement.
AAAATAAGTTAATATTTCTAAGTTATATAGTATATAAAGATCATTTTGATACAGCATGGGCAAATGGTAATTATATTTGTGTTTGTATATGGATTTCATGCATAGAAATGCTTCATTTTTAATTTTTTTTTGGATGCCGAGAATAGAAGCATCAAAATCACATGGTAATCCATGGGAAAAACAATGATTACTCAGATTTATTATTATTTTATCCATTAAAAAATAAAATAAATTGTTAAAAATTAAAATTGATTTTACTTGAATTATAACGTGTACCAAATGAAGTAGCTGAATGCTTCTTTAGCTCTGTAGAGAATGAGCTTTGAATCACCGTTGCATTCTTTGAAGTATTTCTCGGCGATATCAGGGTCAATATTTACGTTTGAACCATCTTTTTCGATGATTTCCACGCATTTTCTGACAATCCTGTAAGCCTGGTTGTAATCATGATTGATTTTCATGAATTCATTGGAAAAGTTTGTGATTCCCAATGAGCTTGTGCGTGCCTCAAACTTCATGACATTGCAGTTATATCTCCTGATCTGGAAGATGTTTTTGTCGCAATGCTGAACTTCGTAGTAGAAATCATAAAGATTTCCAACCTTTATGTCAAGCATTTTTGACAAAGCATTGATACACTCCTTCTCTTCAAGGGATGTAGGATCTCCTTCAGGAGTTTGGATCTGGTAAAATGCTTCGTACATTGATTCCTCTGTATCAATATCACCTGCCATGAGTTTCATCATTACGTACTCAAGAGAACTCTGCATAGCTGTTGCCATTCCTGTTTCAAGGATGTATTGTCTGATGTGAATCAACTTATCCTTAGACAATAATTCATGATGCTCGATCTTCTTGTGGAAAGCAGTACTGACTGACATTGTTGGAACATTTGGACAGAAGCCATCGCAAAAGCTGCTCCATTGATTCTTATCGTTACAGTTGATGTAGTAGAATTTCATTGATGAAATGTAGGAAATAAATTGCTTTTCTGCTTCTGCGATATCATGTAATTGACCATTTAAGTCGCTATGAGGGCTGAGAGCGAATAATAAATAGCGATCCAATGTGTCAACATCGATCTTGAAACTCGAAGCGTCTTCTGTAGTTGCGGAAATCTCATCTGGTCTTTGTGATAAGTATTTCTCAATCTTTGAAATAAAGAAGTTATGAGACATTAAAGTGCGTTGCAATGGCTCATTGAAATCCATAGTCTTTCCATTATCCATGCTATCGTGAAATTCCTTTTGGAATCCGTCTTTGATTGGTAAGAATTGTAATCCATTGAGGTATTTTTCAACTTCTTCTGATGGTTCTTCTTCTTCTTCTTGACCACGACTTTGGGAATATTCAAGAACTGGCTTGAACAAATCAACTTTATCGAAGTTGCCAGAATGTAAAAGATATTGATAGATGATTGGTGCTTGCATTCTGAGCTCTGGTCTCACAAGGAACTGCTGAAGGATAGATCTGAAACCAGTGATTTTGTCATTTCCGTAGATTTGTTGAAATACACCTGGAATAATTGTATCCATTTGTGATGCAAAGTTAATGAGGAACGGGATTCCATCAGATGCATTTTCATTTAAATTGAAATTATTCAAGCAGCGAACAATGAAGTGCTTGGCTTTGGTAGAATACTCCGTACAACCTGGAGTTATTAATTCTAGAACTTTTCTAGCGTAAAAGTCACGGAAATCGTTTGAGTCGTATAAGGCATAGCATAAAATGGCATAGTGCAATGGTGTAAGATAGTTTATTGTAGCAGTCCAATCGATATTTGATTTATCGAGCACATTATAAATTTCGCTGAACAAAATTTTTTCTGCTTGATCTTGGTCTTCATCATCTTCTTCTTCTTGGATTTGATCATCATCTTCCTGGTTTTGATCAACATCACCTTCTTCTTCTTCTTGGCCTTGATCATCTTCATCTTCCATTTGTTCTCTATTCGGCAATTGAGGATGGATCGAATTTCCATCAGCGAAAATTCCTTGACTACAAAGATTCTGTTCTTCATAATATTGATAGGTTTTTTCGAACTGAGTTAATTCTTTCCTTATTTTTAATTCAATCTTAAGGGGTCCAGGGTCGATTCTATAATTATCTGAATCAATTTGAGTATTATTTGTTAAAACGTTTCCCAAGAAAGCTTGGATATTTTTACACTGACCAGAACTACCAGAAGCACTTCCTTTTTCTAGAATTTCATAAATGCATTTTTGCTCGTCTTCTGAGCTCGTCATTTATAAAAAATGATTTGAATAAAAAATCCAACACTTTAAATTTTCCATTGATTTGTTAAATTGCCAATAATTATTAATATTCTTTATAAGTTATATGCGCGAAATATTCACAATTTCAATCAAAAGTTTTTAATTTCCCACCATATTTTATGATTTGCTGTTATTTCATTCAACTTAGGTTGTGCATTTTAAAATAAACGAAAAGATAAAGAAATATTGGAAAGAAATCTTAGGGAACATACAAATTTGCCACATTGCACTTTTTTATAATATGTAATGTACAGAAGCCAATCTTCTTCTGAGGAGCTCTAGAGCTCCCAATCACTACGAAAGGGAGCTCCTGAGCTTCTGAAAACCTCTCAGTGTAGGGCTTCTTCAAGATCTACGCTGACGGGTTCATTTTCTATACATTATCTCTCTAACAATAGAGGTACCTTTTCAAAACGAATTAAGTTCATCAATGAAAATCGTTTTGAAAAGGTGTATTACTATAATTGCTTGAGAGTATTCATCCTTGGGATCTTGGAGTTCTGGCTTAATACCCCAGAGCTCCAAGATTCTCGTATAATAAACTATTAAGGTTATTTAAAAAAACATGAAAGGTATGATTTAAGGTTATCCAAAAGTGACAAGTGGAAAATTTGCCTCGCACTCAGTTCATTCAAACTCTCTGAAGCTTATGGAGAATTTTATTGTCATTTGTTTGGAAAAGCATATGTGATGAATTCCGACTCTCAATGCATTATAATAACTAAACAATTTTGGATGATAATTAAATAATAAATAATTTGAAAAATCGAATTATTTGCTATTTGGTTAGCGTAAAGCCCCAACAAAGTAGTGAAGAATTTTGATATATGTTCATTTAAGGGTCCACTGTAAGGCCAAATAAGGCCTATCGTCGTCCCAAAAATATTGCTCAAGATGGTGTTTTACTAAGGCCCAAAACTTAAAAAAACACAAAAAAATTAACTCTACTCTTTTGAGATCCCTATCAGATGTGCATCAATTTGATGCAGTATCGCAATTCGAATCCGATTTTTTAATGTAGATGTACTCTAACATTCTTGAAAAAATGCAAAACAATATTAATTAAGCTTTTCATTTCTGTATCATACACGAAACAAAATCGTTCATTATACTAAAATTTATCAAAGTTTGAATAATGAAAAAAAAAATATCTAAATTTTTACATTGAGTCGTCTATTGATATGGTTAATATTAAGTCGTGCAAAAATGGGTATTGGCCAGAATAATACCCACTAAAATACACTTTTTTTAAAATTTTTTCAATTTGTTATGGTGTATCTTTATGATAATCAATAAAATGCTTATTTTTCATAAGTAAATACATAATTTATGCTTAAACACAAAAAATAACACCAAAATTTTTGACCAACATATCTAAACTAAGGATAATGTTTTGAATATATAAACAATAATACTTTGTCTAGAGAATTAAATTTGTGCTATCCAATTGTCAATTCTTTGAATTTTTTTTAAAATGCACGGTATTCCGGCATTAGCCTCAATAAATATAAACTACATGCATCATAATATTAGTTTGTAATGACATTAAAGCGAAATTCTTAATTTCTTCTCAATTAAATTCCTAGAAAAACATCGGAATTAATGATTGGAAATAGGTCAAAAAAAATTCCTAATATAAAACTTATACTTAAAATTAAATCAAAATTCGAAAATATCTGTTTTTCAAAACATGCATCCAAAAGCGAAAAAATTCGAAAAAATCTTGTTCTTATAAAACTCGCTGATTTTGCAATTTTTATGCGATTTGAAGTGATAGAATATATTATCATCTTATTAAAGCATATACTCCATTGTTACATTTACAAAATATTAATCAGAACACTAGGGAAAGTGGATTTTCGAAAAAAGACGATAACGATTATTTGCAAATCGCCTCTCAATTTTGAGAGACTTTCAATTTTTACAGTGGACCCTTAAAAAATGATTAAAATTTCTGAACCAAAACAATCAAAATTAAGTCATAAAAAATACAAAAATAGGATACTAATTTACTGCAAATTCATAATGTAAAAAGTGTGAGTTGTCCTATGAGTTGAAAATCAAATATTTCTTCTCTTTGATTTTGAATAGAAATTGGATGTTTTTTCACTTTTTTATACAACATCCAAAAAGAATTCTTGTTCCGAATTATGATGTATTCATTTTTAAAAACGTGACATATAGAATGGGAAATTGAAAAATTGAGACCCCATTATTCAAATCAATATTTATTGCACATGCTTTCTTTCTTTTTATATCGAGCCATCTGCTACACCGATTTCGATGATTTCGATGCAGATGAAAGCGCCGACTTTTCCTTTTATGTTAACAAGAAAGGCAGCGCTATTCTTGGTGTTCCAAGATCTGTTGGAGAACCATGCATCAATCCAAGGTTCACAGGCGCTCTAATTATCCCGCCAAACGTTAGCATGAACAATAAGTACTATCCTATTGGCAGCATTGCTAAGTATGCCTTTTATCAAACAAGAATTCAATCAATTTCGCTTCCAGAATCAGTCACAAAGATTGGAGAACACGCATTTTCCGGATGCCATTACTTAGAAATTATCGATCTTTCTAAAACAAAGATCGAATCTATTAAAGAAAACGCATTTTCAAATACTACTATTCAAAGAATTCTACTTCCATCAACACTTACGGAAATAGGCCAGTATGCATTTCTTGGATCTCCATTAGTAGAGGTAAAATTACCAGATAAACTTGCAAAATTAGGAGCATTTGCCTTCTCAAATTGCACAAAGTTAACTACCATTGATATGTCATCTGCAGCTCTTGTAGAAATCCAACTTGGCTTATTTAAGGGTTGTGTTTCCCTTTCTACAGTAAAATTACCTCAATCTTTGAAGACAATTCACAATGAAGCATTCTACCAAACAGCAATTGAAAAAATAGCCATACCAAATTCAGTTACATCAATGGGCAAGTATACATTTGCATATTGCACTCTCATCTCCGAATTTCAATTTCCATCGAAAATTGCTACCCTCGGAAAAGGCTGTTTCTTAGGCTGTTCATCTCTTAAGAAGGTAGAGATGGCTGATTTAGCAATTGCGGCCTTCCCCAACGATCTCTTCAGGGATTGCACAAATTTGCTTACAATTAAATATCCAAAGTCCTTAAATTCCTTTGGAGACTTCGCCGTATCAGGTACCCATATTAAAGGGCTCACTTTGTCCTCAGACATGAACCAAATTGGCAAAGGCGCATTCAGTTGGAACGTTTTCCTCCAAAAAGTTGATATTTCGAGTATCAACTCCGACGTATTACCCGAAGAACTGTTCAGAATGTGCGCGCACCTTGAAACTGTTACACTTCCATCGAAGATCAAGCGCATTCCAACACGTTGCTTCTCCCAATGCATATCCCTTAAATCCCTTGATCTCTCCAAGTCATCCATTACAACTATTGGCGACAACGCCTTCTACATGTGCTCATTATTATCCGAAATCACTTTCCCAGACAGCATTGTGACAATAGAAGACGGCGCGTTCACTTCCTGTGCATTCACAGAGTTCACAGCTCCAGCATCTCTTAACAACATCGGTCGCCAGGCTTTCTTTTCATGCAGGAAGCTGAAAACCGCCGATTTGGCCCTTTCAACCATTGGCGAACTTTCCGATTTCTCTTTCGCCATTTGCACATCATTGTCAAGGATTTTGTTCCCAGCGAACTTGACAGTTATTGGTGTTTGCGCGTTAGCAGATACAGCGATGACTTCTTTACCTGTTTTCAATCAGATTTCCGTAATCGGATCTCGTGCATTTGAAAACTGCAAATACCTCAAAAATGTTGATTTAAGTAACACCGCTGTTACAATTTTGAACGGAACATTTAGAGGCTGTACAAATCTCGCTGTTGTCAAGTTACCTAATAATATCCAGAGAATGGAAGATTCACCTTTCTACCAGACCGCAATCAATCCAATTCCTGTTCCTTCTTCATTGACAATTTTAGGAAATTCTGCCTTTGCCAATACAACATTCAATGGCCAGAATATACCTTCTTCTTTAACTCATATCGGCAGCTATTGTTTCGCATGGTGCAACCAGTTATCAAACATTGATTTGTCGAAGACATCTGTCAAATACATTGGCGACAACGCGTTCTACAACTCGTCAATCAAGTCAATACAGTGGCCGACAACTTTGAATGAACTTGGAAAACACGTTTTCCTTTTGACAAATTACAAGGAATTGAAGTTACCAAGTTCTATTACTGGTATTTCCATATCATGTTTCGAGAATTCTGCAATGAAGAGTGTTGATTTATCTGAAACAGCAATCATTGATCTTCCTAACAGAACATTCGCACATTCAAAAGATCTCAGTGAAGTCAAATTACCAAATACACTGAGATCAATAGGAGATCACTGTTTCTTCGGATCAGGAATCAATAGAATTGAATTACCAAATTCATTGATGACATTAGGTCAAGCTGCTTTTGGTTGCACACATCAATTGAACGCAATCGAATTGCAGAGCACTTTGGTAAAGAATATAACACAAGCGTGCTTCTTTAACTCATCAATTACAAGAGTTAATTTGCCATTAAACTGCACAATCTTTGAATGGGCTTTCGCTTTGAGTGATTTGACTGGTTTGACAGGCAGTATTTACCATATGGGAAGATACGCGTTCTTCTATTGCCACAAACTAGCAAGAATCTCTCTCGGACAAGATTGCAGCTTCTACGATGTAACTGACCATTGTTTCTCTCATTGTTTCAAATTGACTGAAGTCAAATTACCTCAAAATTTGACGGTTATTCACAATTTGGCCTTTTGCAACTGCACGTCATTGAAGCAAGTCAACTTGGCTGAGACACAAGTCAGACAGCTTCTTTACGGTGCATTTGCAAACTGCACAAAATTAACTGGTTACAACATCCCTGCAACATGCACACAAATTGGTGATGAATGTTTCTTGAACACTTCCATTTTCTCTGTAGAATTGAACAGAGAAGTCACAACAATCGGAATTGGCGCATTCAGAGCTTGCCACCACTTGAAGAACGCTGATATGAGTAAGACATCAATCACAAAGATTTCTAACAAGTGTTTCAGTGGATGTTTCGCTTTGAATGATATCCAGTTACCAGAAAAACTCGAATTCATTGGTAACTACGCTTTCCAACATTGTGGTATTTCATATTTCACAATGCCAGAGACAGTTACATTGTTAGGAAGAATGGCTTTCTCAGGTTGCTATAATTTGTTGTCTGTTGATTTGTCAAAGACATCAATGCAATCAATTGCTTGTGGAGCTTTCTCAAACTGCACAAAACTCAGCAAAGTTATATTGTCAAGTAAATTGATCAAACAGAACTCCAAAGTTCCTCTTTGGCTTTACGAAACAACAACAATTTACGTGAACTTCTTCAACGAAACACATCATCCTAATTACGATCAGGATGAAGTAATCGCTGAATATTCAGAGCCACACGAATTCGTCCTTGCACAATCAGGTCCATTCTCAAACGCCCGTTCTCTTCAAGAGTTCGATTTGTCTGGAACTAAATTAATTGATTTACTTCCATGGTTCCTTTACAACTCAACAATGTTGTCAGAAGTCAAACTTCCAAATACATTGGCAACAATTGGTGAAGGCGTTTTCGCAAACACTGCTTTGACAAGGATAACTATTCCACCTTCTGTCCACACAATTGGTCCTTCCTGCTTCAGAAACTGCGCCAAGTTAACAGGTATCGACTTGTCCCAGCATAATATGACAACTCTCGGTTCATCAATGTTCTTGGGAACAAGAAAACTGACATCGGTGAACTTCCCTCCGAACACTGAATCCCTTGGAAACTTCGCCTTCTTCAATTCTTCGATAGAAACCGTCAATTTGCCTTCAAAAGTTGAGACACTTGGCCGCTCATGTTTTGCATATTCCAGTGTCAAAACAATCAACTTGAACAAGACAAAGATTACAAAGATTCCTGACCATTGTTTCACTAATGCTACAAACATGGATCATGTTTATTTGCATCCAGATACTACAACAATTGGCAGATCCAGTTTCATGAATTCCGGATTAGAAACATTGACATTACCACCTAAAGTTCAGACAATTGAGTCATTGGCTTTCGCAGGATGCCGCAAACTTAAGGAAGCAACATTGACTCATTGCAGAATCTCCAGATTGCCATACGGAGTTTTCTCTCATTGCACATCTTTGGAAACAGTTATTTTGCCAAATGCTTTACAATATGTTCATGAACAGTGTTTCGAAGGATGCAAGGCTCTTAAGGCTGTTTACTATTTCGGCTGCAATGTAATTGCTTCTAACGCGTTAGGCAAATTACAACAAAAGACTGACTTGGAAGTATTAGTCCTTGAAAACTATCCACACAGAGAATTCCTTGGCGCAAGAGTTTCTGCTTTCTACAACTCTGATTTGGAGGAACAGTTGGAGAGATCTCAGTGCGCAAAGAAGGGAGTAATCAAAGACCCAAGACCAATGACAATACCTGATCCGAAGTATCCAAGAGTTGAACAAGGAAGACTTATGCGTATTACTTATAAGGAACATGATTAAATTTAGTTTAATTATCTTATTTTATTGTTATTTGCCAAAGTTAATTAAAAAATTTATTATTAAAAAATAAAATACTTTTTTTTATTTCTCAAATATCAAATTACTACATTTGATAAAAAAATTATTAATCTAATTTTGACATACTTCGTCCCCAATTCAAATTTTAAGTTACATTCATTCAAATCTTTCCATTGGATATAAACCGCAAAGATATAATCCATGAAAATTGTAATTATTAGTTTTTAGGTTGAATTTTTCTATGAACCTAATTACTTCTGGCCAAGATTCACGAATTATTCAAATATGTGTTTAAAAATTCCTCTCATTTTGTTTTATGATGAATAATTCATAAACAATTAGTATCAATCTTGTAGTGCGTCATTACCTAAAATCATAACCATAAAATTAATGAATTTTATTCCATAAAATACAATCATTTCTGAGATATCTTTATCAATCATAAGAATAACATAAAATTTAAGAAAAATCATTAGATTCTAAACTAAAGCACAATAATAACAATCTTTATTTATCACAAACAGGGCATTTCGAGACGCCAAGCAATATATTTCCGCATTTATCGCAATATTTGGTTTGAGAATTAGTAGAGTTCTTTGTTTCAAGTTCCGCAATACGAGATTTCATTGTTTCGATAACGCTAGTTAATCTTTCGATATCTTCTGATAATTCGATAATATTTTTAGTATTCTTCAGAGTGGATTGATCTTCTAGTGTAAAGTACTTAGGTCTCAGCTCTTCTAAGCTCCTTGGAGAATTATTTTGTATTAAACTAATAATATTAGCTTTCTTTCTTTGTTTTGCAATATCAAGTGGCGTTTTCTTATCTTTGTTCAATATTGATAAGTCTGGTGCAGAATTCATCAAAATTTCAAACATATCTGCATCACCTAAGAAAGCAGCAATATGTAGAGCAGAATTACCGTAAGAAGAGAGCTGACAGACATCGCAGGATTGAAAAGATTCATTCCCTGACTGGCCAAAGTCTTTGTTTTTCCCTCCAGAAAAATATTTTATTTCTGGAAGTTCAGATATGAGCATAATTGCTTGTGCGTAGCATCTATTTGTAACTGCTACATGCAATGCTGTAGTTGAACGCAAGTTTTCGGAAATATGTTGTTCTGCAATTGGAATACTGATGTTTTCTTGATAGAATTGTGTTTGCAACAATAATTGTAAGCACTTATAATTGCCTGTTGATGCTGCATAGTGAATTGGATACCATCCTTGTACAGTCATTCCTAAATTTGGTGAACAATTCTCTAACATGTACTCTACGCAGTCCACAGCTTCATATAATATTGCTAATATTAATACTGTTGGACTACTGATTGATTGAAATGGACATTTAAGACTTTTATTTATTATAATTATTTCTTTTGGGTATAAAACTAGATTATTTACTAAGTTAACTTCACTGTTTTTAAACAACGCGATATTATCATTGATTAGTGCTTGACAAATATCTCTACATAGAGAATTATCCATTTTTTTACAACAAATACTCGAAAAAGTGCCAAATTCTATTCTGGAAAATATTAGGATTCATATTATATAACCCATTTACAAGAAAAATGCTGATGCCTGAAATTTATTTTCGTCAATGTTTTTATTCAAAAAGAAAAAGATCACATCAGATACTTGGAAAGACCCTGGGACAAAGACTGAATTCCACTTCGACGAGAATGGTATCCTAGTGGACCCTGAAGGTAAGAAACTTATAGGGAATTACAAAGGATTTAAGATTGATGATGACTTTTCTGACTGGCTTCATGCATATGTAGAACGTAGAATGACCGAAGAAGGCTTGCAATCTATGCTTGTCCCAGAAAAAGGAGGAAGCCCCATATGGTTCACTCCCAATGCTTTTAAATCTCCAAAAAAGCTTTTAGTTGTCATTTGCGGTAGCGGAAGAATCCATGCCGGCATATTGAGTGTTGGTGTTTGTGCATATCATGGCCTAAAAATGGGTTCTGCCCTTCCATGGATTAAATTTGCAAAAGAACATCAAATGGAAGTAGCTATCCTTAATCCAAACCATGAAGGTGCTAAGAAGATTAAAGAACCATATGCAACAACTCACAATTCTGTTCGTCACTCACTCTATGTTTTCCAGAAATTGATTATTCCGAACAGTCCTGAAAAATGCTTCATTTTGGCTCATTCTGCAGGTGGACTGAGTGTTTGCGCACTTGCTGATAACTTCCAGGACTGGTATGTTAATACTATAAAATTCACTGCTCTGACTGATGCTCTTGAAGATCAAGTTTCAGATAAAACAGGAAACACAAAGAAATATCTCACTGAAAGGATGGTAAACTGGACAAGATCTGACCAGGAACTTAACAAAGTATTAGGAAAGTCAAGCTTATGCTTCCACAGATCAGCAAATACAACTGATCATCCTCTCACTACAGGAATCGCTATGCCTTTCATCTTCGAAGAGTTCAATAAATATGATTGTGAATAAACTATTAAGGTCTATTGTAATACCAATCAATTCATGTTGTTTTGTTAAGGGTACATTTACGCCCATATCACATAAATTCAAATATTGAAAACAGCCCTGAAGCAACTGAAAATTAACCTTAAACAACATCATCTTACAGATCGCTTATATATAATTCTAGCAACACAATGATACTAATCGCAATTTACGAAGCTATCAATACCATAATTTTAATTTTGGTATTAAAATGTTGCAATCATTCTATTAGACTTCAGGAAAGCAAAGAATTCTAGTCAACTCAACTGTGAAGGATATTTCTTCATAGAATATTGACACACACAAAAAAAAAAAAATTAAGAAACAATCGAAGCAATACTTTCTTCAAAACCTTGAAGACGAATAAGCTCCGTGAATATGACTTTATTCCCTTTACCAAAATTAACAAAATAGTCACCTCCTGGACAGAGTTCTGTTGAAAGAAAATGAAGTTCAAGTGAAATTCCTTTGTTTGGTCCAATTTTTACATTTTGACCTGATTCATATAATAGTTTTGTAGTATCAATATATGAATTAGATACTGTAATTGAACCTCCTGAATAAATTCCAAACAAATATTGACCATTTTGTTTGTTATTTGCAAAGAAACAATTTTCTAATGTAACATCACCCCTATAACAATAAAACATTACAGAAGTACCATCAGGTTTAGAATCAGTGTTGTTTGTGAAAACAATGCTGTCACATTTTGTTGGTTTTTCCCCTGTCCAACAAATTCTGGAAAATACATAGTTTTCGTCAATAATTGAAAATCTTATTAAAGAAGTTCCTTCTCCATATCCAATTAAAAAAGCTGCATGATTTGCGCAATAGTTTCTTGTGATGTTGTTTTGTAAAAATGAATTATTTCCATATTCTAAATAGACTGTAGATTGCTCACTGAGAACTCCTCGATTACTATATGTTATCGATGAATCATGAACTTCATTGATTTTTGTAGGATCATCTGATAAAGAAATAAAGCAAAACTTTCCCAAACTTGTCGATTTAGATCCAAAACTGCAAACTTTTCGAATGGAACTTTGGCCTTGATTAATGTAAATAGATCCACCCAAATCATTCCTAGATGAGTTTTCGAAAGTGTTTGAGGAAATAAGTGACTTAATATCTGACGAATCAAGAATAATAACTCCATTATCGCCAAGTTTTGAAAAATAAACCCCTCTAACATAAAACTCTCCTGTATTTCCTACATATTGCTTATTTTGAGTGTAGATTTCGTTTGAGTAAGCCGATTTGTAGACTTCATTCCATTCATCACTTGAAAAATGGAGCAAGTTAGATATCCAGGAGGTATTATTCTTTCGATGCTACTTATTCTGCGAGAAATTTTTGTATTGTGATGAAAAGTTCTTGAAGATAGATTTTTTTGGCAAAAACTCACTTTTTGAAAGATAACCCTCAAATTTCATTTGTCCCTTTGAAATTATTTTTAATGTTGGAAGGAGAAAAAAATTCTTAATAAACAAAATATATGTTTTATTGTTCAGCCGAGGCTCCATTTGTACTTACAGCAACAGTATGAACAGCATCCCAGAAAACTTGCATTTTTGAATTCAAAGATTGCGCGAATGTTGCCTGTAATGAGTTAGAAGCTTCTATTTCAGTGCATTTCAGTAATAAACAGTTTTCAACCTGCTGCAATCTTCTCTTTGGATTATTCTGGAAACACTCCAAAGGAGCTGTGAACATCAATTCAATTAAAACTAAAATTAATCTCGCTCTTTTTCTCAAAGAATTAAAAGCGGGGCATGCCCAATCGCATAATTTTTGCATTCCATTTGCACCAATTGTTTCTATCATTTCCTTTGACAGTTTCAATGGTGGAGTGAACGGTTTTGTTACATCACCTAAAATAAAACCGTAATCAATATGAAGTAATCTTCCATCTTTTGTTACTAAAATGTTATTATCATGTCTATCACCTATCTTAAGAACATAAGTCATTACAGAATAAGCAGCTAAACTTTCTGTGAAAATGTCAATCTTTGATTTATCAACAATTCCATCAGGATTTGCCAGAAACTGCAAAATATTCATTCCATCTTTCGCGATATCCAAAATTGCCCTTGAATTTTCGATGAACTGACAGCATCCGAATGTTTCACTGAAAGCCAATGTCATGTATGCAGTAATATTCAGCTGCATCGAAGCGGATTTAAATATATGATCCATAACTTCAAACAGCTGCAATATCAATTGATCTTGTCTCATGTCATCTCCAATCTTAAAGATGACTCTATAAATTCCTCCTTTTTGGAGTTTGAACGCCAAACAAACTGGACAAAGTTTGGACTTGAAGACTTTTACATCAGTGACATCTATTCCAACAACAAACAAACTTGGATCCAATGGCAATCGCGTTGGTTTAAAGCTTTTGAGTTGAGAATGAACAGGATCGTTATTTAGCAAATCTCTAATTGTATCTCTTATAACAGTGGGTGGCGCTTTAGGATGGTTCTGTAGAAGATCATATAATCTTCTGTTCAAGTCTATTTCGTCTTCAAGCTGTTGTTTGACCTCTCCCGTGATTTGAGTTGTCAATTTTTGTAAAAGTGACGCAAAAGCTGTTTTTTCGACTTGTGCGTTCCAATATAAATAAGAAGCGAAAATTGGATCTTCAAGAGCATGAAAGACTAATATATCATCAAGTCCTTCTGTGTATTGACATTTCGTTGCCTGCAAGATTTGTGGAAGATAAAGAAGAATTTGTTGATGAGACATTTTTCGACAAGATCTAACCGCGAATTGTCTCACGCATTTAATATTATACAAATCAGTGAAGAATTCTAAAGCGTATTCAACATCAATTGTTTCTCTATCAATAAGCTTTTTCTCAATTTTGGCTCTTTCATCTTCATTTTCCCACTTGATTGCGCGGAATAAAGCTGGCATCAGTGCTTGGTCTTTGAAGCATTCTCTCATGTTGTTATGTAAGCAGTTTACGTCCATTGGCTGTAACTCTGCAAATGGTCCATATGATTTGATTTTTTCTAATTGTTTCGTTGCTTTTGGATCTTTGAAGGAAGATGATTTGAAACCAACAGCAGAATGTGTTAAATCATAGTACAATCTTTGGGATGGATTGAGATGACTTGGTGGTTTCCGTGGTGGTGCACTCAAAGTATGTAAAATTATCGTTGTTGGATCTGGACAAGGAGATTCGATGTAAATATGTACAAATTGAGAGAATTTAGAGAGCTTTAAAGGCTCTGATGGAGTAAAAATCGATCTGTAAAAGAGATCCGCGTCTTTTGGGTGTAACGTTGAATTTATTAATTGTAAATGAGAATCAAGAGTGCTAACTTCGATATCTTTGCCTGTATAAAGCCTTCTTATATGCTTTGATAGTTTTGTTGGCCGAGTTCCATCAAAAACTAAAGGAAAGAAGCCTAATCTTAATCTTGGAATCGTTGAACATGTGAAAAATCGTAATTGAGTTTGTCCTACGAATTTTCTATCTGTGTTAAAAGCTTTTGCAAAGAATTTGAAGCCAATTATAGAATCAACAGGTAATTCTGAAATAAAAATGGGAAATTCTACATCTCTATCCCAATTAAATACAAATTGTCTTCTTGATACGTTATAATCCGGTAATATTTCAGGTAACTTATGGTTTTCAATCTTAACTTGAGTTGAATATAAAATTATGGGGCATGTTAATGATTTTCCGTTGCAATATATTGCACATTCTGCTTCACATATGAGTGGAATAGATATTTTTGTATCATTATCGCTTATTATTGATTTTGGAGGTGGAATCTGAAAATAACGATATAAATTAAAATGGATTCCAGAATCAGCATCGACAATGAAAGACTTAAGCCTAACTTTCACATTAGATTCGAAGTTTGACGTCTTCGCCAATTTCCCACTTGGCTTTGACATCCAATCAACGTCAAAATTAGAACTTTGAATGAACTTTACAGTTATTCAAACACTCTATTACTTTGTAATATAATGGTGCCAAAATTCATGTAGAAATCATGCTTTTCAAAAATAATGTCATTTGACTGTAATTTTATATAAGGTTTTGCTATTTTAAATCTAATACTTATGCCCATTATATGAAAAATGAATGCTGAAAATTTATGGAAAATCAATTTATCGTCTTTCAAAATCAAATTCAATTCATTTATTGGAATATGCCAATAATTTCAATTGTCATCGATTATATCTAGATAGTTACTTTATTCTAGGCTTCTTGAAATCACTTACCCCATTTTATTAATTTTTTTTTATTCATTTCTATCGGCGCGCGGAGCGCGCCGATAGAAATGAACGTGTATATAAGGTAGTCACAAAATCTAAGTAGTGAGGCTCTCAAAAATTGAACCGTACTCCATACAAAATTTGTGTACCCTCACTACTTAGATTTTGTGGCCTTCAATTGAGAGGTTAGTTTTGATAGAGCACGTTATATAATTAAAAGGGAAAAATAAATAAAATTTAAACATTTAATTATATATAATGTAAGGAGTGTAATTCCAAATTTTCTAAAAACTATTCAAATTTGAGGATTTTTTTGGAAACAGTAAATCTAATATGTACATCTAATAACAACATGATTCATCACCTTTTCAAGCTCTGCAGTCAATTTTTTGAAATTTGATTGAAATAAATGTAGCAAAAATTACATTTCATTAGGGAATATATGAGTTTCTCTGGAAACAGGCTGATAAATTTTAAATTTTGTCCAATCAACATGAATGCATTGAGAAATTTGGATTGATTTTCTGGTAGAATCTGGAACAATTCAACCATGTATAAATGGATCATGTAATCATCATGAAATGTTAGTGTTAGAGTTCAAAAGAAACAGAATGAGTGGAAATCAAACACAATCTGAATAATTTTAAACGTATACAATCTTTAAGTTTGTATTTTGAATTCTACATATATGATTGTGTAATTCGTTCTTTCAAATTTTCGGATTCAGGCATGTTTTGATAAAATTCATTCCCAAAAACGTCAATTAACAATTAAATTTAGTGTATTTTAAATATATATACTTATTATATTTTATAAATTATATTAAATTCGCAAAATTTTAAGTTTTAAACAAAAATAAAAAATGTTCAAAAAAAAGGTAGTGGGGCTTCCAGGCGCGTTGCGCCCTCTAGCCCTGAAGATGTTTAGTATAAATGAAGTTTATATTCGGAGGGCTTCCAGGGGCTGCGCCCCTTCTAGCCCTAAGAAATTTTGCCCAAGACCCAAGAGGAGGACCGAACCCCAGCCGACCAGCCGTTGACTTTTTTGTAGAGCGCTCAAAATAGTATAACTTTGTCCGGACAAGTAAGGGTCTATCGTCGCTACAGGAAAAGTTACACGCGTTCCAAGGAAGTATACTTTGAGAAGCCTTTTTCCCCTTATAGAATGAGATAGGACGGTTATTTTACAAAACTGACAACACTTTGACCGAGTAGTTTTTTGTGCTGAACAAAAAGTGTCATATAAACATCTGTCAAAAACCGCTTTTTAACTTCACTTAAAATGCCACGTAAGCTACGTAAGAATATACGTAAGAGGAAGAGAGCATTGAAACATCCAATAGTAAAACTGACACCACAACAACAGTTGCAACAACAAATGATGAATGACCCCACTATGTTGCAACAAATGTCAAGCAACCCTATGCTTTTAAACCGAGTTATTGGTGCACAGAGTGGAGGTTTAAGAGCGGCACTTTTAGCGAAAATGGCAGGCTATGGTGGAGCTGCAGACGGAACAGCTTATAACCCTCAAAGTCAAATGAATTTGAGTTCACTCAAAAATCAAATAACAGATGTCAAAAAGTCAAACATAGACATACAGAAACAAATAAGTGAAAACGAAAAGAAACTAGAATATGACAGACACACAAAGAAACTCAATGAGTTAAACGTAGAGAAAAAGAAGAAAGAAGAACAACTGAAAGAACTAAGTACAGAGGAATATGCGAAAAAAGTGTCAGAAAAGCAGCAGAAGTAGCAAAAATGGAACAAGATGTTATAAATTTGAAAAACCATACTACTCAAATAAAGTACTGAAAGATGAAGAGATAAAAAAAAAGCCCTGAAGACATATATGGATAGCGATGAGTATAAAAAGAAGTTGAAGCAAATGTAAAGGCAGAAAAACTTTTACAGTTGCAAAACCAAACCGTACAGTATGAAAACTTAGCACATGAAAGTAAAAATAACGACGCAGCCATTCAAAAGGCAATGAAAAGTGCAGAATATATAAAAGCTAATAATGACTGGTTAGATGCCCAAGCCAACGCTAAAGCAGCCCAACTTATAGGGTCAATAAGGACAAAAATACAAGCGGATGAAGACAGTTCAAATGAAGCTTTAATGAATGCTGACTTTAAGAATGCTTCGAAGCTCTTCATAGTAAGGTGAAACTAGTGAACGACTTCTCATCTGGAAAGAAACTGAAGTCTGAAGGTTTCGACAAAGAGTTAAGAGAAGTAGCACAAAATATGACGAAAATAACAGATGCAGCAACGAGACAGGCAGTTCAAAGTGCCTATGACGCCGTTAGAGCAACTGTTGTGGAAGTCAAGAAAAAGAGTTACAACAGACCAAAACAGACCTAGTAAATGCTTTCTTAAAACGAAAGTCAGGTAGGACATTATGCTGCAGATGGAACATATGTGCCAGCTGTGGAACTTATATACCACCAAACCCTCCAAGAGAAGCACCTGCACCCGGACTACCTAAAACATTTACATCGTCACATGGACACAGACACAGGCATGCACCAAAACCAACACAACAACCAACAGTTCAAAATCCAGCACCACAACCAACAGTTCAAAACACTACACAACAACCAACAGTTCAAAACCCTGCACAACAACAACCACAAACAGAGCAAGGACACAAAAGAAGTAGAGAACAAGGAAACCAAGAATTCTTAAAAATGCTTAAGGAAGATTATGGTTACCCAGATACTCTTGACTTTAGTGACAGATATAAAGAAGCTATTAAAAAGTTCAAGGAAGGAAATACTGACCCGAACCTATTTAGCTTTATGGTTCAGCACCAAATGGGATATAATTTCAAACCTGGAAAACAAGCTCGCTAAGGGATATGATTTAATAGCATATCATCCAAATGACATGGATGAATTTACTCCGAGATATTTGATGTCAGAGCTAATGATAATTCAACTCTCTTCATGAAACGCGTAAAAATAGAGACGGAACGAAAGAAGAAAGGTTTATGAGTCCGGATGACTTAGATAGGGAACTTGTTAAAAACGGTCTCGGAATATATGAAATGCCAGCAGATGAGGTACAAGAAACTCAACAGGAAGAAGTTCAGATACAACCAGACATGGAAGAAATAGTTCAGCAACAACAGCTAGAAGAGCCTGAAGGAAACGAACAAGTCCCTCCTTTGGAAACTAACTTCACAGAACTAGATGAAGATTTGGAACAGCCGAAAAATCTTGACCCTCAACAAGAGTATGAGGTGAATATGGAATCTTCCAAGAGTCTAAGAAAAATTCGGCTGACATAGTAGAAGAATATCGAAAATGTTTACGCGACATACAAAAGACTCCAACATCAGATGAAATATTCAGCATAGAATGGAAGTACTGAAAGAAAATGTAACGCAAATACAATAATCCTTTTTACTTACGACCATATAACGTTCAATCTTTGGCTGAACTCGGTGAAAATAAAAGGTTAAATTTCAACAAAAACATATAGAAATGAAACATTGTTTAAAGTTCATTCAGAACCTAGCCAATATGGAAACAAACCTACTTTTGTTTCTGCAGACTATGGAACTACAATGAGATGGGGTCATAAAGCTAATCCGGATAGGTGGTTCATAAACTTACAACCTCAATTCCAAGAAGTTGTAGACGCAATGGAAGTGAATGGTGAACCAGATATAGCTGGTATTTTCAGCGCGGCTTTAATGCCATTGAAAGATATGAAAGATGCAGATATTTTGGACCAGTATGAAATGAACATGGCTGATGGAATATATACACTGACGTTCTAGAACATTTATCTCAAAGAACTACACAGAACCATAGAGATGGTATATTTGGTGAAGAGTTTAGAAAGAAAGTTAGGGAGAGAGAAGGAAGAGAACCTATTGTACATGACTTGCAAACGAAAGTTTGCAAAATGTCATAAAACTTACTTTGCAGACAATGAACCGAGAATGGATGAATATTTAAGAAAACTCAAATGGACAGTACCAAATGAAATGTTAGTATTGAAAACATGTTCCTTGACAAAATAAAACCAACTACAGAAATAAATGACGCAAGACTGAAACATTGGGTAAAGCTTTCCCATTCACAAAAGATATTATTGGTAACATGGAAAGAAAACCAGAATGGCTACAAAAACATATATTTGGAAACGAGCTTATTCATATGGACAAGCTCTGTTTGAAGAGCTTGAACCGGAAAACTCAGGAAAGAGTCATGCAAACAATACGCGAAAGACTCAAATACAAACTATGACAAAATCTTTCTAGGATATAGGTTACCTGAGATGGGCGACCAGAGCCCAAAGGCAAAAAGGACATGGGAAATTTACAACATACTAGGTGAACATGAGGCAAAGATGCTACAACTTGAAGCAGAGGGCAAGTTACCAAAAGCGACACCAAAGAAGAAGAGAAGAGTAGAACAAAGTGAAAGTAGTGAAGAAGTAACTTCATCTAGTGAAAGTAGTGGCAATGAAGGAAAAAGAAGAGTTAAAAACTCAGTCAGGAAGAAAGTAAAGCTTGGTACGAGTGGGTTCTATTATGACACATAATCCAACTATTCTATATTTTTACCCATATGAAATGTACGCCGCTCAGAATATAACGCCAACAGTTTTGGATGCCATGAACGGAAATGTTTCCGAATGGTATAACGAATGCGACAATGCCATTAGAAGGTCAGAAATAGTTCCTGGAACTTACGAATATACAACTGCTGTTTCTTATGGAAACGTAGGTGAGTTTGGAGAAGGTTCTTCAACAACAGTAGATATTGCTTGCGACAGGTTTCATATTATTTCTATTGACAACTCATTCTTATACGTGGAACAAGACATTGAAATAAAACCTTCTGCCAAGTTGTCTGACAAGAAAGGTTGCAATGGAATTTTCTATGTCGGATACCAATATGCTCCAGAAGTTTTCATGGGATATAAGATATATTCTAACTCTGACTTAGTTCAAACAGTAACATGGGCAAACTATGAATGGTTCGCTTTGAGAAACTCAGTACAACCACAAGCTAGAGAACAAACAGACGCAGTATGCAACTATTGAGAAAATAAGAAGACTTGACCCTAACGTTCCAGGAGTTTATGTTAACCTTTCTGGACAAACTGCAGCAGCAGTAACCAAAATAAACTGAAACTAAGAGTTCCTTTGTCATCTTTCCTCATCTTCAGGTTTTTAAGATACTTGCCAAACTGGGCAGGAAAATTTCTATTGAACTTACTCCAAGCAAAAATAACTTAGTCATTGCACCAACACAAGACCATTCACTATTACAGACGTAAAGGGAACAAATCAAAACGTCATTCGCCGAATTTTGCAAAGACAAAGTTGACTTAGACTTTGGTTTCTCAAACTTCAACACTGAAGTAAACTATTATTTCAATGCTGCTGGAGATGCTTGGGACCCAGTTAAGTTCACATGCGAAAAATTTGAATGCAAGAGAATAGAAAGCAGACTTGCAGTCTATATGTTGGACCCAGATATTTCAAATGCTTTAGCTGCCAAATATATTGCAGTTCCACTTATGTTCCCTATACAACCAAATATCTGTCAAAGACTTTGCAGGTGAAGTTGGAAACCAAAGTGCTGACCCAGGTGCAAGAACAGATATTGCTTTAACAACTGCAATGAAACATGCAGATACTATGTTTGTACTGTTCAGACGAACTATAAATGACTATTCTTGTTTCTACAACCCTGGTATTAAATATCATATAAACATAGATGGCAAATATTATCCAAGAGAAGAATATTCTACAGTTGAGGATATGAGGTCATACAACTTGACATTAGATGCTATGAACTTTAACAACAACTTCACAACAACCATTAACCCTGAAATGCAAAGTTCTATTATGCCATATGTGAAAGTATGGACTCATACAGGAGGTCAAAAAACTCAATATACAAATGGAGACCGTTCAAACTTTTGGCTTGGCATTCCATTTGCTGACTCAGAAGACTTTATGGGTGTATTTCAACTGTTGGTACAGTTCAAATACAATATACTGGTGACAGAGACGGTCCAGATGAATTGAGAGCAAAGAAGTTTACAAAACCAATAGCACTTTTCACGGAAGATGCTCTTTTGAAGATTCGTTCGATGAAACCTGCTGGGGCTCCTCAGATTGGCATAACGACAGCTTCCATCGAGCAGATTTTGGCAGCAGGTCAGTAAGTTGTTCTTGAACTGACTTCTCTCCGTCAAATATTGACAGTACGCCAGTTTTGACATAATACTGTATTATAAACTTTCCTTTAGTAATATCGGTCAGTTTTGAAGTTATATTTTTGTCTGCTTCAAGAACTTTCACCATTTCAGTTATACCAACTTTCTTTGCTTTATGAAAATATTTAGGTTCAGCAAAGACTGCTATTCTATAACATTTTCCATTGTTTGTGTAAAGAACTATTCTGTCAATGTATTTGTATTGTTTGTGAGTATAAACTTTGTTCTGCTTCAATTCAATAAGATATCCGAATACGTCCATCTTTTTATTCTAAGTAAAATGTCATTTCCGAAAAATAGAAGCGTAAGTGTTTCAAAAGGTTTAATGGCGGTGGCAGATGTGAAGTTAAATTCACCAACTCAAACAAACAGTCAAAGTGTTATTGTCAATGTCAAAGACAGAGATGTTGAAGTGGGAAACCATACGAAGACGAAGATGGTATAACAATTGTTCCTGTAAAAGAACCAACATATCCTGAAGTTACCAGAGACTTAAGTTCTGTTGCAGATATTCGAAACGACTACCAACAACTGAAAGACAAACTTCAAACTCAGAGAAGATTTGTCAAGCTTTAAGTATAATGTTAAACTTGGTCGAACACAACCCTGTAAAAGTGAACTCATATGTCATTGCACCTCATGAAGTTTTGAAAGAACTATTGAAACTTTTGACAGAGGCAGACGATATAAACATCAAAGAAATAGAACCCGACATTAGTTGCTGTGGTGTTTCATATAATGTCATTGACAAGATATACGTTATGAAAGGAGGTGAAACGTTGAACTTAAAGTATAGTTTCCCAGACGTCAAAAAATATTTGACGACCACAACATTTCATTAAAGTTTATTTGCTAAGTAAATGGCAGAAGACATAATGGTTATATACTATTACGACTAAAAACCCTGAGTCATATAATTCTATAACAACAAACTTACAAAGTCCTCAAGGACGATATTGTAAACTAACCTTAAACACAATGACGACTAAAGCCTGTTTTGCTCTTTTGACACCAGAAGACTTTATTGTTGTGAATGGTAAAAAATACTCCTTGAAGATACTTACTCAATATACCACCAACAGGTTTTGTTGACTTATTTAATACTTTAAGTACGGGTGTAACATGTGCTGCAACTAGAGCAGGTTTCATTATGTTTGGATGTCCGACTGAGTTTACTATAAACGATATGAGCTATAATACAAAAACTTATTTCTGGTTTTACTACCAACAGTTTCCTATAACAGGAAAAGGTGTCATACAAGGAATGTCTATTCCATTGACTTTAAGCACACCAATCTTATATATTGTTTCAAACTTAGGTTCAAAGTGTTATTCGAATGTCGACAGAAACTATTATGACCAAAAGATACTTATGCGTATAAACAATACTTTCTCTGCTGGTTTGCCTATTGTTCATTCGAATGCAGAATTTTCAACCTTAGTGAACTCAAACACTTTGGCAAGTATAACGTTGACATTAGTTGACGCAAACTTTGTTCCTGTAAAACTTTTATGTCCTATGTATTTGTCAATGACGGCAGAAAGTTTCGAATTGGAAGATGCAACTGGTGAAAGTATTGTATTACAAGAACAACTTCAACAACAAATAGCTCAAGAACAACAAATGCAACAAATGGAACAACAAAGTCAAGAATAAAAAAATAATATTTTTTTTATTTTTATAAAAATGTACAGAATAGATGTTTCAGATTTTTATGACTTCCAAGCATTCAGAAATATGTGTCCATTTCGAGACTATAACAAAGCAGTCGAGAATTTGAAACGTTTAGTCATTTATGTTGACTCTGCCCCAGAATGTTATGTCATGAAAGAATGGGATGTTGTCTTTAACAAACCAAGAGCAACAATAGTTTCAGAACAAGAATGTAGACAGAAACTTAAGAAAATAAAAATCGTACAAGTTGGCATGAAGATGTTAGATGCTTGGGATATCTTATTGTCAAAACTTGAAGATTTTTCAGTTCGTGGTATAAAGTTTTATACACCTTCTCCAAACTTCTATTCTATCTTCACTGGATATAAATACGAACAAGTAGAATGGAAAGAAAATATTATAGAAGCTTGGTTAGACCATGTCAAAGAAATTATATGCAATGGAAACGAAAAGGTTTATGAGTATATCTTATGTTGGTTTGCAAACATCTTACAACATCCAAGTGCTAAAAATGAAACTGCTCTCATTATAATTGGAAAACAAGGAACAGGTAAGAATACTTTCTTTACAGATATCTTATGCAAACTGTTAGAAGGTTATTCGAACCCTAATATGACAAACTTAGAAAACATCTGCGGTAAATTTAACTCTTCTATTGAGAATATGAAACTTATAGTTTGCAATGAACTTCAAAGTATAGATACAACAAAAGTTTTGAACTCAGATGCTTTGAAGAGTCTTATAACAGACAAAGTTGGAGTTGTTGAAAGAAAGTATAAAGACCAAAGAGTTTGTGAAAATGTTGCAAACTTCATTATGGTTTCAAACAATGTTGTTCCGATGAAGTTAGAAAGTTCTGACAGAAGATATGTAGTTGTCAGAACGTCAGATTCTCATATGCAAGATACAGAATATTTTGACGACTTAGCAGAAACTTTGACATCTGACTTTTACAACCACTTGTTCTCATATTTCATGACATTAGATATTTCTAAGTTCAATCCAAGACAAATTCCACATACCGAAGAGAGACAAACATTGTTAGAAGCAAACAAGAGTGTATATGAACTGTTCATAGATGAAACTGACTTTGTGTCATTAGATGAAAAGTCTTTATATGATGAATATAAACAATATTGTCAAGAATATGGTTATATGGCAGCTTCTAAACGAACATTCTTGGCAAATGTCAAAAGTCTTTTAGACGTACAGAATGGTGTATATACAAAGAAAAATTTTTCTGAGTAAATTTTAAAAAAAATATTTTTTTATCCGATAGAAAAGATGACGAAATTCATCTCAGTAAACAAGTACATGTCAGGACTTAAAGAAGAACTAGACCCATTCACATATTTGAATGTTTACTTCTACCATTTTGAAAAGTCTTCATTCAGCAAAGTTTGGAACATCGAACCAGTTAAGTTTGCTATTGTGACTAAAAATGGTGCGAAATTTGAAGACTTAGACATAGAAGGTTTGTTAACAGTCAAAGAAAGTTTTGACAGAAGGTTCTCAAACCTTAAAGAAGGCAAAGCATACAAACTTGTTATACCTTATGAACCAAAGAAAGCAGACGACTATGAATATTATGAGTCTAAAGTTGTAGAAGTTCAAGGTAAATTGGGTAAAAAGATTTTAGAGTCTAAGCCGGTGTTTACTCCTAAAGAGGAAGAGAACATTGACATTGACCCAGAAATGTTCTAAAAATAAAATTTTATTTTTACATGTCAAATTTCTTTTTCTCTGGAACTGGTTCAGGTTCTTTCTTCTCTTCTACTTTTTTCTCTTTCTTTTCTTTCTTCTTCTTTTCTGGTGGAGTTATGTCAAATTTGGCGCAACCATATTTATGTAAAAGTTCTTTGTCCTTTAATAGCTCTTCTATTCTGTTTTCTATTTCATCTTCAAGAACAGCGCATGTGTCTTCTTTGCATTCTAAGAACTTTTGTTGGACTTCATCTTTCCAATCGGCGTCATCTCTGTCAACAAGTCTGTCATTGACAAATTTTAAGACTGCTCTGCTTAATGTTTTATGGTTCTTGTCATATTCCCAGAAACAGAACTTTAGAACAAATTCACCTTTCTTGTTTACACTATGTAAGATTTTATGGTCGACAGATGTTTTGCTGTCGAAAAGCTTGTCTCGAATATAGATAGCGAAATCGCTAGACATTTTCTAAAAGATAAAAATTTTAATTTTTCTAAAAATATGTTAGAAAAAAAGTTTGCTGACATTGACAAGAAATTTGAGAATGTTTTAAATAAGAACAAGGTGAAGTTAGAAAATGCTCAGATAAAGCCTATACATGACAAGTTCTTATTTGCTCAGAATGGTATAACAGGTCTAATTGCACCACCTGGGTCGGGTAAGACTTTCACTTATCTTAAAATGGCTGCACAACAACAAGAACTAGATGAGAAGAACCCATTCTATGAGTTAGTTGTTATTTGTAGTACTTCTGGTCAATTTGACCAAACCGTCAATTCGTTCAAAGATATTATAAAGAAGTCTAAGTTAGTATGTATAAAGGATACTGAGTTGTTAGATTGGATAAAGAAGTACCAAAGAAGAGTTTTGAAGTATAATGCTATAAATGAGTATATAAATTCTAAGTTTAAAGACCCAAATGAGGAAATGCAGAGAATATTAGAGAAGAAACACTTCAGAAACAAACAGAAAGAGATAGAATACATTTCGAAGAAATTGCAATCTTACGATTGGAAGACTTACCCTCATAGATGTCTTCTTATCTTAGATGACTTTGCTTCTCATCCTTTGTTAAAGAACAGAGAACAAGATATGTGTCGAATTCTTAAGAAGCTCAGACACTTTAACATCTCAGTCGTAATATGTGTACAGACAGCAAAGAGTTTAAGTAAGGATGTTAAAAGAATACTTACTGACATAATACTTTTCCCGGATTGTCCGAAGACGATTTCATGGAACTTATGAAAGAGTCCATGGCAGGTAAGTTTGACAGACATGAACTATGGGAGAAGTACAAAGTCATACAAGACCCTCATACTTCTTTCAGAATTCATATCTACGCGAACAAAGTTCAAATTGTAAAAAGTCAAGCTTGAAAAATCTAAGTGTTTAGTCTTAGTAAGTCTGTTGTGGTGCTGGGGCTGTCGGTTCTTCTGGCTTTGGAAGGCATTCAGGAAGAGGAACGTCAGTCATCCGTTTGTGTCCTGTCGGAAGGAAAAACTTTTCCTGTCGGAAGGAAAATTTTTTCCTGTCGGATGGAAAAACTTTTCCTGTCGGAAGGAAAAACTTTTTCTGAAGTTCGACCAAAAAGTTCTCAATTTTCGAAAATTTGAATGGTTTACGGACGGACAACTGGAAGAGTTCTTCCTGTCGGAAGGAAAATATTTTCCTGTCGGATGGAAGAGTTCTTCCTGTCGGAAGGAAAATTTTTTCCAGTTGTCGGGAAAATATTTTCCTGTCGGATGGAAGGACTCGGAATGCCAGAAGGATTTGACGAGGCAATTTACCTAATTGAGCTACTTGAGCCATCTGAAGTCAAGCGTAAAAATAAAGAGTGCAATTTACTCTACTTGTTTGAAGTTGTCAAAATACTCTGTTATTTTTTCCTTTAACAATGGCAAATCTTCTTTGAAGGTAAGTATTGTACAACCTTTCATATCATAGTGTGTTTGAGGTAACGTATCTTGAACTATTTGTTTCACATCTTCATTTGGGGTCATTGAAATCGGTAAGTTTTCGCGATAGAACCAATTTCTGTCAGATTTGTAAATCTTAGCAAGGTCGTAAAAGCTTTTGTTGTTTCTTCTGACTAAATGCAACATAACCATATCTTTATCTTCTTCATTTTCCATCTCTTCAGTATAAATCATATACTTATAGTTCTTTTCCTTTCCTTTTGGTACCGAACGTGGTATTCTTTTCTGAATGCTTTTGTCTTTTGCTTCAAGCTTGTTTTCCATCTCTTCACGTTCTTGTCTATGAATTTCGTCAAGAAGTCTGTAAATATACCAAGCATAACGAGGCGAAGCCCACATTGCAACAGCATTTACAAGAAGTCTATGTACATAATATCCTCTCAAACCGTTTGGCAATTTTTCACGATTTTCATAGAGTTTTGGCGACTGTGGTTTTTTACTTACTCGCTGTTCTTCACTGTTTTCATAGAGTTTTGGCGACTGCGGTTTTTTACTTACTCGCTGTTCTTCACTGTTTTCAGAAAAAAGTATGTCTCGCTGTGCTTCGCTCAAAAGTTCTTGTGTGCTTTGGTTCCTAAACCAGTCTTGTGGTTTCTTAGTATCTGGAGCAAAACATGCTGTCAAAATACTTTGCATTTGGTACATATCGTCTTTGACCGAACAAATGAGACGGAGTTGTTTGTTAAACTGTATGTACTCATATTCTTCATTTATAGCTTCATGGACTATAACTGTTGTTGTGTTCTCTGTTGTTGACATATCTGTCTTTACATACAAAATAAAAAAATAAATAAAAATAAAACTAACTTTATTTTTTCTATCTTAAGGAAATTCATGAAATTTGTGCTGAATTCAATAAAAATAAAGTTTATGTTAGCATGTTAGATCTAACACGTTTTCTAACCTCTTTTCTAACATGGTCCAAAACACACAAAACTCATGAATTCTCGTGAATTTCCTTAAGATAGCAAAAATAATGTTTATGTTAGCATGTTAGATCTAACACGTTTTCTAACCTCTTTTCTAACATGGTCCAAAACACACAAAACTCATGAATTCTCGTGAATTTCCTTAAGATAGAAAAAATAATGTTTATGTTAGCATGTTAGATCTAACACGTTTTCTAACCTCTTTTCTAACATGGTCCAAAACACACAAAACTCATGAATTCTCGTGAATTTCCTTAAGATAGCAAAAATAATGTTTAGGTGAAGAGGTGAGATCTAACACGTTTTCTAACCTCTTTTCTAACATGGTCCAAAACACACAAAACTCATGAATTCTCGTGAATTTCCTTAAGATAGAAAAAATAATGTTTAGGTGAAGAGGTGAGATCTAACACGTTTTCTAACCTCTTTTCTAACATGGTCCAAAACACACAAAACTCATGAATTCTCGTGAATTTCCTTAAGATAGAAAAAATAATGTTTAGGTGAAGAGGTGAGATCTAACACGTTTTCTAACCTCTTTTCTAACATGGTCCAAAACACACAAAACTCATGAATTCTCGTGAATTTCCTTAAGATAGAAAAAATAATGTTTAGGTGAAGAGGTGAGATCTAACACGTTTTCTAACCTCTTTTCTAACATGGTCCAAAACACACAAAACTCATGAATTCTCGTGAATTTCCTTAAGATAGCAAAAATAATGTTTAGGTGAAGAGGTGAGATCTAACACGTTTTCTAACCTCTTTTCTAACATGGTCCAAAACACACAAAACTCATGAATTCTCGTGAATTTCCTTAAGATAGAAAAAATAATGTTTAGGTGAAGAGGTGAGATCTAACACGTTTTCTAACCTCTTTTCTAACATGGTCCAAAACACACAAAACTCATGAATTCTCGTGAATTTCCTTAAGATAGAAAAAATAATGTTTAGGTGAAGAGGTGAGATCTAACACGTTTTCTAACCTCTTTTCTAACATGGTCCAAAACACACAAAACTCATGAATTCTCGTGAATTTCCTTAAGATAGCAAAAATAATGTTTAGGTGAAGAGGTGAGATCTAACACGTTTTCTAACCTCTTTTCTAACATGGTCCAAAACACACAAAACTCATGAATTCTCGTGAATTTCCTTAAGATAGCAAAAATAATGTTTAGGTGAAGAGGTGAGATCTAACACGTTTTCTAACCTCTTTTCTAACATGGTCCAAAACACACAAAACTCATGAATTCTCGTGAATTTCCTTAAGATAGAAAAAATAATGTTTAGGTGAAGAGGTGAGATCTAACACGTTTTCTAACCTCTTTTCTAACATGGTCCAAAACACACAAAACTCATGAATTCTCGTGAATTTCCTTAAGATAGCAAAAATAATGTTTATGTTAACATGTTAGATCTAACACGTTTTCTAACCACTTTTCTAACATGGTCCAAAACACACAAAACTCAACGGTTTGACACATGCCATATGCCATTTTACTCAGAATTTTGTGCTGAATTCAGCAAAAATAATGTTTAGGTGAAGAGGTGAGATCTAACACGTTTTCTAACCTCTTTTCTAACATGGTCCAAAACACACAAAACTCATGAATTCTCGTGAATTTCCTTAAGATAGCAAAAATAATGTTTATGTTAACATGTTAGATCTAACACGTTTTCTAACCTCTTTTCTAACATGGTCCAAAACACACAAAACTCATGAATTCTCGTGAATTTCCTTAAGATAGAAAAAATAATGTTTAGGTGAAGAGGTGAGATCTAACACGTTTTCTAACCTCTTTTCTAACATGGTCCAAAACACACAAAACTCATGAATTCTCGTGAATTTCCTTAAGATAGAAAAAATAATGTTTAGGTGAAGAGGTGAGATCTAACACGTTTTCTAACCTCTTTTCTAACATGGTCCAAAACACACAAAACTCATGAATTCTCGTGAATTTCCTTAAGATAGCAAAAATAATGTTTATGTTAACATGTTAGATCTAACACGTTTTCTAACCACTTTTCTAACATGGTCCAAAACACACAAAACTCAACGGTTTGACACATGCCATATGCCATTTTACTCAGAATTTTGTGCTGAATTCAGCAAAAATAATGTTTATGTTAACATGTTAGATCTAACACGTTTTCTAACCTCTTTTCTAACATGGTCCAAAACACACAAAACTCATGAATTCTCGTGAATTTCCTTAAGATAGCAAAAATAATGTTTATGTTAGCATGTTAGATCTAACACGTTTTCTAACCTCTTTTCTAACATGGTCCAAAACACACAAAACTCATGAATTCTCGTGAATTTCCTTAAGATAGCAAAAATAATGTTTATGTTAACATGTTAGATCTAACACGTTTTCTAACCTCTTTTCTAACATGGTCCAAAACACACAAAACTCATGAATTCTCGTGAATTTCCTTAAGATAGAAAAAATAATGTTTAGGTGAAGAGGTGAGATCTAACACGTTTTCTAACCTCTTTTCTAACATGGTCCAAAACACACAAAACTCATGAATTCTCGTGAATTTCCTTAAGATAGCAAAAATAATGTTTATGTTAACATGTTAGATCTAACACGTTTTCTAACCACTTTTCTAACATGGTCCAAAACACACAAAACTCAACGGTTTGACACATGCCATATGCCATTTTACTCAGAATTTTGTGCTGAATTCAGCAAAAATAATGTTTATGTTAACATGTTAGATCTAACACGTTTTCTAACCTCTTTTCTAACATGGTCCAAAACACACAAAACTCATGAATTCTCGTGAATTTCCTTAAGATAGCAAAAATAATGTTTATGTTAACATGTTAGATCTAACACGTTTTCTAACCACTTTTCTAACATGGTCCAAAACACACAAAACTCATGAATTCTCGTGAATTTCCTTAAGATAGCAAAAATAATGTTTATGTTAACATGTTAGATCTAACACGTTTTCTAACCACTTTTCTAACATAACTATTTACAAGCGTTTTACATGGTATATGTTGCGATGGTTCATGACTTTAAACAGTTTTGTAGCTTCTATTTCTTCTTTTAGTACATCGAATGTTTTAACTATGCCGAAGGTTTCTTTATACTTCTTCTTGACGTCAGATAATAGGAAATCGTCAGCAGTTGGATAGTTTTTGTTCAGAAATGCTAACATGTCCATTTTATCTTCTGCTGGCTTTTCTGCTTCTTTCTTTAAGTCTGCATAGTCGTTTCTCATACGTTCTATCTCTTTGACGGAGTAGTTATATCTCCTCATTGCTGCTTTACATTTAGAACATTGCGGGTTCATTTTTGCGTTATATTCTGAAACCTTACCTGCTAAAACAACTAAGGCGTCAATGGTTTTCTTTAACTCAAAAGCTGCTGGTTTTATCTGTTCATTCCATACTTTACCTCTTCTATCTTTATCTCTTATCTGCCATACACATTCTGCAACTAATGAAACAAAGTTGTCGTATGTCTTAAATTCTTCAGATTTATATATGTCAGAAATATTTTTATAAACCATGTCGCAATCTTTGTCCATAACCTTATGGTTGCAATGAAAACCAAGGAATTCATAATTTACCTTTCGTATGAACTTCTTTATTTCTACTGAGTCAGTTGGTTTGACTTCAATTTCGTCAAATTCAGGAATAGTGAGTTTTTGTTGTTGGATTTCAGGTAGTTTAGGCAAATGGTCAATAATGTCCTGCATTTCATAAAGATATTCTTCATTTTCTTCATCCTGTGCGGTACAGTCTAAATTACTTGTTAAAAGTTCTTGCTTTATCTTCTGGATTTCTGTTTCAAAAGTATATGAAGAAGGAATGAAGCTTTTCATTTCTACTAACATAGATGTTGGATTCATAACTAACGAGTTTGGTGCTGTTGTTGCTAACATGTTCTTACAATAAAAATAAAAAATATTTTTAAAAAAAACTAACTTTATTCTTAAGGAAATTCATGAAAATTCAAGAGGTTAGAAAAGTGGTTAGAAAACGTGTTAGATCTAACCATCTACCCGACATTCTCGTCAAATACAAAAAAATGAAGAATAACTTTCACTTTTTCATTATATAACTGTTATTTTTGACGAAGTGAAGATTGACACTTCGTCAAAAAAATCCCTGAAATCATATCTTACATACAAAATAAAAAAATAAATAAAAATAAAACTAACTTTATTTTTTCTATCTTAAGGAAATTCATGAAAATTCATGATTTTCGAGAGTTTTAGACCATGTTAGAAAAGTGGTTAGAAAACGTGTTAGATCTAACATTCTAACATAAACTTTATTTTTGGTGAAAAATGACCAAATTTCATGAATTTTCACAAAAGACCAAAAATAAACGCTTTACATGTATTTTTCAGCAACTTCGTCAAATAATTTTATAGCTTTATCTATCTCATCTACTTCAAACGTTTCTTTACCTTTTATGGGAGCACCATACCTTTTCTCAAACTTTTCAAGTAGTTCTGTTTCTGCAGCTCTCATATCATTAGCAAACACAACCTTGACTCTATTGACTGTACTGTCATATCTTTGAGTTATATTATATGTTCTTCCTATCTTATATCTCTTTGTATTGAAGTCCTTCGGTTTCTGAACGATGTAAAGTAAGCCTTCACTGCAACGTTCCGTATCGAATGAACCATATGTTATGAAGTTATATCCAACAACTGGGTCTAACCATAACAAAACTATTGGTATAAGACTTTTGTCTATAAGATATGCTCTTGTTCCATGAAATGCTACTGATATCATAAGCTCAGGATTTCTTGTCAAAATTTTCTGAGTAGAAGCAATTCTAACCCAGTCCTTTGCTTTCTTTCCAGATGGAGATATAATGTCTGACAAAGAATATTTGTTGTATTTCTTTGAGTATCTTACGTTTAAATCACCGATTCTAACCACTTTGGTGTCATTGTCTATCTTTCTAACTGTTTCAAACTCAATGTTTGTCATTTCTGTTCTTACATACAAAATAAAAAAAATAAATAAAATAAAACTAACTTTATTTTTTCTATCTTAAGGAAATTCATGATTTTCGAGAGTTTTAGACCATGTTAGAAAACAGGTGAAAAAACGGGTGAGATCTCACCTCTTCACCTAAACATTATTTTTGGTGTAAATTTCATTGACTGACTGACTGACTGACGGCACAAAGTGGCATAACGAAAACATTAAAATATGAAAATTCATGAAATTCAAGAGGGTGAAAAAACAGGTGAAAAAACGTGTTAGATCTCACCTCTTCACCTAAATTATATTTTTGGTCCGGGAACAACTTTCTCTCAATTGGAGCTGTGGCATAATCTTTGCCAAGCGTCCTTGGATACTACTTCCAAACAGAGAGAACCCTTTCCCAAGAATGAACCAAATTCTCAGAGCACTGTTCCACTTCTCTGGTCAACAATTCATTATAACCTCAGAAGGCGACATCCAACCAGTTCAGTAAACATCTCATTTTAACTCACTTTTTTATGTTTTTTGTGAAAGTGTCAAAAATAAATTGTTTTCATGAGTTTTCTACGATGTTAGAAAAGTGGTTAGAAAACGTGTTAGATCTAA
This sequence comes from Trichomonas vaginalis G3, assembly GCF_026262505.1. Taxonomy (NCBI): domain Eukaryota; phylum Parabasalia; order Trichomonadida; family Trichomonadidae; genus Trichomonas; species Trichomonas vaginalis. Next base: position 17,261,987 of record NC_067204.1, on the reverse strand, counting down.
CATGCTAACATAAACATTATTTTTCAATACTTTTTCAGCACTTTTCCGTAGTTATATATGAAAGACAATTCGAGATAAAAGTCATAGTACAATGGAATAATATGTTGCACACCATTTGTTGTGAACCAAACTTGAAAGTCAGAGAAACTGTTACTAGGTGGTTCGTAGAATTTAGAAGCAAAGTCATAAAAGTCCTTACCAATACATAGAAAACTATTGTTGCTTGAACTGAAACTTGCATGACACATAACATTTTGAGGGTCAAACACGTTTCTATAAACTGTCAAATCTGCTGGTGGAAGTATAAATTTAAATGGACCATCTGGTGGTAATGGTTCGTTCTGGTTTAGTAACCGAAGAAATTGTGCCCAAGAACGTTTGTCTACTTTCCAAAATAAAAACTCTGTATCTCTTGGAGGGTTAATTTCAATCTTTTGAAATGAAACGGTGGAGTTCATCTTGTCATATTCTAGTTTCAGATAGTATGTTCCATTTAGTAAAGAGTCGTATTTTCTTGAAATTCCCAATAATATTTGTTCATTTGAGTTTGAAAGTCATTTAGAGTTTTCTCAAGACTTTCGTCTGAACGAACTGTAAAGATTCTCATTTCGTCAAATTTGTCTATTAGACCATCAGAACCTTTATACTGCCCATGAAAATATACTACGAACATAAATGCGTTAGTTCTATTTGAAAACAAAACTCTTCTAAATCCTATTGCCTTTGCATCTGAAGGACTTTGAAGCCAACGAATTGGATAGTCAAACCTGTATGCTCGGGATGAAATTTCTTCATCTGAAATAGTCCTACCAGCATTTGTAAAGATATAGTCTAACGGTTTTGTATCTGCTACTTTTGTTCTTTGTTTTTCAACCTGAAGCATTTAATATATGTAAAATATATTGTTTTAAAATGGTATGCCATTTCATATTTCTCATCTAACAAACAAGTTTCCCAACGGTCTTCTCCAACAAACTCAGCGTACATTTCAAATAAAATTAAAAAATGTCACTTTTTTAAAATAAATTTTTTATTTCATGCAATGTTTTATTTCTGTGCCGTCTTCAAGTATGCCCCAATATTTCCTTTTCGATATTACATGAACTTCGGAAAATACCTTATCTAGCTTAAAACAGCCCATCTTTTCACCGACCATTCCCATTTCAATGAGTTTGTTATAGCCTTCTTCGTTCGTCATGAGTGCGTCAATGTTCTCATAGTAAACCTTGACTTTGGATTTGACTTCGGAGAAGAATTTGTTGTACTCGTCAAGGACTGCCTTTGCGAACTGAGGGTAAGACCAATGTTCGACAATAGGTTTTAATGTGGTTACTAAGCCACTTTGACCTTGAGTGAATTCGTACTTCAAAACAAAAGGAGAAAACCTTTCAACAAAGTTGTCGACCTTCTCATAATGTTTACTCTTCATCTCTTGAGGTTTCTTAATGGAATATCCCCATGTCGAATTCATAAGCAATTTGAGTGTCATTGCAAGTTTGGGGTTTGAAGCTTTCCTAATATCATACAGTTGTTGTATGACTTTTCCAACTGTATAGTTCCTTCCCGGGAACTCACCATCTTCGTTTGGAATTCCAGTCGGAATATATTGGACAAACCTCATGTACGCAGCGTTAAGGTCGACATAGTATATCTTTTCGTTTGAGTCGAACTTGTCGCAACCAATTGGTCCAGTTTGTGGAAATTCAAGTGAGTCTCTTATCTTCTGAGAAACTTCTCCTGTTATCTCATAAACATCGTCGAAGCAACCTGTTTCATATAAAACCTTCTGACCTAACTCAGATGCTCTCCAATACAATTTGACGTCAATTGGATGTCTCAATGGAAGTTTGTTTTATAGCATCTTGAAGTTCTTGCAACCTCATTGGAAGTTCTTCTGGTTCAGGTTGGTATCCGAACATACCAACTCCTTGTGGAACTGTGTACTTCTTTTGTACTAGAACTTTGTCTGGAACAACTTTTGGTCTTGCTAACAATGAAAAGTTTGCTTCGTCTTTTGGTACAAAAGTTTCTGTCAGCTTGTCATCTGGAATTGGTTCCAACAAACCTTTCTCGAAAAGAATGTTTACAGCTCTGACAATGTTGCACTTGCCTTTTCCGAACAATGGGTTTGTAAGACTTTCGTTCAACATGAAGTGGTTGTGGACAATTACAATCTTCAACCATGGCAATTTGAACTCAACAACATAGTCGTCATGTGAAGAACCTTTAGCTGTAGGTATGTTGACTCGGATATTGACATTTGCCAACGGTGCAATTTTTGCCAATTGACCTCTGAGAATGTACCTTGTCTTCACACATGACTCAAGATACTTCATCTTCTCTTCTGTAACAAGACCAGAGTTCCTGAGACATGTAAGAATGCAAGGTTCGTTGACAATTGTTTCAATTGAATTGTAAATTCCATACCTTGTCAAGTCAATGTCAGACTTATTTATGAAGGGGAAGTATCCAGCATGTTGTCTGACTGCTTGAGGGTTAGGTTGGTACCATTCGAACTTGACACTTGCAATTCCTTCAATTGCATTCAAAATGTCTGAGTCGGAGTCAACCATTTGTTCTCTCTTTGTAGTCTTGAAAGCGTCAAGAAGTTTTGCGGCTGTTTGTTCATTGCCATGTGCATAGTAAATGTGACCATCCAAATCTGTTATGGTCAATCTGAGATTGTGTCCTTTCTTATTTCCGTCTTGTATGGCAGCAAGTACTCCCATGAAGCCTTCTTTGTTCTTTCCTTCGTCAAAGTTTACTGTAAAGGTTCGACCAGATGTAATTTGACTTCTAACTTCACGAACTTTTCATATGCATATCTTGTTCTTTCCATGGGAGCATGTGTGTCTTCACCTTTTCCTTTTTTCCTTCTCAAAGGATGCAATTGTTCGTCATGTTTCCAGTAGAATCTGGCAAAGCTGTCGTGTCCTTCAACTTGAGGTTCACTAACATCGAAAGGCATGTCCATAAGACGTTCTTCTTCTAACCTCTCTAGTCTGTTTGGATAATTGGCACGTGCTGTTTCCAAATCCATTTCGTAGCGAAGACCAGACAATTTGTCATAGACTTTTATGGGTCTTCCCTTCTATATTTAAAATTCTTCGAAACTCTCCAACCATATCTTTGTAACTCTGCTTTTATTCTAGCAGACTTTCTATCCATTCTATATGGGGGCATTTTTATAAAAATAAAAAAATATTTTTTTCTTTACTTTACATAAACCGCCTGCTGCCATAAGTCTTTGACGCCAACCCATACCAGCTAATGAAGGTTGACTTGGTTTAGTTTCCAAACTAAACTTTGGTTTTGGTTTATCTTCAGTTTTTGGTTTTCTTCTTCTATCGGTTTTTCGTCACTTTTCGGTTTCTCTGACTTTACTTCACTTGCAGGAACAGTTGTGTCGTCAACATCTTCATAAATATCATATCCATTTGTTTTTGTTTTCCTTTCAACTTTTTGGTGTTTGTTGTAAAGTTTAGAATATTTCGACTCTAAGTCAATGAGATGTTCTATAATGAACTGTTGGTCAGTGAAGTAAACTTTTCATCTGTTGTCTCGAAAGTCCTTCAGACTTCAATATTTTATTTGTGAGAGTCTGTTTCTTTTTTGAGATACTAGCCGTTCCATTTTTTATTGAAAAGTGACTTGTAGTTAGGGTTTTGTATTTCCAGACCTGGCACTTTCTATTATTGAATTTTCTCTTCATCTGTAAGTTCTTTGACGGTTTTGACAATGGTTCTGAACTGTGTTTGTGGTGTCAAATCTACCGTTTCAACTTCTTCGGTCATTTCATCTCAGTAAAAAATTTTAGTTTGGTTTGTTTTCAACTGGTTGTTGTTGTTTTTTAAGTCGGTCTAAAACTTCCTGAGGTATAGGAAGAACTTGACAAACACGTGGTGTAACTGCTGGAAGCCGACAAATCCATCTTGAACTTATTTGTCTCAATGCTGCATTGTTCATTTCATCTCAATAAAAAACTTTACATTCCCACGTTTGAGGCGGTTGAGGTTGGTTATTGTTTACCCACTGTTGTGCATGGTTATATCCTCTGTTAAAGAATCTTTCACCTTGGTCCATATAGTGTCCTGCTTGGTTATAGTAGTCATTTGCTTTGTTATAATAGTTTCCTGCTTGTCTTCCTACATTGTCCATCCATTCTTGAACTTTCCTCTTGTTTCAGGATTTGGAATAAGATTTGTTGCATCTCGTGCTACATCCCAACCTTTCTGTACAGTTTGTATAATAGGTTGTGCTTTCTCTTTCAGTATACCTAATGTACTCAAAATCTTCCTTCCAATTCCAAATGCACCTCTGGCTATTGTTCCCACTGCGGGTAAAAATCTAGATGCAACTCCTGCTAATGCGCCAAATAAACCCATTTCTTATGGGTTAAAAAATGACGAATCCAAACAAGGACCCCTATGTTTCTAAGGCAACAAAGAAAGCACTCATGATAAAAATCTTTAGTTCAACACCAAATGCTTGGTTTATGGATATCTTGGAAAACATTCCGAGGTATAGAGAAGATGGACCACCATACTGGTTAATATTGTCGGTCAAAACACAAGATACTGTGAAGCCATACCATTATGGTCCAAAAATATTTTAGATGTGAAACTGCTTTGACAATATTCGTTGACAAATACCATCCAACAAAACTGACATCTGACTGTGAAAGTTCTTTCAAATCAGATGATGTAAAAAACTATTTGCGTTCAAAAAATGTAAACCAATATTTCATTGTCGACCAAAACCATTCTGCTCTTGGTGTCATTGACGGTTGTATAAAAATGTTAAGAGACTTAAACCAACCACAAGGTGGTGAAGCAAATGAAATGTCATATGACGACAAGTATAGACACTTCTCCATGGCAAAGATGAGACAAGTTTTAAATATTTACAATAACCGTAAACAAAAAGGTTTGGAAACCACTCCCGAAGAAATGAAAAACAACCCTGACTTAGAGAAAGACTATATATTTAATAATTTAGTCAAAAGAGACAAACAAGAAAAGAATGCCGGGCTTCAAACTTCAGAAAGGAGACAAAGTAAAAATAGAAATACCTAAACGCGACCCATATGAAAATACTATTGACTATGACACAATGGGAACCCGACAGGTACTCACATTCGGTGTTCGTAAAAATAGAAGAAAGTATACAAGAGAATATTATGAAGTTTTAGGCAAACATGGCAAAATGTACACACTGCAAGCAGAAGATAAAACTACTATTGTCAGACCTCGTTTCAAACTTGTCAAAGTTCAAGGTGGTATACTTTCAAAGACAGTTCCTAACAAATATAAGACAACTCCTGACGAATATGCTAAAGAAGTGAAAATGACGACTAAGCAATTCTATACCATGCGTAAACTGTCATGTAAGGGGGGCATGTATTCTTTACTTTGTCCCGTTGTTTGTGTATATCCTGAAACGAAATGTGTATGGTTTCCTTCTCCCTGAGTGTCACTCCAGTAACAATTTATAGCAAACTTAACGTCGTCTTTAACATCATATCCTTTACCTTTTGTCATTCCTGACCAATCCCAATATCTATGCTTATGCCAACCTGCTTGAGATGTACTTAAATCTATGTAGTGACTGTGTGCAGGTAAATTTTCACCTGAAATCGTTTTACTTCCACCTGTTTCCTTTGAAGAGTTTGCACAATACAAAAACCTGTCGACTATTTTTCCCATGCACCAACACCAAACATTACTTGAGGACCTCTTGCTTCCATAGATGTATAAATAGAACCTACTGGGTTCATTAAATCAAACATATGAGATATTATAGGATTGTCTCTTTTGAACTTAAAATATAGTGCAACTATTTCAGGTTTCTTCTGGTTTGTGTCAGAATATTTTTTATAATATAATCTTATGTTTTCAGGGTAGGTAAAATCTTGACTATAATATTTATTTCTGTCATCTGTATAATAATATATTTCTCGTTTTTTCTATTGCATTATATCTTTTATATCTATAATAATCTAAATATAATGTTAGCTTTTGTTCATCTACATGTGGTGTTCTGACGTCATCTCCATAGTCATAATAATATGGTGCTGGAGCTGGGTCAGGCAATGTCATATCTGTCATTCATAAACTCTTAAATATTTCTTTTGTTCGTCTCCATATAAGTTTAAGTAGCAGTTGTTGTCTAATGGAACTTTAACTTGTGTACCATCATTCTTTTTATAGCTTACATACATTTCATTGTTATTTTTCGGAATGAGTTTATACCGTGTACCATTTTCTAAGGACTGTACCAACTGCCATCTAAAATATTTATTTTCTTCATTGACAGAAAAGTCACCAACAATAGTTTCAATATTTTTTGTTCCTATCAAACTTTGGTATATTTCATTGACATATGTTTTATCTGCTTTATTTTCAAGGCTAACGTTTAAGTCTGTTATTTCAGAAGATGTATGTGTATGTCCAACGGCACTTTTCATGTTTAAGGTTTCTTGTAAGTTTGTAATATTTGCAATGGTATGTGTATGTCCAACGGCACTTTTCCTGTTTAAGGTTTCTTGTAAGTTTGTAATATTTGCAATGGTATGTGTATGAGTCTTATCTGCTTTTGTCTCTAATGTTTCCTTAAGACTTGGTATTTGGTTAATATAATGTATATGAGTCTTTTTAGAATATTCGTTTTCAGCTCTTGTCACTTCACTTGACATTTTATTGTCAACATATGTTTTGTCTGCTAGTTCAGGATGAGTATGTTCTTTTGTTGCATAAGCATTGTTAGCTCTTTCTTCTTCTTTTGCTATTGCATCGTCTACATATTCTTTGTCAGCTTTGTTGTCAACATCTGCTTTCAAAAGAAGTTCATTTATAGGTTTCTCGTTTAAAGTTCCTTTTGTTGGATTTATACAGACAGTATGGTTCTTATTGTCTTGAAATAGAAACTCATCTGTCATTGGGTTTAATGTCAGTTTTAAGTTTCCTTCTTTCAATGACTCAGATATCTTAGAATAGTTTGAAAAGTTTGTTGTGTTCTTATTTAGAGCTTACATAATGAGTTGTCGGTTGTGTTGTATTTCTCTCATAGACGCTGTTTCATTTGACATTTTTATTATAGATAAAATATGCTTCCAATAGAAAAAGAAAATTCTAGAGTTGCTACAACTAAACCATTAGATGAACTTTTTACTAATGTCGGTCAAAAGTTTGAGACAGATACCGTAAAGCATGAAGGCTATCGTTTTGACTACCCATTAAGATGGTTAAGAGACCCATCCGTCACAAAAGCTATTGGCTTTCGTAGAATGAAGTTCATTTCAGAAGCCATACATGGTTTCCCATTTACGGTCGGTTTTGAAGTTCGATACTATAACAAAGAAAAACGTATGTATGAGAAATTTGAACAGGGAAAACTTTTACAAGTTAGTTTGCTTATAAATTTAGAAACAACTCTTCAAGCTTTTCAAGAAAAAATAAACGATATCTATATTGAATATGCAAATCAGTATAACATTGACGAAGGAGAATACCATCTCGATATTATTTATGACAGGAAAAATGCAACTGTTAAAATCAATAAAATAGAAGACCTTGGAGAAAACGTTTATATTTCTACAAAATATAACAACTTGGCATGGTATAGATTTATGAGGATGTTAAATCAGCCTGCAGCATATCCAGTACACCCGGACTATTATGAAGTCGAAAACCCTAATGGAACATATGAAAATATTTTCGACCAAGATGCTATTATTGTTCATGCTTCATTTTCTGGCGCCCAAAACTCTTTCTTATGCTTGGCAAATGACTTTTACGAAAAACCTACAAAGTTATACGAACCACCAAGTGGAAGTATTTCAGACTTTCAAGTATGGTTTACTACAGATGGAAGAAAAAGAATAATTCCATTATACCATGTGTTTTACTTAGAACTTAGTTTCATATACAACTACTATCGAACGGTAAAAATATAATTTTTTAATACGGTTGAGGTGTTGGATTTGGTTGCCAACTAGACTGTGGTGCAGGTTCAGGCTGTTGTATAACAGGAGCTTGTTCTTCTGGTTCAGGGTCTTTAGGTATAATACCAACAAACTGACCTACTCTTTTACCAATATTTTTGACACCGTTCCAAATTCCTCTTCCGACAGATTTTATTCCATTCCATATACCTCTTCCAACTCTTCTGAAGAAGTTTCCAATACTACTGAAGAAACCCATTTTACTATATGTAAAAATCTAATGTCCGCCTAGTCTCTTACGTTTCCTGTTGAGTTCCATAGCATTCTTTAACTGGAGCTCATACATTCTGTTTCTCCTCTGGTAGAAAACATATTCTGGGTCAACTCCTGTGTTCGCGTCATCTGCATAAAGTTGTTTATATCCCACTTCAGGGTTTGTATAAAACTCTTTCCATCTCATATTTGCATACCATGGTGGCAAACCTAACGCAGCGTCATTTGACATGGCAGTTTGCATTTGTACATCTGTTGGCACTTGACCATAGTTTGCCATTGCAGTTTGTATTCTAACTTCATTTGGAATATTCTCTGGGCTTGGTTGTCCAGGTTGCTGTGCATTCGCTAAGTTCTGTGCGTCCATTTAATATTAGATAAAAATATCTCTTACGAGTACATATACTGAACATTTGCAGGCATTGGTTCATCTTCATATTCTCTGTACTTTTCTGCCACGTCAAATAAATAAATGACACAATGGAAAAAACCTAAAACAAGTAGTCCTATTTCAAACCACATTTACTTACTAATAAAATTTCTTTATTGTGACACTTTCTCCAGTTTATAGGACCTCTCTCATATTCTATCTTGTCATATTTAAACACATAGTCATGTATGTCCTCTAACCATCTCATAACGGTTTCCAAACCACTTTTATCGGATGTAAAGTAAAAGCATGGATGGTTATGTATAACGTCTAAAGTTTCTAAAGAGTCTCTCAAAGTCCAGTCTACTTGGTATTGAAAATCCCATGTGTTAAAGAACGGTGGGTCCACTATAAAGAAAACATTTTCCTTGTCTTTATATTTTTCATACAACTCTGTCCAACGACATCTCACAAACTCTATACCCTCAATATATTTTTCTATGTTCTCTTTGAAAACATTTGTATAGTTAAGATATAAAACTTTTGACATAAGTGTTTCAATGTCATGAACTCTTATAGTACCACCATATAATAGTCTAGCAGATATACTATCCCAGTCTATATATTCTGCTTTTTTCAAAACCTCTCTCACAATATTTTTCTTATCTAATGGTATACGTTCCATCTTACCTATAGGTATCTTTTCTTTTAACTCTTTCAATATGTTGTTTGTGTCTGGAATATGTTTGAGACGGTCCATATAGTTGTCGAAGTCATTGCATATAATCTTTGAGTCAGGAAATACGGTATGACATAAATGGGATATATAGAAACTTCAACCGAACAAATCTACAAATGTTAGACCATTCGGTAGTTTCTTAAGTTCTCTCAATATAATATCTTTACATCTACTCTTATTTCCAAAGAACGGTAACGGTGGTTTTGTAAAATTCATTTATATATAATAATAAAAATGTTTTTACCCGAAAAGTGACAGAAAAGTGACAAAGCATGAAAACATATATAATTTGTGAAAAGCGACACATTATATAATGTTTTCGACCCAGAAGACTAACAATTTTCCGAATAAAAACTTCATTTATACTAAACATCTTCGGGGCTAGAGGGCGCAACGCGCCTGGAAGCCCTCCAAATATAAACTTCATTTATACTAAACATCTTCAGGGCTAGAGGGCGCAACGCGCCTGGAGGCCCCACTACCTTTTTTTTTGTTCAAAATATGAAATTATGCATAGGATATTAAAATTTACATGTTAGCAATTTTTTTGAATTGCTTTCAATTTTCATATTGAAATTTTTCAGATTTTTTTCTGAAATAATAAGCAAGAATATCAACCTAAATAATATTAAATTCCATGCGTTAATTTCCCCTCAAAAGTCATTGACCGCCTCTCAATCTAGATTTTGTGAGTACTTTATATATACAAACACCTGGACACATTTCAAAAAGCATTGTAGAATCTGATTTTATTTCTATATTTTATAAAATTAATATATGTTTGTATGGGAAATTCGGGAGATTCAAAACTCAAAAATTAAAACTCGATAATTTTAATATATCTTGATTCACATTTGTATGTATATTAGTATTAACTTATTAATATTTATCAACTCCATGATTCAAATTTATTGATGTCAATAAAATTCATTTATATTATGAATATTAGACTATGTATGGTATGTGAATTCTGGTAACATTAAAATCTCATATACTGGCAATTTGGCACTTTTTGTCACTTTTCTTGAAATTTTGGATTTTCCAAACTCGATTTTATTAATTGTTTTAGAATGCCGATATAATGTATAATTTATTTGTCCAATCAAATTTTAAAAAAGTTCAGTATTTGCCGTTTTAGACTTCAAGCTCGCGACACATTAACCGCTTTTTTAAAAATTGAGACTGACAAAAGGGGGGAACTCATTTTTTAGACCAAAAAAGTGGCACCTGAGTGTATTGTTTCTGCTTTATCTGATCATTGAAGCGGAATTGATCCACATTATTAGTATGAAACAATAATATACTAGGGACTAAAGAATGTTAATATTACAAAAACCCAATTATTCGATGTTCAACTCATCATATCTTGCATTAAAGTTCATACCTTTATTTTTTCGAAATATTACAACAGTAGCAACCTTACGTATTACCAATGATAGCCAGAGTACTATTTTGGCATAAAAAATTTAAAACGATATTAAAACAACAGATTGACTAGTCATTCTGGTATAGTATTATGCATACTATCAGGTGATATTTTCTCAAATATCTTAGCTTAGCTTCCGTTTGATTATGAGATACAGATCTAATGTTGCTTATTTTATAGCCATAGTCACTAACTGATAACATTATTATGATAAGAAGACTAAATGTACGAGTTTAATATACGTTTGATTCAGATTTATTATCGAAATACAAATCACAATATATATCTTGAACTCATCTGTGAATAAAATCATGATATTATTGATTGTTTTCTAGATATTTACAATATTTTCTAAACATGTGAAGATAATCCTTAATTTGAACCAGAAATACTTTTACATTACTAACAATGGATGGTTATCTATATAGAATAATATATTATTTTTGATAGTAAACTATGGCTGATTTATAATTTTGTAATATATACTTCTTTTCTATATCTTTGAAAAATCGTTTTATGAATTTGCTGTATAATTGATATATTTTAGTAGAAAAATTATAGAATAACAAAAATAAAAAGGTTTTATCGATTTATAACACAATGAAAATGGTTTATTTCTCTCTAAATTATAAATTTTCAAAAAAATTAACCTCATTTTTCCAAAAAAATCGAGAATTGAAAAAAACGTTATCATTTTCTAGAAATTTGCTTAGGCTTTTTCTAAAATGGAAAAAATTTGGAGAAATTTACCAAGGATAACTTCATTCTAGGTGTCCAAAGCAATTGCTATCAGTCAAAAAAACCTCGAAAATTTTAAATATTGATATCGATTTTCATCAAACACTTAAAATAGATTGTTTGCAGTCGATATCATCACATATTATTAAATTCTAATATACTTGAACATACTACAAATCGTTTTTGAAACTTATCAACAATTCGCGCAATTTAACAAAACTCCAACTCTCATATACAGTTCCCATTACCACAATCCCATTTTAAGAAGAAATGATTAATAAAATCTAAGATCTAACTATTTATTTACCCAATTCGAATAATATTTTTTAATTATAAATCCTTATTTGTGCATGTTTTATATACAGATGTAGAAATAAAAACGAATAAAGTGTTACTTCAAAAAAATACCTAAAAGCATCCTAATCAATAAACAATTTACTTTTTTAGCATCGAATTTTGCTCGTCTTGAGCCATATTTTTCGTTTAATTTTCATAATACGATAAAACATATGCGTAATCAAGTAAAATATGGATATTTTAGAAGATTATAATATATCTCGAAATCAAACGAAAGCCATTCTGTGAGTCCATACACACTATTACTATACTTCATATGTCAAGCATAATGGGAACAATTTTGGTCGATACCTTTGTTGTCAACGAAGTTCCCCCCTTTTGACTGACATCTCTAAAATCTTCTAAAAAATCCAAATATCTAATAAAATCATATCATTAAAATTTCTCTCAATTTTATAAATTTTTATAAATTGAGACTGACATCTCTAAAATCTTCTAAAAAATCAAAATATCAAATAAATTAATATCATTAAAATTCCTCTCAATTTTAAAATTTTTTATAAATTGAGACTTAGATCTCTAATATCTTCTAAAAAATCCATATCTCACAAAAAACTAAGTTTTATTTTCACATTCAATTTCCCAAAAAAAATCTTTTTACATAACATCAAGGCAAAAATTTGAAACGAAGTTTCAAATTTCTCAAGCTTGCATTCTGGGCACTTACGTGCCCAGAATGCTAAAAGGCGCGTAGCGCCGTCGCTGAAAATCAAATTTATTATAATAATTATTTTATTATAAATCGACATATTATAACATACTGGTGCAATACGTCAATTTATTTCACCTCTAAATCCAAAATACTTCAAATGAGATCACATTACAGTCTTGTCCAAAATGATATGAAACATCTAAAGTATCTAGTCCAAATTACATAATATCCGGACATTTTAGAATCAGAAAAGAGTAATATGAGTCACAAATATAAATCCTTCCTAAGCCTAAATTTCATTGTAAGACCTCGTAAGGATTATTGCTTCGATTGAGTAAGTTTATATCCCTAATATTTCATGTATGAAAATGTAGAAGCATGGCTCAAGAAAACAATTTTGTTCATCTAATATCTCAAATAATACAATAATGATGCAGTCGAAAACCTATATTACAGCAACTAAAGATGCAAATATATTGTGTTTCTGATTTGCAAAACACTTAAAGAAGATCTTGTGGAAATCTGACTTCGAAATCACTCATTTCAATGAATGTAACAGCTATATGACGGACTAGATCAAGTGCTGCTTAGGATTCCAGCAAACGGAATTTCAGTGATTGCCCATACAAATAAAAAATCCACTCTGTCAAATTTTATACTTTACATGTTGTCAAATTTGTAAAATTCAAAATTTTTCTTTAGGAAAAAAATCACAATGATATGAGTCTCTCTGAATATAAGAAACAACTTAAAGATTGCTTATTTGAGAATGACTTTAAAACACTTGAATCATTGATGTGTACCCAAAAAAGCGAAGAAGTAAAAGATTTAATAGATTTATTCAATACGCCGTCGCAATTTTCTTTATTTACGAACAACAAGTACAAAGAACTTCCAACAGAAGGATTATCGTTAGTTCATATTGCTTGCTACTTAGATTCCGTAGAATGCTTAGATTCTTTAAAAAAAATTTACAAAGAAAACCTTTCAAACATCACAACTGCCAAAAATACCAATAAACCCGGCATAACAGGTACTTACAAACCAATTCACTATGCTGTATTGGGCGGTAGTGTAGAATGCGTTTATTACTTATTAAATGAAGGAATAGACCTGAATGAAGTCATAAAAGACACAAGATCACCACTATACATCGCTATTGTCAACAATGACCTTGAAATGGTCGAAACTTTAATAGATAATGGAGCAGAAATTCCTCCATACCAGCCACAAAATATTTTCGATCCAATTAAAACGGCCACATTAAGTGGAAACTTCAAACTTTTAGAATATCTACTTAATAATTACCAACAAACAGAAGGAATTTTAACATCTGTTGTTACATTAGCAGTTCAGCTTAATTTAACAACTGCAATACGAGGTTTGATCGAATGTGGTTCATTTGACCCTAATTATGAGAATCCAAATGTCGAAGGACCTTTAATTGCCGCAATTAAAAATAAGAATTTGGAAGTTATCAAGATTCTCTTAGAAAAAGGTGTAGATGTAAATATACCATTCGGTTATGAAAGAATACATCCAATACATTGCGCAGTTTTATTCAAAGATATTGAAATTATTGACTACTTACTCAGCCATTCTGCTGATCCTAATGCTGCTGACTTATACAAGAACACACCGATATTCTATGCGTTAAAGTTAGGTATTGAACAAAATAAAAATAATGGGAAAATTGATTTTCCTATAATTGAAAGAATAATAGAAATTCTTATAAACTATGGAGCAGACATTAATCTAGGAAGAGAATCAAAGCAAACTCCGCTTCAATTTGCTTTAGATAGTCCAGAACTTTGTCAAAAAGATTTTATTAATTTTCTAATCCAAAATAAGGCAGATCCTGATGCTCCATATTATGTAGTTGATGTTAATGATCCCCAAAAATCAGGATCTAAGTATTCAATTAAGAATTCAATTTTATATAATATGATTCAAGTTCCAAATGAAATTTCAAATATTTTCAATCCGAATAAGAAGGAAGAGAATGAAAATAAGTTAGAAAAAGAAAAAGGAAACAAATTTGTAAAAGATTTTAAAGATTTATTCAAAAATCTTAAAGAAAAATCAGAAAAACAAAAACAAGACAAACCCGAAAAGAAAGGTATTCTTGGATCACAATCCGGTGGCATGCCATCAAAAATTATGCAGCTTTCTTCTAAATTTAAAGAGAAACCACTTCAAACTAATCAATCAGTTCAGCTAAAGCCATTGAATATTCATACAAATAATAATAACAATGGTCTAATTCGTCAGATTAGTACACCACCAAATATAGATGCATTACAAGGACAACAGCTTTTGAATAAGATTCAAAGACAAGGAACGAAAATTGAAAGACTTGGATCTAAGTCAAATCCTGTTCAATTTATTAATGATCAATTTGGTTTGCAGTCGAATCAGCCACAACAAAATGGTCATTACACACTTGGCCAGCCACTCAAAGCGATGCAAGATAAAGGAATCAATGGATCACAATTAAATCCACAAAATTCTTTATTCCTAATGAATCAACAACAAAGATTGCATTATATGGCTAATCCACAAAATATTCAGTCATATCAGAATAATAATGGCTTGCAAATGAGACAATTTAATCAAGGATTACAAATGAGTCAGCCAACCCAGAGTTTGCAAACGATTCAACAACAAAGATTACAACCGAAACAGCCAACACAAGGATTACAAATAAATCAATCACCCCGTGGATTACAAATGATTCAACAACAAAGAATGCAAATGGGTCAACTAAATCAAGGATTACAAATGAGACAACCAACTCAGAACTTGCAAATGAGTCAACCAAATCAAAGTTTACAAATTGGTCAGCCAAATCAAGGATTACAAATGAGTCAGCCAAATCAAGGATTATTACAAATGATTCAACAGCAAAGAATGCAAATGGGTCAGCCAAATCAAGGATTATTACAAATGATTCAACAGCAAAGAATGCAAATGGGTCAGCCAAATCAAGGATTATTACAAATGATTCAACAACAGAGAATGCAAATGAGTCAGCCAAATCAAGGATTACAAGTGAGTCAGCCAACTCAGAATTTGCAAATGAGTCAGCCAAATCAAGGATTACAAGTGAGTCAGCCAACTCAAAGTTTGCAGTTGAATCAAATCAGAGATCAAATTTTGGGCCAATCACAGCAACATAATCAAAATATTCCTCAAATGTTCCAACAAGGATTTCTTCAACAGAGACAACAAAACCAATCTCAATTTGAACCCCAATATAAGCAACAGCAAGTCATCTATTATCAGATGATGCAGCAAAAATAATT
Source organism: Trichomonas vaginalis G3 (assembly GCF_026262505.1). Lineage (NCBI taxonomy): Eukaryota > Parabasalia > Trichomonadida > Trichomonadidae > Trichomonas > Trichomonas vaginalis. Next base: position 17,246,185 of record NC_067204.1, on the reverse strand, counting down.
TTGTTAAAAACTTTTTCCAACTATATTTTATATAGAAATAAAACCTTTGTTAAATAGTAATAACTTTTTTCGCCTTCAAATGATTTTTTTTTATTGGAAATTCTTGAAATCTCCAATTCCGTCAATGAAAGATGTATAAATCCACTATTAGGAAATTTTGAAGATATAATATTATATAATAATGTGTGGAATAATATGTAGGCATTATAAAAATGATACTTAAATAATGGCTATAATGTATCCCAATATTTGATAGTTTGATCGCAATTAGTGATTGTGTTAATGTGGAGACAGTAGGTCTTGGAATTGTGTAAGCATCTAAATTTAAACATTGAATGTAAAGATAAATTGAGAAATTTTAGATATATATATATTCATTATAAACGATTATGAGTTGGTACCTAAGGCGTTATAGATTAATTCCATGAATTGATAAGGAAATCGTATATGAAATTTGATGGAAAAAGTGACAAAATGGGAGGCGATTTATCAGTTGTTGGCGAGAATCCTTCAACTCAACCAGCACCATTAATCAACTATATTCAACCTATTGAAACTTATGATCCACGAGAAGTGATATTTGATTCACCTCTTGGAAATATTACGCTAATGATCAACGAAAATGAGAATGATTTTAAATATTTTGTTAAAACGTTAAATATAGATCTAAGTCAAACTCAAAATGCATCAAGATTTTTCAAGGAAGTTCAAAATCTCTCGCTTTCATATTTCCCAACTATTTTACCTTTCGCTGGCTTTACAATTTCCAATCCTCACAATGGAAGAAAGCCTGCTGTAGCATTTGATCACTATTCTGGGCAAAAACTCTCAGAAATTTTAGAATTAGAAACAAAAAATCAATCTCCAGAAACATGGGACTTAACAATGAAAATCCGCACATCTCTTGGTGTTGCCTTAGCTTTGAATTACATGCATGGCTACCGTTGTCCTCACGGAAATTTAAATGCAGATAATGTAGTTTTCGGAGATGATTTCTGGCCATATCTTACTGACTTTTCTCTTAACAACTTCTACGACGAGAATACAATCAAAAATTTAGTTCCTGGAGAAAATCATCCAATTTGGAAAGCTCCAGAACTCGAAGGAGAGACAGCTAAGACACAGAAAGGCGATGTATACTCTTTCGGAATGCTTGTTTTCCAATTATTCATCGGAAAAACTCAATTCGATATTATTTCCAATACTCCCGACATTTACCAGAAACTTAAGAGCAGCACGAGACCAAAAATACCAGATAATGTACCTCTCGAGATCAAAAACATCATACAATCATGTTGGGCCCCAAATCCAAATGATCGACCAACAATGTCGAACGTCATCAAACTTTTCGAAGAATCCATTGGCGCAATACCGAACATCAACCTCAGCTTACTCGAAAAATTCCGTGAGCGCATCAAAGCGGAGAATTCCGACATCTCAAAAGCGCACACCGCATTAACTGTCGCACAATCTGGCGATGCATCAGCGCAAAACAATTTCGGAGTTATGCTTTTGAATGGCAAAGGTGTTCACAAGAATCTTGGTGCCGCAGCGAGGTACTTCCAGTTATCAGCGGACCAAGGATCGATGGAAGGAATGCACAACATTGGCTTTGCGTTAGAAAACGGCGCAGGAGTTAAAAAGAACTTGCCTTTGGCCATTCTTTATTACAAGGCAGCAGCAGACAAAGGATCCAAAGCTGCACAGAACTCATACGCTCAATGTCTGATGAAAGGAAATGGAATAGAAAAGAACATCCTTGAAGCAGCGAAATACTTCAGAATGGCCGCACAACAAAACTCAGCTCCTGCTCAATACAGGTTAGGTTATTTGCATGAAACAGGTGAAGGAGCAGCTATGAACTATAATGAAGCATTAAGATACTACAAAGCTGCTTCTATCCAGAAATATCCTCCTGCAATGTATAGATTTGGTTTGATGATTTTGAATGAAAAAGTGACAGGTCAAAATGTTGCTGAAGCCAGGAAATCTATTATGACAGCTGCACAAATGGGACATGCCAAATCATGCTGTCTTCATGGAAGTGCTTGTATAACAGGCGATGGCGTAACAAAGAATGTTGATTTCGCAAGAAAAATGTTTGAAAAGGCAATTACAAAGAAAGAACCAGCTGGCTATTTCGGATTGAGTGTTTTGTGTTTGTTGGATGGAAAGATTGAGGAGGCAAGAAAGAATATGAGACTGTCTGCTTTAGGTGGTTATTGTGATGCAATTAAAGTCTGGTTGAATGTTTCTGAAGATGAAGCAGAAAAACAAAAATTAAATGAAGAATTACAAAAAATTGGAGACATAAAGGACTCTGTTGTACCAATACCTTCTGTATTTAAAGGCTCTAGTATAACCCCTACAATAGAAGGCGTTGCAAATGCGCTAAATGTTAAGTAAAATTTTAATAAATTTTAATTGTTATAATAAACTGGTAGTTTTTAATATTAACTAATAATTTAGTCATAATATTACTCTCTTTTAGCATTTTAAGAATACATTTTTGAGATTTCAAATAAATTTTTTTTGTTATTTTGAGTTTTGAATTGTAATTCTTATTTCGATTATCACAAAATTAGTTTTGTGTGAATTTTCATCTATCAATTATAGATAAAAACAATATTCTGTATATTTTCCCTATTATCAAGAAATGAGATAGAATTTGATTCATTTATAATGGAATATATTCTTAGATTATTAAAGCAAACACAATATTTATTCACAAATATCTGATAATATATATAAAAAGAATTAATTATAATCATGAGGATTTGGACGTTGAGCATTTGACATCTTAGGTGTTCTTGGGAACCTATTTGGATCTAATTGTACAAGTAGTGGGTTACCACTTCCTTTCTGTCTATTTGGAGTAGCGCTATGTGCAGCTTGTTTTGGTGGAGCTGGAATAAGTTTCTGTTGATGAGCTTTTATCTTATTCCTTCTTGCAACGTGGAATTTATCAGATAGTAACTCTATATGAGCACCCGCTTCTCCTATTTTTTGGTCCATTTCTATAAACTTTCCTTCAATTATCTTCGCAAGTTTGTTCAAGGATTCATTGAAATGATTTTTGTTTATACCAGAAATTTCGGATTCTAAAATTCCTGCGAAAGTCTTTAAGCCTTTGTAATCACCATTAACTATACTGCTTGATATGGATTCAGCTTCATGGCGCGTATTATCTCCAAATGATTCACTCTTAGAAACATTGTTTAGGAACAAAACAACGCAGTGAACTAAAGAAGAATCAATGTTTCCAACTTGAGCAGCTAATTGCGCTCTCAAGTAGTTCTTCTCTTTCTCAAGCATCTTAATGATTGTTTTTTTCTGTGCAATTGTTGATTCAAGTCTTAATGGCTGTAAAATTGTTGATTCTTGTTTTTCTTTCAAATCCGAAATTGTACCATTCAATTTCTTATTTTCAATTTCTAATTTCTTCAAGTTAGAAATTGCTGCAATTGCATCTGCAGGATTCGAAACATTAAGAAGTTGTTGAATGCAAGTAATGTTTGTTTGAAGAGATTGTAAATCTCTTATTTCTTTGTCTTTCTTGGTTGAGTCAACTATGCATTTTGAAAGTCGTTCACGAGTTCCTTGATGCTCTTGAACTTCTGCGTATAACAAGGCTTTTGTTTCATCTAATGACTTTGTGAGTTTAATAACCTTTTCATTGTATTCTTTCGTTATATCTATGTCAGCGCTTTTGATTGATTTAGAGAGAATTTCTAATTCTTTTTGATGTCTTTCATTTGATTCTGACAAAGCATCATTTAATAGTTTGACTTCATTCTTCAATGCACTGTTTGCTGCTTGTAATTCTTCATTTTTATTTGTAAGATCGAAAACAATTTTCTGTTCTTTTACCAAATCATTGTTCAATGATACAAGAGCCATGTTTGCTTTCCTTACTTCAATATCTGCTTTTTCTTTGGCTCTTTCATCAGCTTCTTGGAGATTAACGCTTTGTACTTTATTGTTTTCTTCGAGATTAAGGATCTGAGATGTCATTTTTATAACTCTTTCATCGTATTTTGCGTTTTGTTCTTTAAGAGATGTCAATTCTGATTTAAGTTTTTCGTTTTCGGAATTCGCTTGATTTAAACTTGCAGTCAAACGAGTTATTTCGGAATTTCCGTCAGCAAGTTGTATCATATATGTATCTAGTTTCTTTTTAAGAGTGTCCAATTCATCACCAAAGTGTCTTGACTGAGTATCAATTTGTGATTGAAGTTTTTTGATGTCATCGCTATGTAATTTCTTCTCTTTTGCGAGTTCTTCGCTCTGTGTTTTCATTTCAGCTGTTTCAAGTTCTCTTAATAATTCATTTTTGTCATCTGTTAACGATTTGATTGTTAATTCCTTGTCAGTTAATTCTTTTCTTAAATACTCGAGCTCTTCACTAACAGTTGTTGCTGAATGAGTTGCTCTTTCTTGCTTTTCATAGGCTTCCTCTGCTTTAAGCTCTAATGCATTGTTATTTTGTTTATATTTCTCGAGTTGAGCTTCTAACTTGGAAATTACTTGGTCTTTAGAATCAATTATTGTGTTGTATCGTTGTAATTCTTGATTAAACTCTAATTGAAATTCATCAATTTTTTCTTGAATTTTTTGATCAATTGCTTCTTGTGAATTTTGAGAAAGCATAAGCTCTTGAGAGTAAAGCTTCGTTCTTGTTTCTTCTAGAGATTGTTTAAATTTACTTGAAGATTTTTCCTCTAAATTTAAGCGATCTTGTAATGATGAGATATAATTTTCTTTCTCACTTAGTAGTGCCTTTAAATTTTCATTTGAATCTAATTTGTCCTTTAATTCTTTATTAAGAGCTGAATTTTCATCATTTTTTTGATCAAGCTCTGCTTGGAGTGCTCGGCAGCGTTTAGTAAGTTCGACTAGTTGTTTTTGCTTGTCATTTGTTTCATCAACTTGTCTTTTATATTCCGAATTGGTAATTGTATATTCTTTATTTTTGTTTTGTAAATTTTTCTGTGTCATATTTAATTGCATCTGAAGTTGTGTGGTCGAATCAGTATAATCATTCGTAAGATCAAGTATTTCAGAATTAAAAAGCCCAGAAATTCGAGCTAATTCTAATTTTAACTGCTCACACTCTTTTCTACTCTCATTTAACTCTATTTGTAAACTCTCTGTGTTATTTCCGCTATTATTATATGTAATTTGTTCTTGATAATTCTTAGAGATGTCTTGTAATTGTAATGTAGCGTTTAATAGCTTTTCTCGCAATTCTATGATTGTATTATCTTGTTGTTGCTTTTCTGTTTCTAAATGATTAATATAAGTTTGTAATTCACATATTTGTTGATTCAAAGGACCGAAATCCTTGGCCATTTGAAGCTCGTTGTTGTTTGTCGAACTACTATTATTCCTGAATTTCTTATTTTGATCCATTAAAATCTATAAAATCTGAGCAGCCGTTTAAAAATTAAAATTTACTAAATTTTTAGCTTTTCTCGAAGTTCTACATATCATTTTTTCAATATTTTACTGCATAATGAATAAGATGGATCGCAGAAAAGGTTTTATATATCGTATTTGCTCCATTTATCAACCAATGAATGGAATGAAGTCTACAAATCGGATTATTCAGGCGAAATATACAATAAAAATAGGAAATACGTAGGAAATAAAGGAGACTTTTATGTGTGTAAAGTCTATTTCACAGGTCTTGGCGAGGAAGGAGTTATTGTTCTTGATTCTGATAATACTAAGTCACTTATTTCAACGAGCACTTTCCAAAACTCATCTAGAAATGGCGATGGTGGATCTATTTACATCTATAAAGGCCAAAGTTCTATTCGAAAAGTTTGCAGTTTTGGATCTGAAGCGACTACAGATGGAGTGTTTTGCTATATTTGGGTGCCAGATGATCCCACAGCAGTTAATGAAGCTCGTGATTCATCGGTGACATTTAATAATCGAGGAACTTGTACTGGAAGAAATGCAATTATGATGTATATGGGAAATATTTCATTTTTGCAAAACAATTCCACGAGAAATTATTGCAAAGTTAATACTGTTGCAACAGCATTTGGAGAAGGAACATCTTCAATAAAATATTCAATTATTGATGAAAATTATGCAAACTCCAGAATTTGTATTTCAGCAGGCACACAATCGAAATTTGACAGCATTGTTTTCACAAACAACACTCTTTCTACACCTGATGGTGTACCTCCTTCAATGATTTGTTGTAGTGGTAGTGGTGATGTTACTTTAGAAAACTGTTTCATTGCAAATAACAAACAAAATGGTCAATATTTGTTCGGAATTAGTTATGAAGGTTCAATTACAGTATCTAATTCATATATTGATACTACAGAACTATTATATGAATCAGGTCAAAATGTAAAAATTGGACCAAACAAAGAAGGTTCACTTGAACTTCATTTTCTTTCAACAGAACTCTGTCCAGGAGGTGACTATTTTGTTAATTTTGGCAAAGGGAATAAAGTCATATTCACGGAGCTTATTCATCTTCAAGGTTTTGAAGAAAGTATTGCTTCGATTGTTTCTTAATTTTTTTTTTTTTTTTGTGTGTCAATATTCTATGAAGAAATATCCTTCACAGTTGAGTTGACTAGAATTCTTTGCTTTCCTGAAGTCTAATAGAATGATTGCAACATTTTAATACCAAAATTAAAATTATGGTATTGATAGCTTCGTAAATTGCGATTAGTATCATTGTGTTGCTAGAATTATATATAAGCGATCTGTAAGATGATGTTTTTCTTAGCAATTTTTAAATTTTTGCATTATTTTGTATGATTTACTGATTTCAACGATCAAAACTTTGAACTATAGTATTGTAAACTATTAATGCAAATCCTATAAGGCCGAGGATAATTCCAATTAGGAGGTAGAGTAAATTTTGGCTTCTTTCTTTTTGTGAGATCCCTAGATTTGCAATTTTATTAATATGAATTGAAATGTTTTGATCATTATCTAAGTAGTTCAAATAGATATCTTTTTTTGAAATAATTATTTTATGAATTAGTGAATCAGATGATGAATTGGTTTGAGTTAGTGTTTTCCTTGTTTTATCGGAATAACCAACATTATTTTGTATATATATTTGGCGAATCGAATTTTTCCATCTGAAATCAAATGAGTTTGAGTTTGTTTGAGTCAATTCCATTGATGCAAAATAAGAATTATCGAGATTTGTAAAGCTTTTTGTTGATGAATCGAGCCATAAATTACAAATTAATGTATCTTTGGTTTTATAAATGAAAGAGCATACGATTTTCTCGCATTCATCGCTTTTAGTACACTTTGATCCATCCCAGTGTCCTGCAATATCACCAAAAGTTAATGAAGATACAGATAAAAGAAAAACATTGAGCATTTATTGATTTTTTATTCCCAATTTCATTTTCATATAGCTTTTCTTTCACTGTTTTCTCCCTATAAAGTCTGTTAACATTATTTCTTATCAGACCTTGTAATGTTGTATGATGATTTGTAAGCAGTAATGGTATTGATTTTAAAGCCTATATACCAAAATATCTTGTGAAATCGACATATTTTTATTTGAAACCTTGAAAATTTGGATATTATTATCCATGTGCTTCTCATTTTAGATTTGCATATGTAGCTAAACTGTTTAATACTGATAATGGCCACTAATTGATAACTTTATATCTTTGATAATCTTAAAAATGCTCATACTTGGCTATTAGATATGAGATGCTTTATAAATTGTCAAATATAGATAAAATATGATATATTTTTCAAAAATAATTATTTGCGAACGAAGAAAAAAAAATATTTTTGAAGAGGTTTGTTTGAATATTAAAATGGCGTCAACTCTATTAGGAAAGATTGAAAAAGATCCGGATCACCAGTTCTATCAAGGAGAAACAGTTTATGTAATTGATGCAGATAACGACTTTGATATTTACAAGGCCAAAATTGATCACATTTTCACTGATTCAATCAAGGTTTATTACCCAGATTATGAAACAGACGAAATTATTATGAACGATGCTAAAGATAGAATCTTACCAGATACTAGGAAAAATAGAGCCGAATTTGAGCGCCAAGATAAAATTCGACTTAAACAAGAGCGTTTAAACCAAGACTCTGACTTCATTGATGACAGTGATGAAAGTTTCGGAGAATCCGATGATGATGAAAAGAAGAAGAAGAAAAAGAAGAAACAACAGCCAAAGAAGAAAGCCGCACCTAAAAAGAAGGAGCCAAAACCACCAAAAGAAAAGAAGCCTAAAGAGAAAAAGCCTAGAGAACCTAAGAAGAAGAAAGAAGCTAAGGAGAAGAAAGAAAAAGAAAATAATATCATCAGGCGTAGCCCAGACTTCAAATATCTTCAAGAAGCTTACGAAAATGGCCTTCGTGATGAAGAATCCTTCCTCCAATGGCTTGATAACAAGACTGATATACCAGAAGGAACCAATTTCGAAAAACTCTCCAAACAATTCATTAGATACGTCGAAACTACTGCCAAGGGTGATGATTCAGAAAGCTCCGACTATTATAGCGAAGATGATACTCCAAAGGTATTTACAGAAGAATACTTACATAAGCCACATAAAGAAGAAGATCTTCCAATGACCGATGAGCTTCTTATTCCTTCATGGATTGGCGTCGTTTCCTCCGACAAAAAGCGCACAAGAAAGGCAAATAGCGTTATGACAATTAAATTCGAGAATGGACACTCAAATGCATTCTTTTACAAGACAGATGATGGCAGAATATTCTTGATATTGAATGGCGAAGCCTTACAACTCAAACTGAGAGGCCAAGGAGAAGATTATTTATATCGTGCAGTTCCGGTTGTTTCGAACGAAGAACATACATCAAAGATAGCCTACGTCGAAGCTACAAAACGTAATAATATATACTCCATTCCTGCAAAACCAGAAGATATTCGTTTGGTCGAAGAAGCAGAAAGAAAGAATCTTAAGAGCAAGGAATCAACATCTACAGCAAGCCAGAAATCAGAGCTTACATCAAAATACTTAGAGGAATAATATTAATTTTTTTTTTATGAAACTATAAAAGATAATTTGTATAAAACATCTTTTTGTTTTGTCAATGAACTTCTAATTTAATTAGTTATTTTTAGAAAACAAATCAATAATGATTTGTAAAAAAAGTATGTAGAGGTGAATGATGGACAAATTTGCGATTTTTTATTCACCGTGTGGATTTATTTAGTGATTTTTAGAAAGTATATCAAATAAATTGTAAAAAAAAGTTTTTAAAGGAGAACAAGAGAAAGGGACAAACTATCCAGTGTCACTTTTCAAAGGAATAAAAAAAATAATAAAGATGGGGAACAGGACAAATTTGCCACACGGCACTTTTTTTAAAAAATTTAATGGAGCGGAGCGATACTCTGCTGCAGGAGCCCCAAGGCTCCCAATCATTACGAAAGGGAGCCTCAGGGCTCCTGAGAATCCATCAGCAGAGGCCTTTTCATTTGGCCTCTGCTGATCAAAGATTCGGCGAAGCCATTCTTCGTCTCAGGAGCCCCAAGGCTCCCAATCATTACGAAAGGGAGCCTCAGGGCTCCTGAGAATCCATCAGCAGAGGCCTTTTCATTTGGCCTCTGCTGATCAAAGATTCGGCGAAGCCATTCTTCGTCTCAGGAGCCCCAAGGCTCCCAATCATTACGAAAGGGAGCCTCAGGGCTCCTGAGAATCCATCAGCAGAGGCCTTTTCATTTGGCCTCTGCTGATCAAAGATTCGGCGAAGCCATTCTTCGTCTCAGGAGCCCCAAGGCTCCCAATCATTACGAAAGGGAGCCTCAGGGCTCCTGAGAATCCATCAGCAGAGGCCTTTTCATTTGGCCTCTGCTGATCAAAGATTCGGCGAAGCCATTCTTCGTCTCAGGAGCCCCAAGGCTCCCAATCATTACGAAAGGGAGCCTCAGGGCTCCTGAGAAACCTCTTTGAGAAGGTTTTCTTAAAGAAAACCTTCTCAAAGATGATTGTCAGCATTCACTCAAAATCTACCAAGAGTTTCAAAGTTTCAAATCTATCTGAAATGAAGCTTTGAATCTCTTGTATATCTAATTGTAGAGGTACCTTTTCAAAATGTCTTCTATTGATTAAATTTAATCAGTAAAAGTCATTTTGAAAAGGTACATCTCTATAATTGCTATTGAGCATTCACTCTTGGAACCTTGGAGCTCTTGTGTAGTGCATGAAAACTCCAAGATTCTAGCATAAAACATATATCATAGACATAATTTCTTCAAATATAATTTAAGGTTATTTTTTTAAAATCAGAAAAGCGTAATTTAAGGTTATTGAAAAAGTGACACCCGGCAAATTTGTCCCGCACTCGGAGAACAATATGCAATTATGCATTTTCTATATATACTCAGCGGATTTAAATAGTTATTTTTAGAAATCAAATCAAATTTAAATTGAATAATGCATTTAGAAGAAAATTATAAATAAAAATGTGATTTTTATATGTTTCTTGATCATATATTTCACAAAGAAATGAATTGCGCTACAAGACACATCAAAATTTTGTCACTTTTCACTCTAAAATGCCTCAGCAAGAGTTCATGGAGCTCCACCGAAAACGCTTCGGTAAGCGTTTAGATGAGGAGGAGCGAGAGCGCAAGAAAGAGGCCAAAGAAGGAGTAAGAGTTTCTGTTCTTTCGAGAACTCTACGTGGTATTAAAGCTAAAATCTTCCATAAGGACAGATATAAACAGAAAGCAGAAATGAAGAAGACAATCAATACATTCGAGAAATCTAAGGTTGCTGATACAAAGAAGAAGGCTATTGGTGATGAACCACTTCCAGTATATCTTATGGACCAGAATGTTACGAGAACAGCAGATGTTTTAAGCAACTCATTGAAACAGAAAAGGAAAGAGCGTGCTGGCAAGTGGGATGTTCCTCTTCCACAAGTTAGACCTATCGCAGAAGATGAAATGCTTCGTGTTCTCAAGACTGGTAAGACAGGTCGTAAGAAATGGAAACGTTTGGTTAACAAGGTATGCTACGTTGGTGAAGATTTCACTAGAAAACCACCTAAACTCGAAAGATACGTTCGCCCAGTTGGTCTTCGTTTCAAACAGGCCAACGTCACACATCCACAACTCGGACAGACATTCTTATGCCCAATTATTGGCGTTAAGAAGAATCCTAATGGTCAAACTTATACAGGTCTTGGTGTTATTACTAAAGGTACAATCATTGAGGTTAATGTCTCAAAGATGGGCCTTGTTACTCCAACTGGCCGTATTGTATGGGCTAAATATGCTCAGGTTACAAATGCCCCTGAAAATGAAGGTTGTATCAACTCAGTCTTGCTGATATAGAGAATAAAGCTTTTTTTCATTTGGAAATATATATTAATAAATCAATTATCTTTATTTTTTATTTTGAAATAATACAAATTATCAAAAATTTGTTTGTTAATAGATTAGATGCTGTCAATGTGCTATCTAAGCAATAAAGATAGTAAATATAGGAATGTTATAATGACAAAATACATTATGTGCATGTTCTCAGATTATTGTTAACTTTTTGAACAAATAACTAGTCATTTGATGAAGTTTCATATACAAATATATGTTCAAATGAACTTAAGTATGCTATCAACCCAATTATTATGATTTAGGCAAAATTTGATAAAATAAATTTTTTTATACACTTTATTAGACTTTTCAACCTCTATTCATGAGGAAATTATGTGGAATGGTGTGTAATTAATTCTATGGAGCTGGGCGCATCATAAACTTCAAGAATTCATAAGCGTTGGAATTTTGATCTAATAAGATGGAATATATTACTAAAAAAAATTAATCAAAAATTAAGATGATGTGTTGTGTTTATTTAAAAAATATGAGCTTAGATGTTGTGGATGCGGAACTGTGTTCTGAGGTGAACTGTCCAGCAGAAGAGTGCGAAGGCAGCGATGACAACGAGTGTCTCGATTGGGAGCTGTGAGAACCATGTAACGACCTTGGACTGGACAGCAACCTTTGTAGAGACAACTGGTGTTGTTTCGCCAATACGGTAGAGATCAACTGTGTACTCACCGCGGAGGAACTGTGTTGGGATTGAGATACGAGACTTGGAGAGTGTCTGGGCAGCTGGGAGGTTGGCAGCAACTTGGCCGTCTGGTGTCATGACCTTAGCGACGAAGAAACCACCAGTGATAGCCTTGTTGTTGAACATTGTTGTGTAGTCGATTGTGATAGCATCAGATGTCTGGACAATCTTGTGGTCGAAAATGATTTGGCCTTCGATTTCGTACTCCTGTGTGAGCTTCTTTCCGTTGAACAAGAGTGGAAGGTACTCTTCACCCTTGCGGACAACGATTTCAGCTGTGAGTTTGCCACTTGGAACGGAAGCGTCGATTGTGAACTCGACACTCTCGAGGCCCTTCTGGTCGCATGTAGCTGTCTGCTCGGCAACAACGCGGTCGCCCTTCTTGAGGAGGATGACTGGGAATGCTAAGCCTGGAAGTAATGTCTTTCCGACGTTCTTCTCCTTGACAACTAACTCAGCCTTGATTGTCTGGCCGTATGTCAACTTCTGTGGCTTCACGAGACCCTTGACCTGTTCAGCGATGATCTCTGAGTTCAGTGTGACAGCGATTGGCTCCTGTAATGAGAGAGGAACTGTGAATCCCTCGGAGTTCTTGAAGACGAACTCGATATTGAAGCCTGTTGCGAGATCGATGTTCTCATCAACTGTTGTTTCGAACTCGACTGTGATGTTGTGTTCGACAACCTTGATTTCACCATCAACTGTCTTAGCAATAGCGTTGCCGCACTTGAGAACCATCTGGTACTTCTGTGCCTCAGCTGGGCCACTTGGGAAGAAGCCTTCTGTGGAAGCATCCTTGAGATCTTCGCCGAATGACTTCTCATCGTTGAACTGTTCGACAGCACTATCAACGATGACGCCTGGAACCATGGAGACCTTGAGAAGTTCGCCAAGCTTTGGTGTGGAGTTGATCTTGTGGGAGATAACTGTCATGTTGGCGTGGTAGAGGTAGCGGAACTCCTTGCGTGTGTGGATACCGTGCTGGCGGTCACCAATTTCGACAGAGAACTTGACGTAGCCGTCTGGAATTGGGTTCTTTGGATCGAATGTCCACTGGAATATGTGGTCAAGCTTGAAGTCAGCAGAATCGTAGAAGAGGAGGGCTTCGGATGAATCGTAGACAGCGAATGTGGCCATTGTGCCTTCTTCAACTTCGATGCCGTCTTCGAATCTGCCGTGGAGAACAGACTTGACAGCAGCACCTGGTTCGATGATGCCGCCAACTGGAATGACTTCTTCAGCGCCGGCTGTGACATCGCAGGAGATATCGACTGGAAGGGAGACTGATGTCTGGATGTTCTTTGTAACATCAACCTGGTGGCCTTCACGGATTGGAAGCCATGTCTGGATATCGAATGTAAGTTGGCCGAGCTTTGTAGCCTGTGTGTATCTGTCACCCATCCAAACACCATTACGTTCATCGAAGTCAAGCTTTGTGTCAACGGACTTCTCTTCACCAATTGTTGTTGTAAGGTTGATGGCAAGATATGGGTTGACGAAGCGCTTAAGGATACGGGCAACAGCAGCTGGGCGGACAACCTGGCCAAGTGTAAGACCACCACGGCCAAGTTCTAAGACCTGGTTATCTGTTGTAATGGCGAAAAGTTCGATATCGAGGAGCTTCTCGAAAATGCCCTGGGAAACAAGGAGGCGTGTAAGAGAGAAGAGATCGTTGATTGTTTCTGGGATATCTGGGTTCTTAAGCTCTTCTGGAACATCATTAGAGCCTTCCTGGTTGAGAGCGTTAAGGAGGTTGCCAATCTGGTAGATGGTGATGTTCTTAGCCTTGAGACCATCGCTGATGATCTTCTTGGAGTACTGATCAGCACGATAGTTGTTGGACTGAAGGGAAATGGCTCTGGAGATGGCTGTACCATAGATCTGAGCATCGATTTCATTGATGCCATCGAAAGAGTAGCGGTCATCCTGTGTATGGTCTGTGATGTAGTTACGGATGGCAAATGTGTTGAGCCATGTAAGTTCGTTCTCAAGCTTGTTGAGGGTGAGGTAGGCGAAGTGTGTGGCTCTAACTGATGGATCTGAATCTAATGTATCGCGGAAGAGACCAGAGTTAGAATCATAATGGTTCTTAAGGAATTCAACAATAGATGGGATATCAAGAGCATTTGGTAAGATAATTGTGGCGGCCTTGAAATAGTAGTATGTGGCCTCAACGGATGACTTTTGGCCTGGTGACATGCCGGCACCACCATCACGGTTACGGAGGGATGTGATGAAGCGCTGAGCATTGGAGAAGTCCATGTTCTTGAAGAGGCCGTATGTGAAGCCTAAGTAAATGGCATGGTATGTAATTTCTGCTGTTGGCTCTTGACCAGTGACTTCGTAGAAGCCACCGTTAGCATGCTGCTTCAAGCCAATTTCAGCAAGTCTCTTGCCAAGGAGGTATTGGTCAATACCTGTGTTGGTAGAGCGAGCTAAAGATGCTAAGAAAAACATTAGGTTGAACTGAAATCCAAAAGTGACGCGGCAAATTTGCCAGTCTATCGATCATCCTTTAATTTAAATTACTATTTGTTGGAAGATGTCTAATTCAAATGATTTTAAAATTTGTCGATTTTTATTTATATAAATATACTTCTACAGTTCAATATCTCATATCTCCAAAAAAACATCATCGCCTGATAGATAATAGACAAAAACGCGAGCTTTCTAGATATCGAAATTACTACATTTATCAAAAAATGAATGGAATGAAGTCTACAAATCGGAATATTCTAATCAAATTTACAATCAAAATAGGCAATATGTAGGAAACACTGGAGATTTTTATGTCCGTGAAGTTTATTTCTCAAAACTCGGTGATGATGGAGTTATTATTCTTAATTCACCAGATATTAAGTCGCTTATTTCATCAGACACCTTCGAAAACTCATCAAGGAATGATTTAGGTGGATCTATTTACATCAAGCAAGGCCAAAGTTCCATTCGAAAAGTTTGCAGTTTTGGATCTAAATCGACAACTCATGGAAAGTTTTGTTATATTGAAATATCAGACGATTCCACAAAAATCAATGAAGTTATTGATTCATCTATTACATATAGTAATCGAGGAGTTCTCAGTGAGCAAGGTACAATCGAATTAGAATATGGAAATAAATCGATTTTACAAAACAACTTCACAAGAAACTATTGCGCACAGAATACAGCTTTTGCAATTCAATATGGAAAAGGAACTTCTTCAATAAAATATTCAATTATTAATGAAAATTCTGCAGGATCTAGAATTTGTATTTCATCAATTAAACCAAAGGCAAAATATGACAGCATTATTTTCGTAAACAACACTGTTTCTAATCCTGATGATTTTATTGGAATGATTTATTCTTATCAGTGCGAAACAACTTTAGAAAACTGTTTCATTGCAAATAACAAACAAAATGGTCAATATTTGTTTGGAATTTATGAAGGTTCAATTACAGTATCTAATTCATATATTGATACTACAGAACTATTATATGTATCAAGTCAAAATGTAAAAATTGGACCATTCAAAGGAATTTCACTTGAACTTCATTTTTCAACAGAACTCTGTCCAACAAGTAACTATTTTGTTAATTTTGGCAAAGGGAATAAAGTCATATTCACGGAGCTTATTCGTCTTCAAGGTTTTGAAGAAAGTTTTGCTACGTTTGTTTCTTAATTTTTTTTTATTTATTTATTTATTTGTGTGTGTGTGTGTGTCAAAATTCCATGAGTTTGAGTTCTGAAACTTGTGCTGTAATCGGAATGGGCACATGAGATGATTATATCATTGTTGCAAAACTTAATTTAGTTTGAATAAAAAGATTTTATTTAATTTAGGAATCTTTTTGAATAATGAAGTAATTCAATCTCATAAAATGTTTGCTTCATTAATTTGGTCAATTAATGAATTGAATCATATATCACGAATTTCAATGAGAAAAAAAAAGATATTCATAAAAAGCTCTATATTTTATATAATAACATTCTTATTTTTGAGTGTCTCAAGAAAATTATTGACATAAGGATCAAATTTCTTTGGTAAGTGATCAACTGCAATCTTTATAATGTTTTCATCAACATTACCTGATTTTGCAGTATAACCAACAATAAAAACAGCAAGAACGCTCATAAAACTACTGTTTTCTTCATTGTAAAAGTTAAACCATTCAACAACAATTGGATTCAAACTTTCTAAATCTTTGACGGAAATGATATCTTTTGCCAAAAATTTGTTACAAAGATAAATCGAATTATGCCTTATATAAACATCATCTGTTGTTTCCAATATTTTAAATACGCTTCCTAATATATCTTCTGCGATGTTATTTCCTTGGAAAAGTTCTAAAGGAATGTCTGCTAAACATCCAATTGAAAGATACAAAATATTATTGTCTTTGCTGCTATTTAACAAATCTACAAGGAAAGGAATACAAACTTCTGCAATTCTTGCATTCCATATCAAACAAATAATATCTGTAAATGATTCAAATACATTTTCATCAAACAAATCATTCGGATTTTCTTGACAAAACTTGATGATTAATTTTTCAATTAAATCAAAAACAAATTCATTAGATTTCTGTTCTATTATCTGTTTGTCTAATAACAGCAATGCTTGTAATATCTTTCCATTGCAATCCAATAGAATTTCATTGATTTTTGTTACCAATTCATTAATTTTTTCTTCATCTAATAAATTCATTATATTTGATAAAGAAATTCGAATTTCTTCAATTATTCTTTCGCGTGGAGTTTCTAACAATTTCATGATATTCTCATAAATCTGTAGAGCTAATTCACCATCATTAATTTTCATGCAGATCTGCGATAAAGCTACATAAGAAAGGGATCGAATTTGTGTTGATGAATTTTCATCAAAACAAAATTGAGAAATTATTTCTTTCATTTCAACGGCAAAATCAATGAAAACATCTGGCTTCAACTCGAAACATTGTGCAAATAAGGAAACCGCAGCTTCTATTAATTGAGAATCAATCAATGAAATAAAAGCAGATTTAACAATTTCAACAGCAACTTCTTCTGTTTCACTTCTTGTTAATAAACTTTTGATCAAACAAAATGAGTTTTCAGGAGATTCTTGTATAATGTTAATTAAAAATTCTGCTTGGGAATCATCCAATTTCGTTAAATTTCCTATACATATTGCCAAAACTTCTAAATAACTTTCTCTTAAGTCTTCTGTAACTTTTTCACTATAATCAAGAAGAATTTTGAAGATTTCATCTGTTTGAACATTAGTTATCTTGACTATTCTTTCAAGTGCATCAAATAAAACACATTGAAAAGTTAAATCATCAGTTTTTTCAATCAAATCCATCAAATGAGAAATTAAATTACTTCCTATCTTCAAAATTACTTCGATTATCTCTGAATCTCTGATAAAGAACAACGCAGCAAGTATGACATCTTTATTTTCACTTCCAAAGACGGCATTTAACAGCTCTACAATGAAATCATTTGGAATGTTTTGATTTAATTCCAAGATTTGATTTGTCAAAGAGAAAAATGGAATTAAATACATAATATTTTGTTCTACAAAGTTATTAAATATATAAGGAAGCATCTCTATGACATTTTCTTTATCGATTAATTGTAAAAAGTCTGATATTAAACCAAAAGATTCTGTAATTTGTTCTGTTTCAAAATATTCATCCAATGAAATCTTCATACACCTTGTAAGGATATTTATTGAGTCTTCTTCAGTTATGTACTGCGTAAACATCGCAATGAAACAAAGAACTGAACTGTTTTCTTCCCAATTTAATTCATCATTAAATAAAATTGAAAAAGAGGCATTGAGGAGAGTTGAAATATATTTATCATCGAATTAATATTGGTTTGTAATAACAGACATTAACATCCAAAACGTTCTCATTTCATTCGGATTTAAAAGCAAGGAATCATTCAATGCCCGTTCACTAATGAGATTCTTTATATTTGGTGAAGATATATCAATAGAATCACTGATATTAAGCAATATATAAAGTAAATTTGTAAAATCAGAATTTGATAAATTTTTTGAATCGTTTAACAATGAATTTAATAGCGAGGGAGCAATTGCATCATTATATTCGGTGCTATTTGTAGTTATTATTCGAAGGAAATATAATAATTGTGATACATTCAATAAATTAATTGTATTTTCGAATATATCTGGAATAAAAAGGCAAATCATGCTAATTAAAGTAAGTATGTTCGATGATATAATAATATCATCTGAATATTTTTCTAATATTTGAATAAATTGTTCTTGAAACAATTTCATCTCATCAGAGTCATATTTTCGAAAATTAATTTTCATAATAATTACCATGTGAACTACAGCAGCCCGTTTAAGTCTTTCCGTGAGATCATCAAATTTATTTAAATATAAAATGATTGATTCTTTATCATCTTTGATAGAGTCAATAACTTTCTTAACATAATCTTGATCGCTCTGATCGTTTGACAAAGTCTTGACTAAGAAACCATTCAAATCCTCCATCTCACATTGAAAATTTGTTACTTTTATTTGAATTAATTTTGAGTATGCAAACATAATATGTGCATCACCATTATCATTTCTTGGATCTTTTGAGGTGACTACCAAATAACTTAATACACAGATCTTTATGTTTAAAATAATTATGATAAGTTTTTTATGCTATTTTTCAACAATAAATGATTTATGCAGCAGTAAGATCATCGTTAAAGTAGATGAGAATTGCAGGGATATACATATCAAAGTCAAGACCAAGGCGAGCAAATTTAGCAGATTCATCATGAATTCCGTTTTGTTCAAGTGTCTTTTCCATTTTAAGTACGTTTCCTTGGAATTTCCATGTGTAGCTGTCTGCGTGAGAGTTAATTGCCTTAAAGCGCTCGAGGATATCATTTAATGTTTCCTCGCCGGCAACTTCAATAAGATCTTCCTTTGATGTCAGTGTATTTACAATTCTAATATATCTAGGATTCTTAGATAATTGGCCAATAATCTGTGATTCATCCTTCCACCATGGCTTGGCTACAGGAATTTCTGTTGTGTTTGGTGTTGGGTTCGGAAGATGCAATAAGCAATCGAAAGGAACGTGTGGAACTTCTAATTCAGTAACAGGATCAATTCTTGTTTTGATGTCCTTTGTATCTGGGTTGAACCAATGAGAAATATCTGTTCCGGCAGATTTAATAATTGGCTGAATGCCCAAATCGTTCTTATTATCAGCAATGAGTTTGGTCAAATCCCAAACTTTTCCAAGGAAGGAAACCCAGCAATCTGTTGAAGTATTATGTAATGCTACTTCGCTTGGGAGAATCCACTTCGTCATTATTAACGTATCTAGTTTTGACAAATAAAATTCCGATAAATTATGTCAAATAAAACTTATATTCTTATATGAGCCTATTTTTTACAGAAACAGCTTCAAAAAGCAATCAGGTAAATAAAGCTACAATTAAGCAATGCCTTAGAGGAGAAGATCCTGAAAAATTGAAATCTGCATTGCAATCATTTAAGAAATCAAGTCAGTTTGATCAAGAATTTCTTGATGAATCATTAATGCAATGCTCCAAACAGGATCAAGGTGATTTCGTAAAAGTTTTACTTGAAGAAGGCGCTAATCCGAATTCAGGATCTTTCAGAACTCCACTACAGTGGGCATTAATGATGAATAAGGAAAATTCGGCCCAAGCGCTTATACTAGGCGGAGCTGATGTGGATTTCGGAAATCCACCACCAATTACAATTGCTGCAAGTTTAGGAAGATTGAATTCAGTTAAACTTATACTTGAAAAAGGTGTAGATGTAAACAAAATGGATACAGATAACAGAACCGCCCTTGATTTAGCCGAAAATTATAAGCATACTGAAATTGCGAGACTTCTTAGAGATGCTGGATGCCATAAGTCATCCAAAGCAATATTAGGATTCCATTGATTCAATTTTATATATTCTTAACATGTTTTGCATCGACTCTTATAACATATATCGTAAACGTTATGTTTGGGTCAGCAAAAATGATAAGTTATGAATTCTAAATACAATACTTTTTTTAATAATTTTGTGTCAAGCCCTAATTTAAGCTCAAACTTCACCTGCTTGTAAACAATCTATTTAATCTGTTATACTTATGAAATAGATTATAAAATATCCCACTCTTTTTTTCGATCATTTCCTTCAATTCTTTCTAGATATTTTTTATATAGTTAATTGATAAAACATACATATGCTCGGAAAAAATAACTATTTACAAATTGCTCAATATTAATCTTTGAAATAAAGGTTTTTTCAAATTGAATTCAAGTTGCTATTAAGATCGGATCTTCTATGAAAATATAGAATTAAACAGAATGTATATTATATTTTTATCATTTTGGAAGCAATCTAACATTATTCATATCGATTTGGAGATCGTTCGGTGTAAAGATGAATAAGAAGTTCTTTAAAACTTAACTATAGCATTATCATTTGTATGCTCATTAGATTCCAGCAAGGAATGATTACTGTATCTCGGTGAATAAATTGAATATTTGTATAAAATATCACATTTATTTACGAAAACTATTTAATTGGCATAAATAGAACATTATGAAAGTATATTGAGGAGATCATATATAATTACAAACCTTTTTGAAGAAAATAACTGACAATTTCTTATGAAAGAAAAATTACTCCTAAGGATGTCAATTTGGAAGAAAAGTGAGAAAATTCCTAAAATGCTAAAAATGAATTTTCCAAACGTACTTTTTTATCTCATTTTTTTGATTTTGAAAAAAATTTGGAGAGAAGAACTCTTCATTTTTGAATTTTATCACGATGGTTTTAAAGTATATTAGACACATGTATTGATATTACTATTTTTGTATATTTTGAGAGAAAATCCCTAAAAAGTGAGAAAATCTGAGACGGTTTGAGAAAATATATAAACTATTGAAAATTTGAATTAAACTTCTAATTTGGAAAAAAGAAATTTGGAAAGAAGAAAATTCAAAAATCGAGATTTAGACTCAGCATCAAATGGAGAACAAAATGTTTCTTCATATGAAGGAAAAAAATTTTCTTGTGAAGAAATAGAGTTTTTAAAATTTTATTGTATGTAATGAAATAAACAAATATTAAAATTATTTTTTGATAACAAGAAAATTCCCAACAGAAAATATTTGAGACAAAGAAAAAAAAGAAAATTGAAAAATATTACTCTCCTTTACATTTCATGAGATTTTCAATTTATTTTCATAAAATTGACAATTTTATACGTTTAGATGAAAATAAGTGATTTTGCTTGAAATAAAAATTATTGTTTGTTTACAGCTATCAAATAGATTTTTGCTATTTTGATTAAAATTTGTTAATCAAATTAATAATTTTTTTCTAAATATCTTAAATATCTGGATCACTCACTGATACGATGAATTAAACGATAAAAATAATACAAACTCAACTAAGTTTCCTGTCTTTCAACCAAAAAATATTATGCAATTTAAATTAAATTGTTTATTCAAAGATAAAACAAAGATAAAGTAATTATAATTATCATATACTTTATGAATAACTCTCTAATTGGATAAGATTTTCGTACAAATATTTTTATTAATATCGATAAGAATATGTTTACCTACTATCACCATATGTCGATAAACGAGAGTAGAGTGATTTTTATCATCGAAACTTTTTAAAAGCTGTAAGCAGGAAGTAATAATCTTGTTTTTTCTGAGTTAGTTGTAGAACTATTGATGCCCGAGTTATCATTGTGATGCAGAAGGATATCAATGTACTGACTGAAGGATATGAATTGAATTGAATTTTATTGAATTTCAATTTGATCAAAATTTGTTGAAATGATATGAATGTGTCAACTTCTGTATCATTCTCCTTCACTCCTTCCTTATTCTTTCGAGAACGAAGCTAGCTCAGCTTTCGCTGAGCGAATTGACACTTTTCATGCCCTAAACGTACATACTCTCAAATTTATCGAAAAAATTAATACCACCTAAACTAGTATATTCTTATTTTAAATATGATATTATCCTTATATTCCACACTAAAATTCATTTAAATCAACTTTTAAAAAAGTTCGAATCCTGCGCGTCTCACTTTTTAAATTTTCCAAATGGAAAATTATATTCTCCTAAAGTGAAAACAATTTTCCAAATTGACTTCCTTATTACTCCATATTATATCCTTGAGTGAGATTCATAGTGAAAGAATTTGATAAATCGATGACAAATTTTTTGCAATTGCAAACTGTCTTCAAAAAAAGTTTAAATATGGATGTTTATCCGGCGCATGATTGCATTTTCGAACTTTTGTGAATTTTTTATTGATTTATCCAAATCAATTTTTTGTAAATCACCCGTACCGAAATTCAAGAACCTTTTCAATTTCAGATTGAAAAATTCAGAAAGGAATGGCCTAAGATTAATATAACCTTTATAAGAAATACTCTATTACTCATGAATATTGAATTTATTCATTTATTATTGATTAGTCTGTGATTCAATGAGACTGTGGATTTGAAAGTATACATCTCAAAAAAATTGAGAGAATGTCACGAAAAAAAAGTAACTTCATTTTTCAAGACTTCGGATAGAAAAGCATGACTTCTTTCTTCCGCCGCGAACTCTTGTATGCAGCAATTGTCTGCCTTACTCCTCTTGGCTTCGGTTACCTTATTGGTTACCCATCTCCAGCCGCATCATACTTCCGCAAGGCCTGGGGAGAAGATTTCCCAGATAGCAATTGGGATCTCTTCGTCGCTATCAGCCAGCTCACTGGTGCTATTGGTCCATACATTCCTTCATTACTTTTCAAATTCGGATTAGGCCGCCGTCTCGTTACATCAATCATTAACATCCTTTCAATCATCTTCTGTGTTATCTTAGCATTTATGAATGTTAAAACATTCTGGATGGGCTTAGTAATGCGTGTTCTCCAAGGTTTCATGCTCGGTGCTTTCTCATCTCTGGGTCCATTATTACTTCTTGAAGTTGCTCCAGCTGAACAAACAGATCTTCATTGTCATTGGTATTCTTATTCTCTACCTCATTGGTGAATACCAGAAACCATACGTAATGTGCATTTACTCTGCCATTTCTCATGCTCTCCAGCTTGGTCTCATTTGGCTCATCCCAGAAACAGCAATTCATCAACAGGAAGCTGAAGAAGAGAAGAATGACCAGAAGGAAGAACAAGAATCAATCTTCCAAGCCAAGTACATCTGGCCACTTACTGTTCTTATCCTCATTATGCTCACACAGCAATTCTCAGGTATCAATGCCATTCTTTCTGACCTCAGCAAGCTCTTCGAAGATGCTAACATCAATGGTATCTCATCTGGTATCCAGTCATTCATCGCCACAGCAGCTCAGCTCATCGCATGCTTCTTCTCTGGTGGTCTCATCAAGAAGGTTGGTCGCCGTGCTATGTGGACAATCTCTGGCATTGTTTGCGCTGCTTCCCTCATCATCTTCGGCTTCAATACCAAGTATGACTGGTCCAACGTTCTTCCTGTTGTTCTTATCTTCCTTTACCAATTCGGTTTCGGTCTTGGTCTTGCTCCAATGCCATGGTACTCATCTCCAGAGCTCTTCACACTCTCTGTCCGTCCAATGGCTTCTGCTATCAACGGTATGACATCATGGCTCTTCTCCTTCATCATTGTTTATGCTTCCCCAGCTATGAAGAAGTCCAAGATGGGTCAACTCGGTCTCTTCCTCTTCTACGGTATCATCACAATCGCCGGCACAATCTTCGGCTTCTGGTTCATCAAAGAGCCACAAGAAGACAAGAGTGAGTCCCTCGATAATGATGAAGATGAAGCCCCAAAGGCTTAAATCATTAGGCCACAATTTTTTTTATGTAATCTAAAATTAAAAAGAAAATGTTTTAAAAGTCTTATCTTTTTCACAACAAAAGTTTTTTAAAAAGATAACGATTTTGTTTGGTTTGATAACGCCAATAATGGCAATATTGAATATATATTAAAATCAATATTCTTTTTTGAAGCCCACTTTTAGATAAATATAACAAGGAAATCAAATAAATTATATTCATAAAGAAAAATTTGATTAAACTTGAAATTTTTCAAAAAAATTCAATTGAATTTTCTTATTGATATAAAAAAATATGAACAAAAGATTGACAATAATTTGTGGTATAAAAAAATTTTCTCCTGAATTTTTAAATGTCGTAAAAAAAATAAAAAAAAATTAAAAAAATGAATTATTTCTTCTTTGGTTCGTAAGTTGGGGAATAAGGAGTATCATTATTTGGCGAGTAAGTCATCGGTCTTGTCTGTGGAGATAATGGGTTATACCTTGTGTTAGAGAATCCTCCTGCAGGCGAGAAGTTGGTTGGATCGTACTGTTGAGCAGGAGACAAAGGCGACATTGACTGACCCATTGCCTGAGGTGACAAAGGAGAAGCAGCAGCAATTGGAGAATAAGCGTGGTCTGTGATAGTTGTGTTGAGGAGTTGTGCATTTCCTTGGTAAGACGGTGATGGCATTGTGATTGAGTAGTTCTGTTTGTAAGTCATGATTGGTGATGCCGCATTTTCTGCACCGTACAAATAAGGAGACTGTGCATCCATAAGCATTGGGCTGAGTGCTCCACCGTTTAGAGGAGACTCTATTGGAGAAACAGGGCTCATTGGAGACTGAACAATATCGTTTGTCGGCATATCCTGGAATGGAGATGTAACGATATTGTCCTGGGAAACGTAACCTTGAGGAACTGGAGAAATCATCATAGATGGCGTTGCTGGGCCAATGAGATCTTCTCCTCCGTTGTTTCCTTTAGTCATTGGGAGCAAGTCTTCGTTGATAAGGACTTCGACAATACCTGTTCCTGCTCTAGAAGGTTTTCCTGCGATGATGTTTGATGATACATCGCGCATGTAATCTATCTCTGAGAAAACAGCTGCATCGAAGAAAACATCGTTTGTCATTTCGTAGGAAGCTCTCATCAAGGTTCCTGTTGGTGTCTTGTTGATACCGTGTCTTGAAACAGGATACAAAACACCATATTGTGTCATTGTATCTGCAAGAAGATCAAGGTGACGCCTGTTAAGAGCTGCACCGGCGTTTTCCATAATGAGCATCATTTCGTAGGAAAGAGAGTGTCTGGCAGCTTCGATACCTAATACATCGCAAACCTGGTAGATATCGTTTGTGATTGTATGAACAGTATCGACGTGATCGAGTGAGAGAATCTCTCTGAATGCAGTACCTTCTGTGTAAAGGCAGGAGACTTTTTCTTTATCGAAACCGTGTGTTTCTGGATTCAAGAACATCTTCTCAGCGGCTGAATTGATTTTAACACGAGAAATGCCTGGAATACCCTTGAGAGTGAAGGACTTGTACATCTGTTGCTCTGTCTCTCTGAGGAATTTAACATCCATAGCGAACTCTGCCTGTTCATCCTTCAGTCTCGCCTGCATTCTGATGATACGTGCATCATCATCACCGATTACGAAGAACTTGTCTCCGTACATTCCCTTGATCTTCTGGACAATGTCGGAAATGGATTCGATGTTTGATGCGATCATTTCTTCACGGTTGATCTCAAATCTGAGAACCCATGGAGCCAAATCTTGGAGTTCTCTGTCTTCAACACCACCGTATCTAATTCTGGTGTTGATCCATTTTGTATCTGGCTCGATGATTGTCTCCTCAGGATTTGGATCGTAGTAGATCTCTGCCTTGATGACGAACTTCTTGAATGAAGCAGATTCGATCTGTGCACGAACTGCTTTAACGATTTCTTCATCTTTGGCAACATCTCTCTCGAATTCGACAGTTACAGATGGAGTTCTAATGTGCTTTGCGAGGTTCATGAGCTCGTTAAGACGTGGAACACCCAATGTAACATCGTGTGCAGAGATACCTGCGAAGTGGAATGTGTTCAATGTCATCTGTGTTGATGGCTCACCAATGGATTGGCCGGCAATTGTTCCGACCATTTCACCTGGTGCAACAATAGATCTGTAGAATCTATCCTTGATTGAACCCAAGATGTACTTGAAGGCTTGTTCATTGAGTCTGTACTCAAAGATGCATTGTTTGGCGGAAAGATGGGAGTAAAGCATGATCCTGAGAAGAAGAGTTGCATTCTCTTGTTCTGTACGAGAGATGTTATCATTTCCTTTGACGACAATGAGAGAGTTGACGCATTCATCGACACGGGAAATGATATCGAGAGGGTTGAGATCTGATTTGGAGACGTGGACATTGATATCGAACTGACGCTGTGAAGATTCGATGATACGAGCGATGTTTACAGGAACAACGACTGTGTTTGAGCCGTTGGGGAAGATTTCCTTCTGAAGGATTTCTCTGTACTCCCTGAGTCTGTTCTCTTCTTCCTTGAGGAACTTGTCTTTGTTCGGTGTCTTAAGGAATTCATCGAGAACGAAATCGTCCATTTCAACTTGACCGAATGTTGGATCTTCCGTAGCGAGATGGTATTTCTTCATGAAATCCTCATCATTTAGAGTGACTAATGCCAACCTCTGTGTCTCCAAACCTGTTGCATCTAAGCCATCTCCACCGTAAATGAACTGAACAATCTCATTCTGTGAGTTTCTGACTGTGCCATCGTATGCAACATGGTGGGATTCCATGGATTTGACAAGTCTACGCTGGATGTAGCCTGTATCTGATGTCTTGCACGCTGTATCAATGATACCTGTACGACCACCCATAGCGTGGAACAAGAATTCTGGTGGTGTAAGACCCGCAATATATGAATTCTTGCAGAAACCACGTTCTACGAGACCGTATTCGTGTTTCTGGAAGTGTGGAAGAGTTCTTCCGTTGAAACCGAATTTGACACGCTTACCTTCCATGTTCTGCTGACCGACAACGCCGATAATTTGTGACATGTTCGTGTCAGCACCTTTAGAACCAGCGGAAAGCATTTCCGAGAGAGAGTTATCTCTACGGATCTTTGCGTTGATGACTTTGTATGTCTTGGACAAGATTTCGTTTGTAAGGTTGTTAACTTCTGTTTCGAATGACTGCATGTAAGACATACCTGGCATACGTTCGAGCTGTCCGTCTTGTGCTTTGATGATTGTGGCCTGTACTTTGGATTCGACATCGTCAATTTCGTGTTTGACTTCTTGCAAAACGAAATCTGGAACAACGCAGTCGATGAGACCAATGGAGAAGCCTCTGTGCTCAAGCCAGTTGTTGACAATGAGCTGTGTCTGGTTGAGGAAGTCCTTTGCGATGTTTGTGTTGTATGAGTTGATGACGACGTGAATTAAAGAACCTTCTGAACGAGCGACGGTCTTCTTATCGAGAATACCAGCGAGGAGGTTACCATCTCTGATGATAACGTGTCTGTCCGCAAGAGGAATGGAGTTCTGATCCATTTTGTTCGCATCTTGGGAGTATGAGTTGTGGGAAATCTTCGGCAAGAAGAGGGAGAAGACCTGCTTACCTGACCAGAGCTGTACTGGCTTCAGGATGCATGGTGGTGGTAAAATCGTGTCTTTTGTCGTTGGAAGCCACATCATGAGGTTCATGACTTGGTTTCTTGTAAGGAATGTATCGCGCTTTGAGAGTAATCTGCAGCCAAGTAAAGCATCCTGCACAAGACCAATAACTGGCTTGTTTGCCTGTGGAGAAATGATCTGCTTGGGAACGGCCATGATATGTCTGACCTCTGTACGAGCAGTCTGACTCTGTGGAACGTGAAGGTTCATTTCATCACCATCGAAATCGGCGTTGTATGGTGTTGTATCGCAAAGATTGAGACGGAATGTACGGCCTGACATGATGAGAGCTCTGTGTCCCATCATAGACATCTTGTGCAATGATGGCTGACGGTTGAAAATGACAATATCATCATCACGAAGATGGCGTTCGACGATATAGCCTGGTGAAAGAGTAATTGTAGAAAGATCAGTGCAGCAAGAAAGATCTGTTCTTGTGCCGTGATCGTTGATGACGAAGTTGGCTCCACCAAGGTCATCATGTCCTTTCATGACAATTGACTCGAGCCATTTCTGGTTTGTAGGAGTAACAACTTCTGGGAATGTAAGGATCTTAGCGAGTTGCTCTGGAACACCGACTTGGTCGATAGAAATGGAAGGATCTGGTGAAATAACAGAACGAGCGGAATAGTCATCACGTTTGCCAGAAAGGTGACCACGCAAGTGACCTTCTTTACCTTTCAAACGCTGTGAGATGACTTTGAGTGGTCTGCCACTCTTTGTTACGGCTCTTTCGATGGATGGCTTATCATTGATCATGTAAGTCGTAATGTGGTACTGTAAGAGTGTTCTTGTCTCCTTCATGGCTGTATCTGTAGAGGACTCGCTACGCTGTGCACGAAGTCTCTTGTTGCAAATGATGATATCGCTTAATTTGTGGGTGATATCATCTTGTGATGGGGCACTCTGGCCTGGAGATACAACTTGTGGACGAACAGCAAGTGGAGGAACTGGTAAAATTTTGAGAATCATCCATTTTGGATGAGAACGCTTTGGATTGAAGCCGAGAAGTCTGACATCCTGATCAGAAATGTTCTCGAAGATTCTAAGAACAACTTCGGCGGATAAATAATCTTCTTCTGTCTTGGAAACATCTTTCAGCTTGATTAAGAAGTCCTTTCCTTGCTCAATTGCAGGAACAGCGGCATTGCATGGCTTTTTGACGCGTACATGTTCACTATGGGAATCGCCATTAACAAGTTCCCAGAAACGTTCGTCTAAACAAACATCTGGCTCGTTAGGGTTCTTGAGATCTGGAGAGTGCTGGCATTTGCCGGATTTAGAAGCAATCTTTTCGAATAATTTCAAGAAGCGGTTCTTTCCTTTATAATGAGTGACGATGTATTGAATTTCTGGATCACTATAGCTGCAAAGTACACGGCCACATTTATGGCAAACCATCTGCAAAAGCTTGTAGCAATGAGGAAGGAAGCCGACGTGGAAAAATGGTTCGGCAAGCCTGATGTAGCCAAAGTGACCAGGGCAATCTTCCTGATTACGGCCGCATGTATCACAAAGCCTTTCTCTTGTTTGTGTACCCATACGAAGATCAGATAAACCACCTTTAACATATTCACCTTTATCCATCATTTGGTTCTCAGTAATTTCGCATGCTCCAAACATTTCTATCTTTTCTGGGTCAAATAGACCAAAATCGATGGACCCAACAAGGCAACTTTCGATAGCGTTTTGTCGAACGTTCGCCATAGGGTTCAACGATTATTTTGATAATCCACAAAACAATTTTAAAAATTAAAAAGACATAATTATTAGCCATTTGTATACAGTATCAAATGCATTTATCTTTTTTCAAATGCATGGCCAGATCTTGAAAAGGCGGGAAAAATTTTTTAATCTCACCTACAATGGAAATGAAAATTCAATTTTTATTGTCAGTTAAAACTTGCCATGATATTTTTTGAATTTTTTTTTTTAAATTATGCAATAATCAGTCATTTGATCAAATATTTGGCTCTTATTGCAATTGTAACCTAGATTTGCTTTGTTAGATTTGGATTAAAATCATTAAATGTTTCCAAATTTTTTATGAAAATAAAAAAATGAACAAAAAATTTTAGATATTCAGTTTTATTTTGTGAAATTTGGAAAAAATTTGGAAAAAGTCAAAGTCAACAATGTTCTTATCTTCTTAATGAGTTATTGGCAAAGTTATTTTTAGTCCTTTTATGATGTTTTTCTTCAATTTTAAATAAATTTTATCCCAATAATAGGATTTTGGAGTAATCATTTGAATGAGCATGCTTAGTTCTATCATATAATTCGATAGATCATGTAAATAATGTAGAAAATTCAATTAAATTACAAAACAATTTTATTATATAACGATTTTTGTAAAAATCAATGGTTCTATACCTTTATGTCAGGAACAGGCATTGTCCAATTGGTTGGTAATGAAGGAGCTTGAGATAAAATTTTTTGAATTTCCTCGCATTGTTTGGGGAATTTTTCACTTTTGCTGCCAAGTTCCTTTGATACTTCAATAAATTGTTCAATCATTTCTTTTACGGTAATAATAATTGGAGAGCACTCTTCGCAAAGCGCTACAACGCAGGCAGTGTATTGCTCAAATTGTGCTGCTGTTTTAGCGTTTTTGGCTCTCTTCGTAAGTATTTCTAATGCGGTAATTATGTATCTAGACATGGCCATTCCAGCGTGCTTAATAATTTTAGGAAATTCGATTGTAAAATGATAAGGTGCTGTATCCTCTCTTGTCCATGTTTCTAAGAAGTGCATCATAAAATCATGAAATGCTGGTTCGTCAGTATTTTTATATACAATGTCTATTTTTTCTGTTACAGCTGGTAAAAGTGCTGGCATAACTTCACCATGTCCTATCTGTACTAACTTGTCGAAGCTTTTTTGTAATTCTTTACTTTTATATGCGATTTGTGCTGGCGCTGCTTCCTTTTCAAGAACATATATGCAGTCGCATCCACACATTTGGATCTTTGGTCTATAATGCATTGCAATTTTCATAATTGTTGTGTATAATTTGTCAAAGTTCTTTTGGATTTCATTATACTTGCATTCAACAAACCAATTTCGAAAATCTACGGCTTTATCTTCAAATTTATCCGCATCTTTGATTTCTTCTGAATCAAAACATCCTTCGAATTCAGCCAATTTTGCTTCCATAATTTGTCACTTTTCCACGTTTGATCTCTTTATTCTTTCTCACTCTTTGGGACGTCGATATTGACGATTTAGGCGTCGCAGTATGGTCAGGTAAAGAGGTCATTAACACACGTGTAAAAACTGCATGTAAAACGTGGATAAAAGCGTTTAAAGATGTGACAATTTTTTCAGATTCATTTCCAAAAGGCTCAAAAGAAGAATTAGACCAATTAGCATATCCAACTAAACTACATTATGTTGAATTAGGTAACTGCGCACAAGTCTGGTTTGGATCAGCTTGGGAACGAGCGCAACCACGATTTGTGAAAGCAATGGAAATGTTTTACAGAATGAATACCAGCAAAAAATGGTATTTCTTTTGCGATGATGACTCATATCCAGTAATGAGGAATTTATATCGCGTTTTAACAGAATATGATCCAAATGAGAAAAAAGTTCTTGGACATTTTTACTGTTCATGGTCTAAAGTTGTTTACGGTGTTGAAGATGAGGATAAATGTTTACTATTTGCACAAGGAGGTGCAGGTGTTGCAATTTCTAATGCATACTTCAAAGTCATTGCTCCATATCTTACTGGTTGCAATAACAATTTCACCGATAGAAATTACGCAGGTTCAATGAGATTTGCAAAATGCTCTGAAGACCATGTTGGCAAGGACTGGGATGATGGATACATCATATCCAGGCGAAATGAAGAATTCTTTTCATGCGATCCCGTTACAGAGATTAATTTTGGAGAAGTTAATCTTCCACCAGTGAATTTCCACTTCATGCCACCAAAGAAACTTGTCCAATGCCATTACGGAATCAGATCCGACTGGATTCGCGCTACAGACAACCAAAGTGTCTTTGTTGATTGGACAAATATTTCAGGAAAGGCGTATTCCATGTTCTATGGTCCATCAAACCTAGAATACTATTACAGATTCGGATGGACCATTTCCGTTTCGATGATTGGCGGCGTTGTTGGCGCTGCTTCAAGTCCTCTTGTTCCTCAATTTGCTGATTGGAAGAAAGACAAACCAATAGGCTTCATACAGAACTTCTCAGATACAGCTACTGTCGAAATTATCTGTGACGATTCAGTTCCAGATTTAGATGTCGAATTTGTCGACAGCACAAATCGAGATATGCTATACTTTACTATGAAAATGAAATGTCCTCCTGTTGAAGAATACAAATGGTAACGCTATTGTTTTGTATGTATAATTTTTTTTGTATTATAAATCTATATAAAATTTTGCGAACACATTTACTTCTTTCAAAAACGACGTTGCGAATAAGTTTTGAAGTTTTATGGCAATCGAGGAGTTCTCAGCAATTCTGATGCAATATAAAGTACTCACAAAATCTAGATTGAGAGGCGGTCAATGACTTTTGAGGGGAAATTAACGCATGGAATTTAATATTATTTAGGTTGATATTCTTGCTTATTATTTCAGAAAAAAAATCTTAAAAATTTCAATATGAAAATTGAAAGCAATTCAAAAAAATTGCTAACATGTAAATTTTAATATCCTATGCATAATTTCATATTTTGAACATTTTTTATTTTTGTTTAAAACTTAAAATTTTGCGAATTTAATATAATTTATAAAATATAATACGTATATATATTTAAAATACACTAAATTTAATTGTTAATTGACGTTTTTGGGAATGAATTTTATCAAAACATGCCTGAATCCGAAAATTTGAAAGAACGAATTACACAATCATATATGTAGAATTCAAAATACAAACTTAAAGATTGTATACGTTTAAAATTATTCAGATTGTGTTTGATTTCCACTCATTCTGTTTCTTTTGAACTCTAACACTAACATTTCATGATGATTACATGATCCATTTATACATGGTTGAATTGTTCCAGATTCTACCAGAAAATCAATCCAAATTTCTCAATGCATTCATGTTGATTGGACAAAATTTAAAATTTATCAGCCTGTTTCCAGAGAAACTCATATATTCCCTAATGAAATGTAATTTTTGCTACATTTATTTCAATCAAATTTCAAAAAATTGACTGCAGAGCTTGAAAAGGTGATGAATCATGTTGTTATTAGATGCACATATTAGATTTACTATTTCCAAAAAAATGCTCAAATTTGAATAGTTTTTAGAAAATTTGGAATTACACTCCTTACATTATATATAATTAAATGTTTAAATTTTATTTATTTTTCCCTTTTAATTTTATAACGTGCTCTATCAAAACTAACCTCTCAATTGAAGGCCACAAAATCTAAGTAGTGAGGGCACACAAATTTTGTATGGAGTACGGTTCAATTTTTGAGAGCCTCACTACTTAGATTTTGTGACTACCTTATTTATATAATTTAAATATTTCATTATTAAATAACAACATCACAAGAAACTATTGCAAACAAGTTTCCGCTTTTTCAACAGGCGTAGGTGGAACCACCATTATGAAATATTTAATTATTGATGGAAACTCTGCTGAAACCAGAATTTGTGCTGCTTCAGACGACATAGCAAAATATAACAACATTATTTTCACAAATAATACGTCAACCAAACCAGATAAATATCCAGGGATGCTATATTCTTATGGATGCCATTTATATATTGAAAACTGTTTTATTGCAAAAAATAACCAAAATGGACAATATTTGTTTGGAACTCATATTAATAGTGGTTCATGGGGGCTATTATTTCCAGGCTCAATAACAGTATCTAATTCTTATATTGACACAACAGAAAATTTATACAAATCAGGTCAAAAAGTTAATATAGGACCAAATAAAGATGTTTCTATTGAACTTCATCTTCATTCAACAGATCTCTGCCCTGGGACCAAATCAATAGTTTATATTCACAAAGAAAATAAAATCACAGATCATATTCATATTGAGGACCTTAGAAAATCTTTCCTCAAAAGAAGGTAACCTCTAACATCAGTATATTACAAACAAAATATTTTTTTTTTGAAATTTATCTCCATTCATCAAATTCTTTGTTTTGCAAAAATAAAGGAAGCAAAATTATTAATTAAATAAGTTTTGAAGACATTTTTGCAATAAAGGAAAGAATATTTTACTTTCTTCAAATTCATTTTCTTTAGTTATTTTTGATTTTCAGAGAAATAAAAAAATGTTTGAAATAAAAAAAAATCAATTAAAAAATTTTTTACTGTTGCAAGTATAATTCAGCAGTCTTATTTCCATTCTTAGCTGCCTTCTGGAAGTAGTTCTGTGCGAAAGCAGGATCTGCTGTAACACCCAAACCCTTCAAGAAAATGAGACCCATGTTGAAGAGTGCATCTGGATCATTAAGTTCATCAGCTGCCTTTCGAACCATCTTAACACCTTCGAGTGGTGCGAGTTTGACAACTTCTCCTTTGATGAACATTACTCCTAAGTTGTTCATAGCCTTTGCATAGCCTTTATCTGAAGAAATCTTGAGAAGTCTTGCAGCACCTTTCTTGTTCTCTTCAACACCTTTAGCGTTCATCAACATGATTGAGTAGTTGAAGATGGCTGCAGTAGAACCACCTTCTGCAGCAGTCTTAACGAGTTCTGCACCTTCTTCTTCGTTCTTTGGCAACAAGATACCATCTGACATTGTAACACCGATGTTGTTCTTTGCAGCAGGAACGTTCTGTGATGCAGCCAACTTCCATTCGTTCAAGACTTTCTCTTGGTCTGATTCGTAAAGAGAAACATTGAACTTGGCGACGGATTGTCCTTGAGATGCTGCCTGGTGGAACATCTTCGTTGCCTCTGCGTGATCTTTGTCAATACCACTTCCGTTCTCAAGTTTGTAAGCCAAGTTGTTGATAGCGCGTGGATGTCCTGCGTTTGCAGCAAGTCTGAAGTATCTGAC
Source organism: Trichomonas vaginalis G3 (assembly GCF_026262505.1). NCBI lineage: Eukaryota > Parabasalia > Trichomonadida > Trichomonadidae > Trichomonas > Trichomonas vaginalis. The sequence goes on along the minus strand of NC_067204.1, from coordinate 17,211,637 downwards.
TGCATCGATTTCGTTCTTTTCAACACCTGTTCCTTTGTCAAGAAGAATGCCGTAGTTGCATTGAGCAGCGACATTTCCGTTATCTGCGGCAACTTTGAACTTTTGTGCTGCGAGTTTTTCGTCTTTGTCGACACCTCTTCCTGTCAATAACATTGCGGCCATGTTGTTCATAGCTGCATAATGGTTCTGGTTCTGTGCACGAGCGTATGACTGGAATGCGAGGCGCTCGTTCTTGATGTTTCCACGGCCTTGTTCGAGGAGTCTTCCCAAAGAGAACTGGCCTTCAGCGATGTTCAATTTGGCTGCAACTGTGTAGTGCTTGAATGCTTCTGTGTCGTTCTTTGTGACACCGTGTCCGTACTCGCACTTCAAGCCTGCAATGACTTCCTTGTATCCTTCAACAGCAGCTTTGACAGCTTCATCATCTGCTGATTGTTTCTGTTTCGTAACGATTACGTTGATTTCCTTCTTTGCTTCTTCCAAGTTCTTCTCTGATTCTTGCAATGCTTTGTCCTTGGAACTGACTTCATCTCTCAAGTTGGAGCACTGGACTAAGAGTTTCTTGTTCTCTTCGTTTCTGTCTTCGCTTTCTTTTTCAAGTTGTGACTTAGCGTTCTCGAGTTCTTCGATTCTCTTGTCTTTCTCTGCAATTTGTGCTGAGTATTTGTTCTGTGTCTCGATGAGGATGTTTTGTGCTTCTTGTGCTCCTGATGATTGCAATTGCTTCAACTGTTCAATCTGTTGTGATAATTCACTAACTTCTGCTTCACGGCGTTTCTCTTCTTGGCTCTGGAGGTTCTTCATCTGTTCGATCTCTTGGTCTTTCTGTTTAAGAAGCTCTTCCTTGTTGTTGTTGAGATCTTCGATTTCTCTGAAACGCTTCTGTATTTCTTGGTCTTTTTCTTGCAACAACAAATCTTTCTTTGCAAGGTTCTGTTCGTTTTCACTGCGGAGTTGTGCCAATTCTGAGTTCTTTGCCTCTTTGATTGCGTTGATTTCGTCATCCTTCTTCTTCAACTCTTCATCTTTCTGTTGGTTGAGGTTCTGGAGTTGTTCGTTTGCTCTTGCAATTACAGCATTCATTTCATTGTCCTTGGCTTTGATCATGATATTTAACTGCTCATTTTGTTGTTGTGCTGCTGCTAACTGTTGCTTTAATTGTTCTAATTCACTTGAAAGATTTCCTGATTCATTGTTCTTCTGTTCGAAATCAGTTGTCATCTTTGCAAGTTGTTCTTCTTTAGCTGCTTTTTCGTTTTTGACATTTTCAAGTTCTTGCTCCTTAGAAGTCTTTTCATTCTTTACTTCTTCAAGTTCCTTTTCTTTAGCTTCTTTTTCGTTCTTTATGTTTTCGAGCTCTTGTTCCTTAGCTGTTTTCTCATTCTTAACATTTTCGAGCTCTTGTTCTTTTGCAGCTTTTTCATTTTTGACATTTTCGAGCTCTTGTTCTTTTGCAGCTTTTTCGTTTTTGACATTTTCAAGTTCCTTTTCTTTAGCTTCTTTTTCGTTCTTTATGTTTTCGAGCTCTTGTTCCTTAGCTGTTTTCTCATTCTTGACGTTTTCAAGTTCTTGTTCTTTTGCAGCTTTTTCGTTTTTAACTTCTTCGAGTTCTTTTTCTTTGGCTTCTTTTTCGTTCTTGAGATTCTGGAGTTCTTGTTCCTTTGCGTTGTTTTGCTGCTTGAGTTCTTCTGCTTCTTTCTCCTTTTGTGCCTTTTCTTCGTCAAGTTGTTTGACTTTTTCTTGGAATTCAAGGAGTTGTTTGTTGAGATTCTCGATCTGCTGAAGTGCATCGGCTGGAACCTTTGGATTCTTCAGTAAAGCGTATAATTTCTCGATTGTTTCGAAGAATTCAGCGCAAAGAGGGCAGAAATTAAGAGCTGGGTCTTCAAGTAATGTATCGATGTTCTTTGACATGACAACAAGTGCATCATGAAGATCGCCTTCACTCTCGTTGACCATCTTCTTGATTGTTGCGAGGATGTATTTACGACGATCGGCATTTCTCTTTGCAGCAGCGATATTCTCTGGTTTCTTGAAGAAATGGTAAAGCTCGGAAACTTGTGTGACAACGGATTTCTCATCTGGGGCTTCTACTTCAAGATCTTGTGGATCTAAGAAAACGTTGATTCCGCATTCATTCATTACAAGGAAAGCTTCATTGATTGAGTTTTCTGGAGTAATGGAATCGTAATCAACAATTTCTGGTAAGTAATGGTGCAAAATTGCGCAGAAAGGTAAGCCGCCATGCCAGGACTTGGAAAAGTCGACAATATTTACGCCATTATGGTTGGCTGTGCTCTCTTTGGCCCATTGGAGAAGCTTGTCACGACCTGAAATCTGTTCACCTTCTGCAAGATCTTCTTTGATTGCTTCAACTTGGAATTTGTTAATAACAGACCAAACAAGACCTAAAATAAGCTTCAATGTACCATTCAAAACATCTTCACCGCCAATACCGACTAATTTAATTTTCAAAGTATTCTGTATGAAATCGACAGCCATATGGCAGTTCTCAAGCATTTGTACTTTTTGCTTTGGATTCTTGTGCCATCTAGAAGGGAATGGCTTCTTTGATAAGATTTCGCATAAATTAATTAAAATTGTACCATCGCAAAGATCAGTCTTGATATCATTGATATTGAGCTTTCTTTGCTTCAAGTATGAATTCATCCATTTTGTAAAAGTGTTAATTTGGGTTTCTTCCCATGTTCTAGTCATGATATAAAAATAATGCTATAAAAAGACGATAGAATTGAATTCACTACAAACTTTTTATCTTTTATTTGATTAAAACTACTGGTACACAAACAGGATTTCCAACTTTAACAGAAAAATTTCACAAAATAATTTCGAAGGATTAGAAATTTTCAAGATATCGACGCAATATCTCAATATTACCATTGCAATGTACTATGTTTCCATAATTTCTACTATTAAATCTTCTAAAGTTCTAAATGACCTGATCTTTATGCAGATTATGTTTTTTTCTCTCCAAATTAATGAATAGATGAACTTACTTTCAACAAGATACCTTTTTGTACAGGTTTTTCCTTCTTGGGTTAAACAAATTATAAATGAATATTTTGAAACTTTATTTCAGCTTCAACTATCATGTTGATACCAATTACATAGAAATGGTGTTCATCATATTTCATTTGCCGCGCTTACTTTACTATTGCTTGTCTATTCGAATCCAAACCAATTGCATATTTTAGTTATTATATATACATTCATACGCCTGAGGTATATTTGAGATGTTTTATTATTATCAATTTTCGAACATTGCATATAATAAGATCCTTTCATATAATTTTTCCTCTCTTTCAATATAATTGAAAGAATTTTGGAATATATAAAACTTTGTGATGTATATTTCTAGATAATTACAAGTACAGTTTGGAAATAACAGTTATTCTTAAAAATATGATAAAAAATCAAGGTGACCGGTTCTTGAACCTATGCTTTATGAAAATCTACATGACAGACGAGTTCCATTATCCAGTATAGACATTCCAAATAGTAAAAATAAAAATTTCAGCAGTAATTCAACTTTTTACAATATTTTCATAACATACAGATCCGAAATTGGAGAAATCTCTTGTATTCTAAACAATAAGAGATTGATCCAACTATCTTCATATATTAAAATAGTTGGCGATTCAATTATAACATATTGCATCAGATTCGGATCATTTTGGAAATCACAATTTTTATCAAAATTAATCCACTTATCCACTAATGAATGGGAAGAAGTCTATCAAACAGAGTATTCAAGCGAAGTATTCAATCAAAATCGAATATACAATGGAAGCTTTGAAGAATTTTATGTTCGAGAAGTTTATTTCTCAAATCTTGGCAATGAAGGAGTTATTATTCTTGAAGAATCAGGGGTTAAATCACTTATTTCAACGTGTTCTTTCGAGAACTCATCTCGAAATAATCGAGGTGGATCGATTTATATCTCTCATGGTCAAAGCTCAATTCAAAAAGTTTGTAGTTTTGGGTCTCAAGCGAAAGAAATTGGAAATTTTTGCTATGTTTATAGTCCAGATTTTTCAACAAACATCAATGATTTTCTTGAATCATCGATAACATATAGCAATCGAGGAGATCTCACAAATTCTGATACAATCTATTTATATAATTTAAATATTTCAATATTAAATAATAACATCACAAGAAACTATTGCAAACAAGTTTCTGCAATTGCAACAGGTAATGGAGATGGAACTGCCATTATGAAATATTCAATTATTGATGGAAACTCTGCGGAAACCAGAATTTGTGTTGCTTTAAACGACATAGCAAAATATAACAACATTATTTTCACAAATAATACGTCAACCAAACCAGATAAATATCCAGGGATGCTATATTCTTATGGATGCCATTTATATATTGAAAACTGTTTTATTGCAAAAAATAACCAAAATGGACAATATTTGTTTGGAACTTTTAATAATAGTAATTCATGGGGGCTAGTATTTCCAGGCTCAGTAACAGTATATGATTCTTATATTGACACAACAGAAAATTTATACAAATCAGGTCAAAAAGTTAATATAGGACCAAATAAAGATGTTTCTATTGAACTTCTTCTTCATTCAACAGATCTCTGCCCTGGGGCCAAATCAATAGTTTATATTCACACAGAAAATAAAATCACAGATCCTATTCATATTGAGTTCTCACGTTTTTTTTACTTATCGTCACTTATTTTCTTTTCAAAATTAAAAAATTAATTGTAAAAATTTTTTACTGTTGCAAGTATAATTCAGCAGTCTTATTTCCATTCTTAGCTGCCTTCTGGAAGTAGTTCTGTGCGAAAGCAGGATCTGCTGTAACACCCAAACCCTTCAAGAAAATGAGACCCATGTTGAAGAGTGCATCTGGATCATTAAGTTCATCAGCTGCCTTTCGAACCATCTTAACACCTTCGAGTGGTGCGAGTTTGACAACTTCTCCTTTGATGAACATTACTCCTAAGTTGTTCATAGCCTTTGCACATCCTTTATCAGAAGAAATCTTGAGAAGTCTTGCAGCATCTTTCTTGTTTTTAATATTATATAAAAATGAATTTTAGTGCAGCAAAATAGTTTATCTATATAAAACTAAAAATTTTCACACAGCATTTCTCTTAAATTAGCAATAATTGGTCGAATGATATTGACGATTTATCGATTATATGGTCATTTTAATGGATGGTATTTCATAATTGTCATTACTTGAACAATATATACTATAGGGTCATTTTGTTATTGAAATATCAATAATTTCAGACATGAATTTCTGTTTTGTTTAAAAAAATCACGGTTTTCTCAAAAGTCGATTGACCAATAAGAAATGAATTCATGAGAATAGCAAGAACTGAAATATTTTCCATGGAAAGTCTTTTTTTGAGAGTTATGCAAAAAAGACCTATAAAAATCTCCTAAATAGGAATCTCTATTAAATTGCACGAGATATTTGTTCGAAGGATAACAGGTTGCAGTTATTTCTTCACAAAAATGTATTCTGAAAATTGAATTATTTTGAGAAGGTGTTGACCCCTTATCATCCAATTTGAAAGAACCCGTCAACCTCCCAATTCAGAGAAATTGAAATAAGCCCATACACTGTTATTCCTGAGTTCACTTTTATCTCTGCATGTCAACAGTACGCGAGATATTCGAGAAAGATGAAGTTGCAGGCCTCAAGGCTTTCGAAGAGAAGATCAAACCACTTGGTTTATCTGAGGGCGCAAAGGAAAAATTACTTTACATGTTCAAGTCCGCCTTTTCCAAGGCATCTGCTGCCGATTGCATGATTGACTGGCAATACGTTGTTCCACTTACAGACAAGGAATAAACACCATACGAGACACTTAAGGATCCAGAAAATCCAGCTGAACTCCTCAAGAAGCTCGTTATCGTCAAGCTCAATGGTGACCTTGGCACAACAATGGGCTGCACAGGACCAAAGTCTCTCATCTCCTGCAGAAACGGCAAGTCATTCTTCGACATTGTTGTTGACCAGGTTAAGGAGCTCAACGACAAGTACGGAACTGATGTTCCACTTGTTCTCATGCACTCCTTCAACACAGACGACATCATGAGACCACATGTTGAAGCTGTCAAGGATGTCAAAGTTATCACATTCAACCAAAACAAGTTCCCACGTATCTACACAGACACACTTGAGCCAGTCCCAGAGAATGCCGAGTCCCCAATCTCAATGTGGAACCCACCAGGCCACGCAGATGTTTACCATTGCCTCCGTGAGTCTGGCTTACTTGACAAGTTCCTCGCCGAAGGAAAGACAATCATGATGATCTCCAACATCGATAACCTTGGCTCTGTTGTCGACCTCAAGGTTCTCAACAAGGCAATTACAGAAAACCGCTCATACATGGCCGAAACAGTCCTCAAGACACTTGATGACTGGAAGGGTGGCATGCCAATCATGTACAAGGGCCACATGAAGCTTCTTGAAACAGCTATTGTTCCAAAGGAGCATTTCAACGATTACACAGATATGAACTTCCTCAACTACTTCCACGCCAACAACTTATGGGTCAACCTTGTTACACTCAAGCAGGATCTTTCCGATGGAACACTCAAGCTCGATACAATGAGAAACTACAAGAAGTACAACAACCGTGAAATTGTACAATTAGAAGCTGCTTGCGGCTCTGCAATCCAGTCTTTCAAGGATTCATGCGCTGTCAGAGTTCCAAGAAACAGATTCCTTCCAGTCAAGTCTTGCAACGAATTACTATTAGTCAGAGCTAACGTTTACATCATGGAAGGATCACACTTTGTCCGCAATCCAGCCAGAAAGATCGCTGACCTTCCATCCATCCAACTTTCTCAGATCTACCAGCACGTCGAAGACTTCGAGAAGAGATTCCCAGAAGCTCCAGATATGGTAGATCTCGTCAAGCTCCACGTCGATGGCGATGTCTTCTTCGGCAAGAACATCAAACTTGTCGGAAACGTTGACATCCAGATTCCAGCTGGCCAGACACTCACAATCCCAGACGGAAAGGTTCTCAAGGACTGCACAATTCGCAGTGCTGCTGATTTGTAAACTATTTTCTTACTTAATTTAAATTTATTTTATTTGAATGTTAAATTATGACCTATGAACATAGCTCTCAAATGTATCTTAGATAGATACAATCATTCCAAAAAAGCACCAATGAATCTTGAAAATTTGAAATCAAATCTGGCTAACAGATGCAGAATTGGTTTTTATTTCTACTATCTTTACAATCAATTTGAACTGTAAATAATTTCTATTTGTTTTTGTACTATTTGAATTTACATCAAATTTCACACAAAAAATCTTCAACGCACGTTTAAAATTATGAATTCCTTTCTCAAGCGTATTTCTGCACCTGTTCAAACATACACTCCAAAGGAATCATCATATAATGTCAAAGAGAACAACAATTTCTTAGATACTACAGAGGATTTCGTAAATGCACAGAAGAATAATTATGTTCAGCTGCCTAACAAGTATAACATTCTACTATCTCAAATGGAAGAGATTTTTGCAATATTTGCATTAAAAAGAAATTCTCAATCATATCCAAAATCAATCGAATTTAACAAATTAAGAACTGGTGTTGAACAAGGCGGTCATTCTTTTACACAAGAGACACTAGCTTCAATTTTATATCTGATTCCAAAAAGAGAACTTGTTGCAAAATGGGTTAATGATGCAAGATTAAAACGAATCTACAAACTTAAAGTGCTTCTAATGCAAAAGCCAGCTGTTGATGAAATACTTAAAGAAGCACGTCAGACTTTGACATCAGCATTGATAAAAAATCATGATCAATGGTGCCAAAGAAATAAGATAAACGTTCCTCAAGGAATAACAATTTTACATCCTAATTTTCCTTTACAGGAACAAGTACTTATTCCAGCACAGCATATCCCTCCAACACCTCAATCAGGAAATATTGACCAGTTCTTCGTTCAAGAACGAAAACAGTACGAAGAGATCCAACCAATGATAGAAGAGAAAAAAGCAAGATTTTTGTCTGAAAATTCAGCATTTACCACAAATAAGAAAATTATGGATCGCTATGCAGATAAACAAGTCAGATTTGCATGCTGGAAAGAAGTATACGGAAAAGAATCCGAAAAACAGAAGGAATCTGCAACTCTACTTTCATTGAATAAGATTATTCGTGAAACATTCGTTTCTAAGAAAAAGACGGTTCTTAGATTATCAGATCTTTTTGATGGTATTAGAAACCACAAACAATATACGTCCGCAACTGATTTCGACACGATTAATGGTCTTGTCGATAAAGTTGTTGAAAAATCTAATGGAGTTTATGAGCTATTCACATGCCAAAAAGATAAATTCCTCCGCTATAATTCGAAGAGACAACTTGGAGCTGTAACTTCAATTATATATAAAAATAGTCAAAATCCAATAGAATGCATTTTGTAAATGTTATTATAATAAACACTTATATATTAGATATATACATTTTCCCACTAATTTCATTAAATATTTATCAACTTTCAAAATCATATGATATTATCTCATTCAACCACAGAATGATCATACATAACAGGAAGGATATTAAAAGACTTCATTTATTATGATTGATTTAACTAAAAGAAAGTAGAAATATCTCAATACTTATCAAAAGACATATTAATAACCAATTCCAGAGATGAACGAAACATCAATTGGATTAGGTTCTTGTATGCGCTATAATTGCAGAAAAAAATTGTATTAAAAAATATTGTAGTCCGATAAATGCATATTTACTTTATGCAGCTGATGGCTGAAGTTCAGTCTGCCTCTCTTCTTCTTTCTCGGCTGATGGAATCTCTGGGATGTTATATTCTTCAGCAATTTCGTCTTCGAGGATATTAAGAAGATCATTACTTTCTGCTTCAACATCACCTTCTGGTGTTGAAATGATTTGAGCTGTTTCTGAAACGCGGCCACGAATCTTATCGTATTTGACTGCAGCAGCGGCGATTTTTTGCATATCCATCTGTCCAACAGATTTTTCTAACTCTTTGACAACAGCATCTAAGCTTTTAGCCATTTTCGCTTGAACTTCTGCCATCTTTAAATCAAGAACCATAGATGAGATCTTTGCAGCGTTTTGCTGTAAAAGAAGTGCTTGTTGTTGAGATCTGATAGCATTGTTTGCATAAATTTTGGCGAATTCACGGTTTCCCTTTTGCAATTCAGCCTTTGCTTTTCTCTTTTCCTTTTCGGCGTTTTTCTCTTCGCGAGCAGCTTCCTTGTTGAGCATTTTTTCTTGAACTCTCAACTTGAGTTGCATATCAAGTGTAGAAGCCATTTTTATTTTTGCGTTGTCAAATTCCCGGTTATTTTTTTTCACTTCCCTGCTTTATGAAATCCCACACAATCAACTCTAATTTAAACAACAAAAAATTTGGAGCTAAATTTATGCATTAGAAGTCCAAAAATTGTCAATTCATTCTTGTTGTCATATTACAAGCTATATTGTCTTAGGGAAAACTTTTAACAGAACATCATTCCATTTCCATGTTCTCCAAAGCATATTGATATTAATCGGTGATATTTTTTCACAAACTCCATAAATAGTAAAGAGTTATTGACGATTCATAAATAACAGTAGTAGTACATATGATTGACAGATAGTGGATTCCTCAATTATAAAAAATAAAAATGATTTTGATTTGATTTCAGTAAAAAAGACCATCTGGAATAAAAATTTTGATGTTTTTAAGAATATTATGAGATGTCATAGTGAATATCATGATAAAATATATTTGATATGACACATTAGTTTTGGGAGGAGAAAAATTGACAAATAAGAATTTTATAATGTCTGATATTGAAGCCCTCAAAAGCCAGCTTAGCCTTGTTGATCAGGCAACAGATAATGCTACATCAAGCCTCAGCCAGAGGACAAATTATATCGGACTTGATTGGGAAATTGGAATGGGCGTTTCAGCAAGTAGTGGCGATACCAATCCAGATCCTTTCATTTCCCTTAAGTTCAAGGGCGTTAATAACAACGGAAATATTGAAGAGCATCTTGTTAGACTTACTCCTCAGCAATTTTCTGAATTCGCTCAAAGTGTTTCTAGAATGCAGAAATCTATCTCTTCTTATAATTAAAATAGTATTTTAATGTAAATCTTATTATTACAGCTATTACAAATTACATTAAGTCGATTTTTTTTACATAAATATATCATATGAGTTTAAAAAAGTCAATTTTTTTTGAGAAATACACTCTAGAATGGGATGAGGAAAAACAAAGAAATCGATTAATTAACATAATACAAATCTTTTAAAAATCAGTGAATTCTTCGTCATCGTCATTCTTCAACTCGAAATCATTATCTTCTTCGATATCATCTGTGCGTTTCTTCTTCTTTTGAGCTGGCTGATCATCTTCGTCGTTTTCATCGTCATCTTCATCATCTTCAGCCTTTTGTGAAGGATTTTCTGGCTCTACATCATCTTCAAAGTATGGATCATCATCTACAGGATCATCCAGTTCTGGTAATGGCTTTGGAGTTGGCGTTGGAGTTGCAACAGTTAATGCGCACTTCTGATTGCGTAAGAAATGAACAATTGAATCCTTATCTTCTTCACCGGTGTAAGGAGTCCATTTTCCGCTTTTAACAAAGAAAGCAGAATAAGATTTTCCGGCAAGTTTCTTATTTATTTCAGTAGATTCACTTCTATCGACAGCGAAGAACTTGGCACCACGACGGACGGCAGATTCTGCGAGTCTTGAAGCGTTATGTAATTGTTGTGATTCTTGATCCATTGGCTTATCAACAATAACAAAATTGCAAAGAGGCTTCTTTGTAATGTTGAGAAGATCCTTTGGAGCAATATAAAGTAAGTTATTTGCGTTGGATGTTGGTCTAATTCCGGAACCTTGACGAATGAATTTAACAAAACTGTCAACATCGAAGTTTCTATTGTATCTCTTTGGATGTGTGTTTGTTTTGAAGTATACATGCCATGCAGGATAATCTCTAACTGATGAAGATTCGCAAACATCAGTTGCACGATCACAATCAAGCTGACCAAACATTACTCTTTCCTCACGAGAATACATCCTACTGACTTCTTCGAAAACTTCTTCAACGGAATCACAAGCTGGGCAATTTTTTTGATAGAAATGAATTACACGGATGTTATCTTCAACACCAGTGAATGCAAAGTATGAATCTTTTATCAAATTCGCAACTGTTGGAGCATTAATAATGTTAAGAACTGTGAACAAAATCATTTTTGGTTGAACGGTTTTTTTCTTATTTTGGAAATTTCATAGCTGAAATCGTGCTTTCTTCTCATCATTACATTGCAAAATGAGTTACAAATAAGAGTTATAATTAAATTTGTGAAAAACCATGAAATTAGGGCAAATTTCTTTTGATTTTTCCAATTTCACAGTTCTAAAGATAAATTAAATTCTATATTTAAAATCTTCAAGGTACCTATTGTTATTGTTTAGAAGATGATATTCAAAAAAAATGACTATGAATAATCAAGTTTATTCATTCTACATAAAAAATAGCATGGCTTAAGATTTTAAGCCTTTGGATCCTCATCGGTGTTATCAAGGGATTCGGCCTTATTTTCATCGACTTCTCTAACGAACCAGAAGCCGAAGAATGTGCCGCAGAGGGTAATAATACCGTAGAAGAGGAAGAGACCAAGGGTGGTGATCTTCTTCTTAAGTGGATCGGAAATGAAGACAATGATGAATGAGAGGAGCCATGAGGTCATGCCGTTGATGGATGAAGCCATTGGACGAACTGATGGTGGGAAGAGCTCTGGAGAAGAGTACCATGGCATTGGGGCAAGACCAAGACCGAAGCCGAATTGGTAAAGGAAGATAAGAACAACAGGAAGAATGTTTGACCAGTTAAACTTATCATTGAAGCCGAAAACAATAAGTGAAGCAGCACATAAGAGGCCAGAGATTGTCCACATTGCACGACGGCCTAAAACTTTAATGAGACCACCGGAGAAGAAGCAAGCAACAAGTTGTGCTGTTGTAGCAATGATTGACTGATAACCGGGTGATAATCCTTCAATATTAGCTTTCTTGAAAAGTCCCTTGAGATCTGCAAGAATAGCGTTGATGCCAGAGAATTGCTGTGTAAGCATGATAAGTAAAAGGACAACAAGTGGCCAGATGTACTTGGCTTGGAAGATTGACTCGGAAGTTTGTTCCTTGTTATCTTCACCATCACCTTGGCTTTTGATTGAAGTTTCTGGAATTAGCCAGATAAGACCGCATTGGACAGCATGAGAAACAGCTGCATAAATGCACATTACAAATGGATCTTGATATTCACCAATGAAATAAAGAATGATGATACCAATAACAATGCAAATTTGATTGAAGGTACCATAAAGACCAGTTTGTTCGGCTGGGGCAACTTCCAGAAGAAGAAGTGGGCCAAGGGATGAAAATGCACCGAGTATGAAACCTTGAAGAATACGCATGACGAAGCCCATCCAGAATGTCTTAGCTTTCATGAAAGCTAAGATCACCCAGAAGATTATTGAGAGAATATTTACAATGAGAACAACTAAACGGCGGCCAAGTCCAAATTTGAAGAGAAGTGTAGGGATATAAGGACCGATAGCACCTGTAAGTTGGGTAATAGCAACAAATAAGTTCCAATTTGTGTCACTTGGGAAACTTGAGCCCCATTGTTCCAGGAATTTGTCATGTGCTGGGGATGGATAACCAATAATGTATCCAAAACCAAGAGGAGTGAAGCATACAATTAATGCATATAAAAGTTCGCGACGGAATAACGAAGCCATGACTTTATATCTGAAGTTTTATAAAATGAACTCATTTTATTTCATTGTAACCTCTCAATTTTTTTGAGAAGTTTATGAAATCTTTTGATATCAATATCGAATTGAGTCTATAATCTTAAATTTTGGAATATTTTGATGCAGTAATATTGTTTATAATTATTTTAGAATGATGCATAATGAGAGGCTACTTATAATTGAAAAATTGAAATAAAATTGATAGGACATTTGAAATTTGTTACGGGACCACTATACATCGTATTAGTTTGTATAAATCAATAAATATATCAGGTGAAAAGTTCTATAAATTGTATCTACTTCTTCATTTAATTAATTGAGAAAATTAAATAAATTCATGATTGTTAATTAATGAGACAATCCCTATGGATCAACCCAAATTTCGACTCCTAGAGATAATTTTGCGGAAATAAAAGATGACAGAATTCAATGAGTTGAATAAAATTTCAATTATCAGAAAAAGCATTGTAAAGCACGCATCGGAGAAAACTGAATGCACTTTTAAAATGTAATTTGTGCAGTTGCCATTATGTTACACCAAATTATCCGTGATTTCACGGGTAAGAAAAAAGTTTATTTAAACATTCATTTTTGATGTTTTGTTCGACATTCACATAGACACAGTGTGAGATTATGTTGTAAACAGAAATTCATCAAAAGTGACACCTCAGAAAAGCTAAAATATTGAATTTTTGGAACTTTTGATAGAGCACGTTTTTAAATATTAATTAAAGTAAATGTATATTTTGTAAAGATTCTTTTAAATAAAAAATAAAATTTTGAAGAAGAACACAAAATCTTCTGAAAAATAATATCACATAAACTCATATTATTTTCTAATATATAACTATTTTATATAAAAATCAAATTCAATGATCTTAAAAGCGAAGGATAAACCTCAAAAATTACGAATATAATGAGTGGGAATATAATGCTTATCTATCATAAAACCATATGAAATATCAATTTTTGCTTTACGCCTAATTTTTGACGACAATTAGCAAAAAATGTTAAATGTTAACACTCAGTCCATTTGAATATGAAAAATAAAATTGACTTTGATTAAATGTTTTTATTTATCATGCAATTCTTCTTGCGACCAAAGATTTGAATAAAAGTTCAAAAAATAAGATAGCTTAATAAATAATATACGGTAGTGTTTACTAATAGATGAATAGTATATAAATTCTATTAAAATGGATTTGATCCAAAAAAATATAAAACCAAAAATAATTGTTATAATTTAAATGAAGAAGTAATTTAAAACGATTTTATTTATGATCAAATTTTATATATTTTTTTGGATCAAATCCATTTTAATAGAATTTATATACTATTCATCTATTAGTAAACACTACCGTATATTATTTTTTAAGCTATCTTATTTTTTGAAATTTTATAAAGGTGACCAAACTATTTTTTGAAAGTCCGCCATAACTTTAATGGTACTATTTCAGCGTGTACAATGAATACAAAAATTCTAAGAGTGCCACATAAAATAGTACTTTAGACTTGAGTTAATGCTACCAAGCAAATGTTAAAAAGATGACTTTAGTGTTTTGATAATCAAAGATTAAAATCATTATTGTCTAAATCAATAATCATAACGACAGAAGTTAATGTTTTTTCATCAGTGCTTTAAATCCACTTTTAAAAGTATACCTCAAAAATCAAAATATCAAAAAAAATTGGCCGATAGGTTTGGCTTTAATTTTTGTCTGCTTTTATGATTTGATATGGATGTTATAATTTTAAAAGTTGAGCCAAATTCACCAATAGATTTTTGAGATTTGCAAATACTCAATAATTTTCAGCGTGTTATCTTTTATTAAAAGAACTATTTGGTTTCAGTATCATATAAATTGATATTTACTTTCTATTTGAACCTTCATTTAGCTAATGATTTAATAATACAGATTTCATCTAGTCCTTATAAGAGAATTTTGAATTTGTTATAATAAAAAAACAAACAGATATAGCTTACACTTCTATAATAAAGATACCTTTTATAGAAATCAGTATGAAATGTGTTTTGGCTTATTGGAAGCATATCAGACATAATCGCCATAATCAAAAAATCTATATACCCAATAAGTAATAAATTTGTCGATATAGATTTTCCATAAAATTAGTTTTTAGTCTGATCTTAAAATAAATTTAATTTTTTATAAAAAAAAATCACATTTAAAAGTACCTTTTTAGTAGCTCGAAATCCTGTTGGTGGATTTGGGGCGTACTTCAAAATTAGCTTTTCTTCTACATATGCAAGCTATATTTTAAATATGGGGCAAATCGGATCGGCGAAAGGAGTTTAGTTACCTTTAATTTTATTCAAATCTTTGGTCGCAAGAAGAATTGCATGATAAATAAAAACATTTAATCAAAGTCAATTTTATTTTTCATATTCAAATGGACTGAGTGTTAACATTTAACATTTTTTGCTAATTGTCGTCAAAAATTAGGCGTAAAGCAAAAATTGATATTTCATATGGTTTTATGATAGATAAGCATTATATTCCCACTCATTATATTCGTAAATTTTGAGGTTTATCCTTCGCTTTTAAGATCATTGAATTTGATTTTTATATAAAATAGTTATATATTAGAAAATAATATGAGTTTATGTGATATTATTTTTCAGAAGATTTCATTCTATATGCCTATGAAAAGTACTCTCAAAACTAACTTTTCCCTAATTATAATTAAATCTAGAATATTGTATTATGCTTAGTATTATTTCATTTTTCTCATTCAATTTAGAATTTACAAATGTCAAAAAATTGAGAGCTGTCACTTTTGATGAATTTCTGTTTATTACAATTATACTGATTAATATTGAAAATTGTAAAAGAATTAAAAAAAAGGTTCCTAAATTCATTCATTGAAAATTATTATGATATTCATGATATTATATACTACGCAGGGATTTCAAATCTCAAATAAAAATGAAAATATAGTCAACTTGGGGCGAAAAATCGGATTGCAATAAATTTTTTTATACTTAGTTGATAGATGTATTGGTTACATTTTACATCGAAATACTCAATTTAAAACAATGAAGTCATATGTTTTACATGATTCGTATTGGTAAAAAAGGGGGTTGGCGTCCTAAGGCGTCCTAGTGTAAATTTCTCAAAATTGTGATATTTACATCACATTTTTGAAAGGTTTATGGGCGTCCTAAGGGAAAATTGAATAGCTAGGGCGTCCCGAATTTTCATTCTAAGATTTAAATATATTATATACTTAAGTATAATACAAGCAATATAAAAATTAAATTTTTATTATGTTAACTTATAAGAAATTTTTTTGAATTATCGTTGATTTATTGTAATCTTTCCAGGCTATACTTTTGAAATCAACTTTACCTGTCATACGCATTAATGTAGTAGATGTCCAGGTGTAGCTATTATATCCCAGCAACATTGGTATTTTATCATTGTAAGATATCAAAATGAAGCGTTTTTTCAGATATAATTTTTCGTAAATTTTTCAAAAATAAGATGGTAAAAAAGCCTCGACTTGCTCGAAAAATAACAATTTTTTTACTTGTAAAAATAACCCTTTTACAGCATGGGCAGCTATTCAATCACTATTTCTTTTTCTAAAAGTATATTTTTCAAAAAAAATTAAGATCAAATTCGACAATTTCTTGATGAAAGCAAAAATATTACACATACTTCTAGATGCATGGTATAAAATATGCAATTATTCAATCAATTCGCATGATTTGAAAAAAAAATCTAAATTTGATAAAAATGTAGAAATTTTTTATTTTTAACTTGAGATTCGATTTTTTGATCCAATTTGTGAATTTTTTTTGATCGGAATTTCAATTAATTTGTTGATCAAAAATGACCTCACAATGTTTGATCATAAGTGAAGTCATCTTCATGGGTATTTAGAAATTCCAAGAGAAATTGCTTATTTCTCGCAGATGTAATATCTGAGAAAATCGAATTTAAATATTCATAGAAACCCAAATCATTCTCCGGTTCGAATAATTCATCTGTTGCTTTTTCTGTTTTTTCTATGAATTTTAATAATTTGATTAATAAATCTTCATCAGGAAGAATTATTGCTGCATTTGTGATAAAATTCCATATTGAGGTAATATGGCAATAATTACATTTATAAAATGTAATTTTATCCAAAATTTTTTGGCAAATTCGCATAATAGCATTAATATTTGAAGCTGAGATTAAACCTGTGATTACTTCTGTAACTTTTGGAAAATCATCGCAATTTAATATCTCTTTATATTGAATTGAGAAATAAAAAAAATCAAATGGATTCATTTCTTCAATTTCAAGGAGATTGTAAAAATTGATAGAAGTGTTATTGCAACAAATTGTATTTGCAGCAAAAAATATCATTTGCTCGATTCCATTTTTGGAATAAATTTGCTGGAACAATGTTAAATTAAAACAGTTGCTTAATTTTTCTTCATTGTTTTCATAAAAAAGTAACAAGTTTGCAACTGAAATTTCAAAATTTTGATAATTGCCAGTTATTTCAGTAAATATATATATTTGCTTTTCTTCATCTAAAAATGGCAAATATTGATTTGCAATATTAACTAAAGTTTGGGATAAATTGTTCCAGTTTGATTTTACAATTTGTGAGCACATTATGTAATATGTAAATTTATCCGCTTTGTAGGAATTTAAAATTGTTTGTTGTTCTGTTTCAGTTAAATTACTGAATTTTTCAAGATTAATATTGTGATAAAAAATAGAATCCTTGAAACATTCTGATATCTTTTCAATGTTTAAAACGGATGCTAAAAAATGTAAAAGAACTTCATCAGTCACTGTGATTTTTTTGAAAAATTTATCCCAATTCAAGCATCCAATTGATCTTTCTGTCATTGTACTTATGCATTGATAAAGTTGATTTAATGAATCCGAAGAATAATCATTATGCTTGACTAGTTGAGTTAGTTGATACAGACTGTCGTCAGCCATTTTAAAAAAATGAATAAAATTATATAGTAAATTATATTTGTGAAATTTGTGACGCTACATTCAATCTAAGACCAATATCTCAAAGAATTACTCATTTAAGTATTACTTTTCATTGTTTTTTAAAAAATATCTTTGCTTATTTGTTCACTTTTTTGACATTTATTATATGCTTTTTATCATATTTCCGATGATATGAATATATATTCTATATAAGAATGACGCTACATTCAATCTAAGACCAATATCTCAAAGAATTACTCATTTAAGTATTACTTTTCATTTTTGATTCAATTTTCGAACGGTTTTCGTAAATTTTGCATCATTTCATTTTTTAATGGGAAAATCATCTATATTTAATCAAAAAGAGCAAACTTTACAGACGAAAATAAAATATTTATCAGGGAACAATCTGATAAATACCAAAAATCAACATCGAAACATGAAAAAACGAATATAATCAAACAAGTTCTTCAATATTTTAATATTAAATACGCCGAAAATGAATCTAAAGCTGTCAGAAGATATTTTAGTTATATTGCAGTTAAAAATATTCCCGCAGTTACTGGAAAATATCCTGATACAATTGTTCGCAAAGATATGCTTTATTCGCATGATCATACAAATATTATTAATTCAAATAATATTGAACGTTACTACCGTTGCATCGATCATTCTTGTCAAGCACGTTATTTAGTTAAAATTGAGAACAGTTCAGTTTCCGAAGATTTACAAAAGGAAGTTAGTATACATAAGTCGTGTACTGAGGCACTGCGCTCCTCCGTACACCACTTAGCGGTTTTGACACTTTACGAAACCGGTAACGTATATTTTACAATACAACCATAACACCAACTTAACCTTAAATATTTACAAAACCATTAACGTATATTTTACAACACAAACGACAACACTAACTTAACCTTAAATATTTACAAAGCCACCAACCACTTCACCTCACTAATGTTTTCACAAACGACTTCACTAATGAAAAAATAAACGTTCTCACTAACGTTCCCACTAATGTTCTCACTTACAAAAGTATTGCAACTCTTCCCATTGCTGTGCTTCACACAATAGTTCATATTCTTCAGTATCGCTGCTGTCGCTCCAATCGTCAGAGTCAAAGTCACTGTCAAAATAAATGTTAGTAAGTTTTGACAAAGCTAATGAAACACGCTTACCGTTTGTATCGTATGCTTGTATAAACTTTCCATTCTTCATTCCTTCATAAACGCTCAAACTAACTTTACCCTTTCTCCCTCGTATCTGATAGAATGTATTTTCACGAGGAACGAAGAACAAATTCTTGAACTCATGACCGTTGTAGTTTGTTATCTCAATAGTTTTCGTCATTTATATAAAAATAAACTTAAAAATAAACTTAAAAATAAATGATATCACCACCCTCACACGTATGAAAACATAGCACAAAAATAAATTTAGGTGAAGTGGTGAGATCTCACCTCTTTTTTCACCCTGTTGAATTCATTGCTTTATAACTCTCTTCCTTTCTCCAACTCTTCTAACTTCTTCTTAAGTTCAGCAATGTTGTCCTCATGAAGTTTAATCTTCCTTAATATACCTTCTTTATCTAATGGTTGCTTTATCTTTCTAAACTGAACTCTACCATCCTTCATAGTATGAATGTAAAAACCTTCTGGAATAGTTCCTGATTTAATGTATTCTACCAAAAACTTTTGTTTCATTGCTTCAGTGACTTTAGTCGTCATTTTACTCTAAGGTGAAGCTAGCACAGCGATAATGGATTTCATGACTTTTTAGTATTTCATGCAATCTTAACAGATAGCCTTACAAGTACTTCCAGTGTCCCTAGCTGTCCCTCCTTTTTATATAACTCCATGACATTTATAATCTCGCGAAACTTAACAGGTAGCATAACAGATTAAAATCAGATGAGGTTTTGAACCAAAATTTCTAAGCAACGTTGTCAAGGATTTTTGAGGAACTAGGGACAGAGTGTGGCAAAGTCCAAGATTTAATTTATCTTCATCTGTTTCATCAGCTATCTCATCTAATATGCCAATATTTTATTCATAACTCGTGGCAAACTCACTAACTTTCATTATGTTCATCTACATGCTTCATCTGATAGAAAGTATGACTTTCATTAACTCTGTGAGATAATGAAAACTACTAGGGACAGAGACCATGGCAAAGTTTATGACTTTCATTATTTCCAGAACTTAATGAAAACTACTAGGGACAGAGACCATGGCAAAGTTCATGATTTAATTTATTCTCTCACTAACAAAAACACAAACTCCAACACTAACGACAAAAATAAATGTCCTCACTTCTTAACAAAGTAATATGTGCTTCTTACACCACCATAGCTCAAACGTTTCTTTTCGAACATCGATTGAAACTTATTTTGAGCCATTGGCTTTAGTCTCTTTTTCTTCAAATACGCCAAGAAATCTTCTTCACATCTTTTCACTTCATAGCCTTCTTTAAACTCCTCCTTGTTAAGTTCTATGAAATCCTTTATCTCATTCTTTGTTGCAATGGCTTCTTCACGAACGACATCGTGAACTATTTCAACACTGTTCTCATGTATGACCTCCTCACTGTTCTCATGAACTATTTCAACACTGTTCTCATGAACGACCTCCTCACTGTCTTTCATAAGCGTTTCAAAGTCTCCTTTACTCATTACTTCAATCTCATGCTGTTCACAGTAGTACTTAAACTCACTGTATATGTTTTGTCATGACTTCATCGTAAATGTTTTGTCATGACTTCATCGTAATGAACGTATATGTTTTGTCATGACTTCATCGTATATGTTTTGTCATGATTTCATCGTATATGCTTTGTCAAGACTTCATCGTATATGCTTTGTCATGATTTCATCGTAAATGATTTGTTATGATTTCATCGTAAATGCTTTGTCATGACTTCATCGTATATGCTTTGTCGAACTTAAACGTATATGTTTTGTCAAAACTTCTTCGTATATGTTTTGTCATGACTTCTTCGTAAACTCTATGTCAAACATGAACGTAAATGTTTTGTCATGACTTCTTCGTATATGTTTTGTCATGACTTCTTCGTATATGTACCAGATGCAAAGTATTTTGACGGCTTGTTTTGCTCCAGACACTAAGCTTCCTAAAGACTGGTTTAGGAACCAAAGCACCATTGAACTCTTAAGTGAAGCACAGCGAGACATACTTTTTTCTGAAAACAGTGAAGAACAGCGAGTAGGTAAAAAATCCCAGTCGCCAAAACTCTATGAAAACCGTGAAAAATTGCCAAACGGTTTGAGAGGATATTATGTTCATAGACTTCTCGTAAATAATGTGGCACAATGGGCTTCAGCTCGCTATTCATGGTATGTTTGTAAACTTCTTGACGAACTTCACAGACAAGAACGCGAAGATATGGAAAAGAAACTTCTTCATATATGTTTTGTCATGATTTCATCGTTTATGTTTTCATTAATGATTTCATAAATGTTTTGTCATGATTTCTTCGTATATGTTTTGTCATGATTTCTTCGTATATGCTTTGTCATGACTTCATCGTATATATTTTGTCATGATTTCTTCGTATATGCTTTGTCAAACATAAACGTATATGTTTTGTCATGATTTCATCGTAATGAACGTATATGTTTTGTCAAAACTTCTTCGTAAATGCTTTGTCATGACTTCTTCGTATATGTTTTGTCATGATTTCATCGTAATGAACGTATATGTTTTGTCAAAACTTCTTCGTAAATGCTTTGTCATGACTTCTTCGTATATGTTTTGTCATGATGCAAAAATAATGAGTTCATTTACTCACAATATTTTTGTACAAAATGTAAAGTATGGCGGTTTGAAACCGTCGGGAACCTTCACTTTTTTGACGAAGTGCAAATCTTCACTTCGTGTCAAAACTTCATCGTATATGTTTTGTCAAACATGAACGTAAATGTTTTGTCATGACTTCATCGTAATGAACGTATATGTTTTGTCAAGACTTCATCGTATATGCTTTGTCAAACATGAACGTAAACTCTATGTCAAACATGAACGTAAACTCTATGTCATGACTTCATCGTATATGTTTTGTCATGACTTCATCGTATATGCTTTGTCATGATTTCATCGTAATGAACGTATATATTTTGTCAAACATGAACGTAAACTCTATGTCAAACATGAACGTATATGCTTTGTCATGATTTAATCGTAAATGTTTTGTCAAGACTTCATCGTAAATGATTTGTCATGACTTCTTCGTATATGTTTTGTCGAAACTTCATCGTATATGCTTTGTCAAAACTTCTTCGTAATGAGTGTAAATGACCCAAAAATAATGTTTAGGTGAAGAGGTGAGATTTCACCTAATTTTTCACCTCTTTTTTCACCCTGTTGAATTTTCATGATTTCTTCGTAAATGTTTTGTCAAGGTTTCATCGTAAATGATTTGTCATGATTTCATCGTATATGCTTTGCCATGATTTAATCGTAAATGATTTGTCATGACTTCATCGTAATGAGTGTAAATGACCCAAAAATAATGTTTAGGTGAAGAGGTGAGATTTCACCTAATTTTTCACCTCTTTTTTCACCCTGTTGAATTTTCATGATTTCTTCGTAAATGTTTTGTCAAGGTTTCATCGTAAATGATTTGTCATGACTTCTTCGTATATGTTTTGTCATGACTTCTTCGTAAATGATTTGTCAAAACTTCTTCGTATATGTTTTGTCAAGACTTCATCGTAAATGATTTGTCATGACTTCTTCGTATATGTTTTGTCGAAACTTCATCGTATATGCTTTGTCAAACATGAACGTAAATGTTTTGTCGAAACTTCATCGTATATGCTTTGTCAAACATGAACGTAAATGATTTGTCAAACATGAACGTATATGTTTTGTCATGACTTCATCGTAAATGTTTTGTCATGACTTCTTCGTAAATGATTTGTCATGACTTCTTCGTATATGTTTTGTCATGACTTCTTCGTATATGTTTTGTCATGACTTCTTCGTAATGAGTGTAAATGATTTCATATGATTGTTTCCCTCGAAAAACCGAGAGAAGAGATTCCATATGAAAATCGCAAGAATTTGGCTCCTGGTTTGAAATATTATTATGTTCATAGACTTCATCGTAAATGTTTTGTCAAGACTTCTTCGTATATGTTTTGTCATGACTTCTTCGTAAATGATTTGTCATGACTTCTTCGTATATGTTTTGTCAAGACTTCATCGTAAATGATTTGTCATGACTTCTTCGTATATGTTTTGTCGAAACTTCATCGTATATGCTTTGTCAAACATGAACGTAAATGTTTTGTCGAAACTTCATCGTATATGCTTTGTCAAACATGAACGTAAATGATTTGTCAAACATGAACGTATATGTTTTGTCATGACTTCATCGTAAATGTTTTGTCATGACTTCTTCGTAAATGATTTGTCATGACTTCTTCGTATATGTTTTGTCATGACTTCTTCGTATATGTTTTGTCATGACTTCTTCGTAATGAGTGTAAATGATTTCATATGATTGTTTCCCTCGAAAAACCGAGAGAAGAGATTCCATATGAAAATCGCAAGAATTTGGCTCCTGGTTTGAAATATTATTATGTTCATAGACTTCATCGTAAATGTTTTGTCAAGACTTCTTCGTATATGTTTTGTCATGACTTCATCGTAAATGTTTTGTCATGACTTCTTCGTATATGTTTTGTCATGACTTCATCGTAAATGTTTTGTCAAGACTTCTTCGTATATGTTTTGTGAAGAATATAACAACCACCTGAATTCAGACGGTTGCTTTTTATACAAAATTCACACAGGAAAATTCTTGAGTTTTGGTTGAAAGAATACGGTCAAGCCAAAAGTGGCTCGACCTCAAAACAAACATTTTATGATCTTACTAAGGCGTTATGAATGAATTCAAAGGTATTTGCATACATCCTGACCTCGTTCATTTTGTTGCTGAATGGTGCTCTGTAAAGTATGCATTTTATGTCAAAGATATTATGGACTCCATAGATAAGAAAGTTCATGAGAAGTTAGATGAAGAAGAACTCGAAGATACAGTAGAGAATGTAAAAACAAGCATTTTATGATCTTACTAAGGCGTTATGAATGAATTCAAAGGTATTTGCATACATCCTGACCTCGTTCATTTTGTTGCTGAATTCAGCAAAAATAATGTTTAGGGTAGATGGTTTTTAGGTGTCACTACGTCACCATGTCACCAGGTTAATTAACTTCTCTTAAAATTACTGACAACATGACATTTTGACAACAGTCCAGGAAATATATTTTATCGTATATGTTTTGTCATGATTTTATCGTATATGCTTTGTCATGATTTTATCGTAATGAACGTAAATGTTTTGTCATGATTTCATCGTATATGCTTTGTCATGACCTCATCGTAATGAGTGTAAATGTTTTGTCATGATTTCATCGTATATGTTTTGTCATGATTTTATCGTATATGCTTTGTCATGATTTCATCGTATATGCTTTGTCATGACTTCATCGTAATGAGCGTAAATGATCCAAAAATAATGTTTACGTTCATGTTTTCAGGTTATTCAATAATTAATTATTTTTGAAGAACTGAAGGTGTCACTATGTCACCATGTCACCAGGTTATTTAACTTCTCTGAAAAAATGAGACAACATGACATTTTGACAACACAGCAGGGGAAGGCAGTTATGAATTATTTTTGAAGAACTGAAGGTGTCACTATGTCACCATGTCACCAGGTTATTTAACTTCTCTGAAAAAATGAGACAACATGACATTTTGACAACAACACAGGAAATAAATGTTTACGTAAATGTTTTGTCAAGATTTCTTCGTATATGTTTTGTCATGATTTCATCGTATATGCTTTGTCATGACTTCTTCATCGTAATGAACGTAAATGACCCAAAAATAATGTTTAGGTGAAGAGGTGAGATCTCACCTCTTTTCTCACCTCATTGAATTTTCATGATTTCTTCATCGTAATGAGCGTATATGCTTAGTCATGATTTCATCGTATATGCTTTGTCAAGACTTCATCGTAATGAGCGTAAATGACCCAAAAATAATGTTTAGGTGAAGAGGTGAGATCTCACCTCTTTTCTCACCTCTTTTCTCACCTCATTGAATTTTCATGATTTCTTCATCGTAATGAGCGTATATGCTTTGTCATGATTTCATCGTATATGCTTTGTCATGACTTCATCGTAATGAACGTAAATGATTTGTCAAAACTTCATCGTATATGCTTTGTCAAGACTTCTTCATCGTAATGAGCGTAAATGTTTTGTCATGATTTCATCGTATATGTTTTGTCAAACATGAACGTAAATGATTTGTCAAGATTTCTTCGTATATGCTTTGTCATGACTTCTTCATCGTAATGAACGTATATGCTTTGTCATGACTTCTTCATCGTAATGAACGTATATGCTTTGTCAAGACTTCTTCATCGTAATGAGCGTAAATGTTTTGTCATGATTTCATCGTATATGTTTTGTCAAACATGAACGTAAATGATTTGTCAAGATTTCTTCGTATATGCTTTGTCATGACTTCTTCATCGTAATGAACGTATATGCTTTGTCATGACTTCTTCATCGTAATGAACGTATATGCTTTGTCAAGACTTCTTCATCGTAATGAGCGTAAATGTTTTGTCATGATTTCATCGTATATGTTTTGTCAAACATGAACGTAAATGATTTATCAAGATTTCTTCGTATATGCTTTGTCATGACTTCTTCATCGTAATGAACGTATATGCTTTGTCATGACTTCTTCATCGTAATGAACGTATATGCTTTGTCAAGACTTCTTCATCGTAATGAGCGTAAATGTTTTGTCATGATTTCATCGTATATGTTTTGTCAAACATGAACGTAAATGATTTATCAAGATTTCTTCGTATATGCTTTGTCATGACTTCTTCATCGTAATGAACGTATATGCTTTGTCAAGACTTCTTCATCGTAATGAGCGTAAATGTTTTGTCATGATTTCTTCATCGTAATGAGCGTATATGCTTTGTCAAGACTTCTTCATCGTATATGCTTTGTCAAACATGAACGTATATGCTTTGTCGAAACTTCTTCATCGTAATGAGTGTAAATGTTTTGTCAAGATTTCTTCGTATATGTTTTGTCATGATTTCATCGTATATGCTTTGTCATGACTTCTTCATCGTAATGAACGTAAATGACCCAAAAATAATGTTTAGGTGAAGAGGTGAGATCTCACCTCTTTTCTCACCTCATTGAATTTTCATGATTTCTTCATCGTAATGAGCGTATATACTTTGTCATGACTTCTTCATCGTATATGCTTTGTCATGACTTCATCGTAATGAGCGTAAATGATCCAAAAATAATGTTTACGTTCATGTTTTCAGGTTATTCAATAATTAATTATTTTTGAAGAACTGAAGGTGTCACTATGTCACCATGTCACCAGGTTATTTAACTTCTCTGAAAAAATGAGACAACATGACATTTTGACAACACAGCAGGGGAAGGCAGTTATGAATTATTTTTGAAGAACTGAAGGTGTCACTATGTCACATGTCACCAGGTTATTTAACTTCTCTGAAAAAATGAGACAACATGACATTTTGACAACAACACAGGAAATAAATGTTTACGTAAATGTTTTGTCAAGATTTCTTCGTATATGTTTTGTCATGATTTCATCGTATATGCTTTGTCATGACTTCTTCATCGTAATGAACGTAAATCAGACAAAAATAATGTTTAGGTGAAGAGGTGAGATCTCACCTCTTTTCTCACCTCTTTTCTCACCTCATGAATTTTCATGATTTCTTCGTAAATGTTTTGTCATGATTTCATCGTATATGCTTTGTCAAGACTTCATCGTAATGAGCGTAAATGACCCAAAAATAATGTTTAGGTGAAGAGGTGAGATCTCACCTCTTTTCTCACCTCTTTTCTCACCTCATTGAATTTTCATGATTTCTTCATCGTAATGAGCGTATATGCTTTGTCATGATTTCATCGTATATGCTTTGTCATGACTTCATCGTAATGAACGTAAATGATTTGTCAAAACTTCATCGTATATGCTTTGTCAAGACTTCTTCATCGTAATGAGCGTTAAATGTTTTGTCATGATTTCATCGTATATGTTTTGTCAAACATGAACGTAAATGATTTATCAAGATTTCTTCGTATATGCTTTGTCATGACTTCTTCATCGTAATGAACGTATATGCTTTGTCATGACTTCTTCATCGTAATGAACGTATATGCTTTGTCAAGACTTCTTCATCGTATATGCTTTGTCAAACATGAACGTATATGCTTTGTCAAGACTTCTTCATCGTAATGAGCGTAAATGTTTTGTCATGATTTCTTCATCGTAATGAGCGTATATGCTTTGTCAAGACTTCTTCATCGTATATGCTTTGTCAAACATGAACGTATATGCTTTGTCGAAACTTCTTCATCGTAATGAGTGTAAATGTTTTGTCAAGATTTCTTCGTATATGTTTTGTCATGATTTCATCGTATATGCTTTGTCATGGCTTCTTCATCGTAATGAACGTATATGCTTTGTCATGACTTCTTCATCGTAATGAACGTAAATGATCCAAAAATAATGTTTAGGTGAAGAGGTGAGATCTCACCTCTTTTCTCATCTCATTGAATTTTCATGATTTCTTCATCGTAATGAGCGTATATACTTTGTCATGACTTCTTCATCGTATATGCTTTGTCATGACTTCATCGTAATGAGCGTAAATGATCCAAAAATAATGTTTACGTTCATGTTTTCAGGTTATTCAATAATTAATTATTTTTGAAGAACTGAAGGTGTCACTATGTCACCATGTCACCAGGTTATTTAACTTCTCTGAAAAAATGAGACAACATGACATTTTGACAACAACACAGGAAATAAATGTTTACGTAAATGTTTTGTCAAGATTTCTTCGTATATGTTTTGTCATGATTTCATCGTATATGCTTTGTCATGACTTCTTCATCGTAATGAACGTAAATCAGACAAAAATAATGTTTAGGTGAAGAGGTGAGATCTCACCTCTTTTCTCACCTCTTTTCTCACCTCATGAATTTTCATGATTTCTTCGTAAATGTTTTGTCATGATTTCATCGTATATGCTTTGTCAAGACTTCATCGTAATGAGCGTAAATGACCCAAAAATAATGTTTAGGTGAAGAGGTGAGATCTCACCTCTTTTCTCACCTCTTTTCTCACCTCATTGAATTTTCATGATTTCTTCATCGTAATGAGCGTATATGCTTTGTCATGATTTCATCGTATATGCTTTGTCATGACTTCATCGTAATGAACGTAAATGATTTGTCAAAACTTCATCGTATATGCTTTGTCAAGACTTCTTCATCGTAATGAGCGTAAATGTTTTGTCATGATTTCATCGTATATGTTTTGTCAAACATGAACGTAAATGATTTATCAAGATTTCTTCGTATATGCTTTGTCATGACTTCTTCATCGTAATGAACGTATATGCTTTGTCATGACTTCTTCATCGTAATGAACGTATATGCTTTGTCAAGACTTCTTCATCGTATATGCTTTGTCAAACATGAACGTATATGCTTTGTCAAGACTTCTTCATCGTAATGAGCGTAAATGTTTTGTCATGATTTCTTCATCGTAATGAGCGTATATGCTTTGTCAAGACTTCTTCATCGTATATGCTTTGTCAAACATGAACGTATATGCTTTGTCGAAACTTCTTCATCGTAATGAGTGTAAATGTTTTGTCAAGATTTCTTCGTATATGTTTTGTCATGATTTCATCGTATATGCTTTGTCATGGCTTCTTCATCGTAATGAACGTATATGCTTTGTCATGACTTCTTCATCGTAATGAACGTAAATGATCCAAAAATAATGTTTAGGTGAAGAGGTGAGATCTCACCTCTTTTCTCACCTCTTTTCTCACCTCATTGAATTTTCATGATTTCTTCATCGTAATGAGCGTATATGCTTTGTCATGATTTCATCGTATATGCTTTGTCATGACTTCATCGTAATGAGCGTAAATGATCCAAAAATAATGTTTACGTTCATGTTTTCAGGTTATTCAATAATTAATTATTTTTGAAGAACTGAAGGTGTCACTATGTCACCATGTCACCAGGTTATTTAACTTCTCTGAAAAAATGAGACAACATGACATTTTGACAACACAGCAGGGGAAGGCAGTTATGAATTATTTTTGAAGAACTGAAGGTGTCACTATGTCACCATGTCACCAGGTTATTTAACTTCTCTGAAAAAATGAGACAACATGACATTTTGACAACAACACAGGAAATAAATGTTTACGTATATGTTTTGTCATGATTTCATCGTATATGCTTTGTCATGACTTCTTCATCGTAATGAACGTATATGCTTTGTCATGACTTCTTCATCGTAATGAACGTAAATGATTTGTCAAAACTTCATCGTATATGCTTTGTCAAGACTTCTTCATCGTAATGAGCGTAAATGTTTTGTCATGATTTCATCGTATATGTTTTGTCAAACATGAACGTAAATGATTTGTCAAGATTTCTTCGTATATGCTTTGTCATGACTTCTTCATCGTAATGAACGTATATGCTTTGTCATGACTTCTTCATCGTAATGAACGTATATGCTTTGTCAAGACTTCTTCATCGTAATGAGCGTAAATGTTTTGTCATGATTTCATCGTATATGTTTTGTCAAACATGAACGTAAATGATTTATCAAGATTTCTTCGTATATGCTTTGTCATGACTTCTTCATCGTAATGAACGTATATGCTTTGTCATGACTTCTTCATCGTAATGAACGTATATGCTTTGTCAAGACTTCTTCATCGTAATGAGCGTAAATGTTTTGTCATGATTTCTTCATCGTAATGAGCGTATATGCTTTGTCAAGACTTCTTCATCGTATATGCTTTGTCAAACATGAACGTATATGCTTTGTCGAAACTTCTTCATCGTAATGAGTGTAAATGTTTTGTCAAGATTTCTTCGTATATGTTTTGTCATGATTTCATCGTATATGCTTTGTCATGGCTTCTTCATCGTAATGAACGTATATGCTTTGTCATGACTTCTTCATCGTAATGAACGTAAATGATCCAAAAATAATGTTAGGTGAAGAGGTGAGATCTCACCTCTTTTCTCACCTCATTGAATTTTCATGATTTCTTCATCGTAATGAGCGTATATACTTTGTCATGACTTCTTCATCGTATATGCTTTGTCATGACTTCATCGTAATGAGCGTAAATGATCCAAAAATAATGTTTACGTTCATGTTTTCAGGTTATTCAATAATTAATTATTTTTGAAGAACTGAAGGTGTCACTATGTCACCATGTCACCAGGTTATTTAACTTCTCTGAAAAAATGAGACAACATGACATTTTGACAACACAGCAGGGGAAGGCAGTTATGAATTATTTTTGAAGAACTGAAGGTGTCACTATGTCACCATGTCACCAGGTTATTTAACTTCTCTGAAAAAATGAGACAACATGACATTTTGACAACAACACAGGAAATAAATGTTTACGTAAATGTTTTGTCAAGATTTCTTCGTATATGTTTTGTCATGATTTCATCGTATATGCTTTGTCATGACTTCTTCATCGTAATGAACGTAAATGATCCAAAAATAATGTTTAGGTGAAGAGGTGAGATCTCACCTCTTTTCTCACCTCATTGAATTTTCATGATTTCTTCATCGTATATGCTTTGTCATGACTTCATCGTAATGAGCGTAAATGATCCAAAAATAATGTTTACGTTCATGTTTTCAGGTTATTCAATAATTAATTATTTTTGAAGAACTGAAGGTGTCACTATGTCACCATGTCACCAGGTTATTTAACTTCTCTGAAAAAATGAGACAACATGACATTTTGACAACAACACAGGAAATAAATGTTTACGTATATGCTTTGTCATGATTTCATCGTATATGTTTTGTCATGACTTCATCGTATATGCTTTGTCATGATTTCATCGTAAATGATTTGTCGAAACTTCATCGTATATGCTTTGTCAAGATTTCTTCGTATATGTTTTGTCATGACTTCATCGTATATGCTTTGTCATGATTTCATCGTAAATGATTTGTCGAAACTTCATCGTATATGCTTTGTCAAGACTTCTTCATCGTAATGAGCGTAAATGACCCAAAAATAATGTTTAGGGTAGAAGGGTAGATCTCACCTCTTTTCTCACCTCTTTTCTCACCTCATGAATTTTCATGACTTCTTCATCGTATATGCTTTGTCATGACTTCATCGTAATGAACGTAAATGACCCAAAAATAATGTTTATGTTAGAATGTTAAATCTAATGAAACAGTAAAGTATTATATCTATTAAATCGTCTATGATGTAAATTGTGTATAGAATGAAATGAAGGAAGAATGTGTATATCTAATGAAACAGTAAAGTATTATATCTATTAAATCGTCTATGATGTAAATTGTGTATAGAACGAAATGAAGGAAGAATGTGTATATCTAATGAAATCCTCCATGTTAGAAAACATGTTAGAAAAGGTGTTAGATCTAACATTCTAACATAAACATTATTTTTGGATCATTTACGCTCATTAGGATGAAGTCATGACAAAACATTTACGTTCATGTTTGACAAAACATTTACGATGAAGTCATGACAAAACATTTACGTTCATGTTTGACAAAGCATATACGATGAAGAAGTCATGAAAATTCATGAGGTGAGAAAAGAGGTGAGAAAAGAGGTGAGATCTACCCTTCTACCCTAAACATTATTTTTGGGTCATTTACGCTCATTACGATGAAGAAGTCTTGACAAAGCATATACGATGAAGTTTCGACAAATCATTTACGATGAAATCATGACAAAGCATATACGATGAAGTCATGACAAAACATATACGAAGAAATCTTGACAAAGCATATACGATGAAGTTTCGACAAATCATTTACGATGAAATCATGACAAAGCATATACGATGAAGTCATGACAAAACATATACGATGAAATCATGACAAAGCATATACGTAAACATTTATTTCCTGTGTTGTTGTCAAAATGTCATGTTGTCTCATTTTTTCAGAGAAGTTAAATAACCTGGTGACATGGTGACATAGTGACACCTTCAGTTCTTCAAAAATAATTAATTATTGAATAACCTGAAAACATGAACGTAAACATTATTTTTGGATCATTTACGCTCATTACGATGAAGTCATGACAAAGCATATACGATGAAGAAGTCATGACAAAGTATATACGCTCATTACGATGAAGAAATCATGAAAATTCAATGAGGTGAGAAAAGAGGTGAGATCTCACCTCTTCACCTAAACATTATTTTTGGATCATTTACGTTCATTACGATGAAGAAGTCATGACAAAGCATATACGTTCATTACGATGAAGAAGTCATGACAAAGCATATACGATGAAATCATGACAAAACATATACGAAGAAATCTTGACAAAACATTTACACTCATTACGATGAAGAAGTTTCGACAAAGCATATACGTTCATGTTTGACAAAGCATATACGATGAAGAAGTCTTGACAAAGCATATACGCTCATTACGATGAAGAAATCATGACAAAACATTTACGCTCATTACGATGAAGAAGTCTTGACAAAGCATATACGTTCATTACGATGAAGAAGTCATGACAAAGCATATACGTTCATTACGATGAAGAAGTCATGACAAAGCATATACGAAGAAATCTTGATAAATCATTTACGTTCATGTTTGACAAAACATATACGATGAAATCATGACAAAACATTTACTCTTTACGATGAAGAAGTCTTGACAAAGCATATACGATGAAGTTTTGACAAATCATTTACGTTCATTACGATGAAGTCATGACAAAGCATATACGATGAAATCATGACAAAGCATATACGCTCATTACGATGAAGAAATCATGAAAATTCAATGAGGTGAGAAAAGAGGTGAGAAAAGAGGTGAGATCTCACCTCTTCACCTAAACATTATTTTTGGGTCATTTACGTTCATTACGATGAAGAAGTCATGACAAAGCATATACGATGAAATCATGACAAAACATTTACGAAGAAATCATGAAAATTCATGAGGTGAGAAAAGAGGTGAGAAAAGAGGTGAGATCTCACCTCTTCACCTAAACATTATTTTTGTCTGATTTACGTTCATTACGATGAAGAAGTCATGACAAAGCATATACGATGAAATCATGACAAAACATATACGAAGAAATCTTGACAAAAACATTTACGTAAACATTTATTTCCTGTGTTGTTGTCAAAATGTCATGTTGTCTCATTTTTTCAGAGAAGTTAAATAACCTGGTGACATGGTGACATAGTGACACCTTCAGTTCTTCAAAAAAATTCATAACTGCCTTCCCCTGCTGTGTTGTCAAAATGTCATGTTGTCTCATTTTTTCAGAGAAGTTAAATAACTGGTGACATGGTGACATAGTGACACCTTCAGTTCTTCAAAAATAATTAATTATTGAATAACCTGAAAACATGAACGTAAACATTATTTTTGGATCATTTACGCTCATTACGATGAAGTCATGACAAAGCATATACGATGAAATCATGACAAAGCATATACGATAAAATCATGACAAACATATACGATGAAATCATGACAAAACATTTACACTCATTACGATGAGGTCATGACAAAGCATATACGATGAAATCATGACAAAACATTTACGTTCATTACGATAAAATCATGACAAAGCTATACGATAAAATCATGACAAAACATATACGATAAAATATATTTCCTGGACTGTTGTCAAAATGTCATGTTGTCAGTAATTTTAAGAGAAGTTAATTAACCTGGTGACATGGTGACGTAGTGACACCTAAAAACCATCTACCCTAAACATTATTTTTGCTGAATTCAGCAACAACAAAATGAACGAGGTCAGGATGTATGCAATACCTTTGAATTCATTCATAACACCTTAGTAAGATCATAAAATGCTTGTTTTTACATTCTCTACTGTATCTTCGAGTTCTTCTTCATCTAACTTCTCATGAACTTTCTTATCTATGGAGTCCATAATATCTTTGACATAAAATGCATACTTTACAGAGCACCATTCAGCAACAAAATGAACGAGGTCAGGATGTATGCAAATACCTTTGAATTCATTCATAACGCCTTAGTAAGATCATAAAATGTTTGTTTTGAGGTCGAGCCACTTTTGGCTTGACCGTATTCTTTCAACCAAAACTCAAGAATTTTCCTGTGTGAATTTTGTATAAAAAGCAACCGTCTGAATTCAGGTGGTTGTTATATTCTTCACAAAACATATACGAAGAAGTTTTGACAAAACATTTACGATGAAGTCATGACAAAACATATACGAAGAAGTCATGACAAAACATATACGATGAAGTCTTGACAAAGCATATACGAAGAAGTCATGACAAAACATTTACGATGAAGTCATGACAAAACATATACGAAGAAGTCTTGACAAAACATTTACGATGAAGTCTATGAACATAATAATATTTCAAACCAGGAGCCAAATTCTTGCGATTTTCATATGGAATCTCTTCTCTCGGTTTTTCGAGGGAAACAATCATATGAAATCATTTACACTCATTACGAAGAAGTCATGACAAAACATATACGAAGAAGTTTTGACAAAACATTTACGATGAAGTCATGACAAAACATTTACGTTCATGTTTGACAAAGCATATACGATGAAGTTTCGACAAAACATTTACGTTCATGTTTGACAAAGCATATACGATGAAGTCTTGACAAAACATTTACGTTCATGTTTGACAAAGAATATACGATGAAGTCTTGACAAAGCATATACGAAGAAGTCTTGACAAAGCATATACGATGAAGAAGTCATGACAAAACATATACGAAGAAATCTTGACAAAACATTTACACTCATTACGATGAAGAAGTTTCGACAAAGCATATACGTTCATGTTTGACAAAGCATATACGATGAAGAAGTCTTGACAAAGCATATACGCTCATTACGATGAAGAAATCATGACAAAACATTTACGCTCATTACGATGAAGAAGTCTTGACAAAGCATATACGTTCATTACGATGAAGAAGTCATGACAAAGCATATACGTTCATTACGATGAAGAAGTCATGACAAAGCATATACGAAGAAATCTTGATAAATCATTTACGTTCATGTTTGACAAAACATATACGATGAAATCATGACAAAACATTTACGCTCATTACGATGAAGAAGTCTTGACAAAGCATATACGATGAAGTTTTGACAAATCATTTACGTTCATTACGATGAAGTCATGACAAAGCATATACGATGAAATCATGACAAAGCATATACGCTCATTACGATGAAGAAATCATGAAAATTCAATGAGGTGAGAAAAGAGGTGAGAAAAGAGGTGAGAAAAGAGGTGAGATCTCACCTCTTCACCTAAACATTATTTTTGGGTCATTTACGCTCATTACGATGAAGTCTTGACAAAGCATATACGATGAAATCATGACAAAACATTTACGAAGAAATCATGAAAATTCATGAGGTGAGAAAAGAGGTGAGAAAAGAGGTGAGATCTCACCTCTTCACCTAACATTATTTTTGTCTGATTTACGTTCATTACGATGAAGAAGTCATGACAAAGCATATACGATGAAATCATGACAAAACATATACGAAGAAATCTTGACAAAACATTTACGTAAACATTTATTTCCTGTGTTGTTGTCAAAATGTCATGTTGTCTCATTTTTTCAGAGAAGTTAAATAACCTGGTGACATGGTGACATAGTGACACCTTCAGTTCTTCAAAAATAATTCATAACTGCCTTCCCCTGCTGTGTTGTCAAAATGTCATGTTGTCTCATTTTTTCAGAGAAGTTAAATAACCTGGTGACATGGTGACATAGTGACACCTTCAGTTCTTCAAAATAATCATAACTGCCTTCCCCTGCTGTGTTGTCAAAATGTCATGTTGTCTCATTTTTTCAGAGAAGTTAAATAACCTGGTGACATGGTGACATAGTGACACCTTCAGTTCTTCAAAAATAATTAATTATTGAATAACCTGAAAACATGAACGTAAACATTATTTTTGGATCATTTACGCTCATTACGATGAAGTCATGACAAAGCATATACGGTGAAATCATGACAAAGCATATACGATAAAATCATGACAAAACATATACGATGAAATCATGACAAAACATTTACACTCATTACGATGAGGTCATGACAAAGCATATACGATGAAATCATGACAAAACATATACGAAGAAATCTTGACAAAACATTTACGTAAACATTTATTTCCTGTGTTGTTGTCAAAATGTCATGTTGTCTCATTTTTTCAGAGAAGTTAAATAACCTGGTGACATGGTGACATAGTGACACCTTCAGTTCTTCAAAAATAATTCATAACTGCCTTCCCCTGCTGTGTTGTCAAAATGTCATGTTGTCTCATTTTTTCAGAGAAGTTAAATAACCTGGTGACATGGTGACATAGTGACACCTTCAGTTCTTTCAAAAATAATTAATTATTGAATAACCTGAAAACATGAACGTAAACATTATTTTTGGATCATTTACGCTCATTACGATGAAGTCATGACAAAGCATATACGATGAAATCATGACAAAGCATATACGATAAAATCATGACAAAACATATACGATGAAATCATGACAAAACATTTACACTCATTACGATGAGGTCATGACAAAGCATATACGATGAAATCATGACAAAACATTTACGTTCATTACGATGAAGTCATGACAAAGCATATACGATGAAATCATGACAAAGCATATACGATAAAATCATGACAAAACATATACGATGAAATCATGACAAAACATTTACACTCATTACGATGAGGTCATGACAAAGCATATACGATGAAATCATGACAAAACATTTACGTTCATTACGATAAAATCATGACAAAGCATATACGATAAAATCATGACAAAACATATACGATAAAATATATTTCCTGGACTGTTGTCAAAATGTCATGTTGTCAGTAATTTTAAGAGAAGTTAATTAACCTGGTGACATGGTGACGTAGTGACACCTAAAAACCATCTACCCTAAACATTATTTTTGCTGAATTCAGCAACAAAATGAACGAGGTCAGGATGTATGCAAATACCTTTGAATTCATTCATAACGCCTTAGTAAGATCATAAAATGCTTGTTTTTACATTCTCTACTGTATCTTCGAGTTCTTCTTCATCTAACTTCTCATGAACTTTCTTATCTATGGAGTCCATAATATCTTTGACATAAAATGCATACTTTACAGAGCACCATTCAGCAACAAAATGAACGAGGTCAGGATGTATGCAAATACCTTTGAATTCATTCATAACGCCTTAGTAAGATCATAAAATGTTTGTTTTGAGGTCGAGCCACTTTTGGCTTGACCGTATTCTTTCAACCAAAACTCAAGAATTTTCCTGTGTGAATTTTGTATAAAAAGCAACCGTCTGAATTCAGGTGGTTGTTATATTCTTCACAAAACATATACGAAGAAGTTTTGACAAAACATTTACGATGAAGTCATGACAAAACATATACGAAGAAGTCATGACAAAACATATACGATGAAGTCTTGACAAAGCATATACGAAGAAGTCATGACAAAACATTTACGATGAAGTCATGACAAAACATATACGAAGAAGTTTTGACAAAACATTTACGATGAAGTCATGACAAAACATTTACGATGAAGTCATGACAAAACATTTACGTTCATGTTTGACAAAACATATACGATGAAGTTTCGACAAAACATTTACGTTCATGTTTGACAAAGCATATACGATGAAGTCTTGACAAAGCATATACGAAGAAGTCTTGACAAAGCATATACGATGAAGAAGTCATGACAAAACATATACGATGAAGTCTTGACAAAGCATATACGATGAAGTTTCGACAAAACATATACGAAGAAGTCATGACAAATCATTTACGATGAAGTCTTGACAGAACATATACGATGAAGTTTTGACAAAGCATTAACGAAGAAATCATGACAAAACATATACGAAGAAGTCATGACAAAGCATATACGATGAAGAAGTCATGACAAAACATTAACGATGAAGTCATGACAAAACATATACGATGAAGTCATGACAAAACATATACGAAGAAGTTTTGACAAAACATTTACGATGAAGTCATGACAAAGCATATACGATGAAATCATGACAAAACATTTACGCTCATGTTTGACATAGAGTTTACGATGAAATCATGAAAATTCAACAGGGTGAAAAAAGAGGTGAAAAATTAGGTGAAATCTCACCTCTTCACCTAAACATTATTTTTGGGTCATTTACACTCATTACGATGAAGTTTTGACAAAACATTTACGATTAAATCTTGACAAAACATTTACGATGAAGTCATGACAAAACATATACGATGAAACCTTGACAAAACATTTACGAAGAAATCATGACAAAACATATACGAAGAAGTTTTGACAAAACATATACGTTCATGTTTGACAAAGCATATACGTTCATGTTTGACAAAACATTTACGATGAATTCATGACAAATCATTTACGATGAAATCATGACAAAGCATATACGATGAAATCATGACAAAGCATATACGATGAAGTCTTGACAAAGCATATACGATGAAGAAGTCATGACAAAACATATACGATGAAGTCTTGACAAAGCATTTACGATGAAGTCATGACAAAACATTTACGATGAAGTTTTGACAAAGCATTAACGAAGAAATCATGACAAATCATTTACGATGAAGTCATGACAAAACATATACGATGAAACCTTGACAAAACATTTACGTTCATGTTTGACATAGAGTTTACGTTCATGTTTGACAAAGCATTTACGAAGAAGTTTTGACAAAACATATACGTTCATTACGATGAAATCATGACAAAACATATACGTTTATGTTTGACAAAGCATATACGAAGAAATCATGACAAAACATATACGAAGAAATCATGACAAAACATTTATGAAATCATTAATGAAAACATAAACGATGAAATCATGACAAAACATATATGAAGAAGTTTCTTTTCCATATCTTCGTGTTCTTGTCTGTGAAGTTCGTCAAGAAGTTTACAAACATACCATGAATAGCGAGCTGAAGCCCATTGTGCCACATTATTTACAAGAAGTCTATGAACATAATATCCTCTCAAACCGTTTGGCAATTTTTCACGGTTTTCATAGAGTTTTGGCGACTGGGATTTTTTACCTACTCGCTGTTCTTCACTGTTTTCAGAAAAAAGTATGTCTCGCTGTGCTTCACTTAAGAGTTCAATGGTGCTTTGGTTCCTAAACCAGTCTTTAGGAAGCTTAGTGTCTGGAGCAAAACAAGCCGTCAAAATACTTTGCATCTGGTACATATACGAAGAAGTCATGACAAAACATTTACGTTCATGTTTGACATAGA
This sequence comes from Trichomonas vaginalis G3, assembly GCF_026262505.1. Taxonomy (NCBI): domain Eukaryota; phylum Parabasalia; order Trichomonadida; family Trichomonadidae; genus Trichomonas; species Trichomonas vaginalis. The sequence goes on along the minus strand of NC_067204.1, from coordinate 17,172,324 downwards.
GTTTACGAAGAAGTCATGACAAAACATATACGAAGAAGTTTTGACAAAACATATACGTTTAAGTTCGACAAAGCATATACGATGAAGTCATGACAAAACATTTACGATGAAATCATAACAAAGCATTTACGTTCATGTTTGACATAGAGTTTACGTTCATGTTTGACAAAACATATACGATGAAATCATGACAAAACATATACGATGAAGTCATGACAAAACATATACGTTCATTACGATGAAGTCATGACAAAACATTTACGATGAAGTCATGACAAAACATATACAGTGAGTTTAAGTACTACTGTGAACAGCATGAGATTGAAGTAATGAGTAAAGGAGACTTTGAAACGCTTATGAAAGACAATGAGGAGGTCATACATGAGAACAGTGATGAAATAGTTCATGAGAACAGTGAGGAGGTCATACATGAGAACAGTGATGAAATAGTTCATGAGAACAGTGAGGAGGTCATACATGAGAACAGTGATGAAATAGTTCATGAGAACAGTGAGGAGGTCATACATGAGAACAGTGATGAAATAGTTCATGAGAACAGTGAGGAGGTCATACATGAGAACAGTGATGAAATAGTTCATGAGAACAGTGAGGAGGTCATACATGAGAACAGTGATGAAATAGTTCATGAGAACAGTGAGGAGGTCATACATGAGAACAGTGATGAAATAGTTCATGAGAACAGTGAGGAGGTCATACATGAGAACAGTGATGAAATAGTTCATGAGAACAGTGAGGAGGTCATACATGAGAACAGTGATGAAATAGTTCATGAGAACAGTGAGGAGGTCATACATGAGAATAGTGATGAAATAGTTCATGAGAACAGTGAGGAGGTCATACATGAGAACAGTGATGAAATAGTTCATGAGAACAGTGAGGAGGTCATACATGAGAACAGTGATGAAATAGTTCATAAGAACAGTGAGGAGGTCATACATGAGAACAGTGATGAAATAGTTCATGAGAACAGTGATGAAATAGTTCATGAGAACAGTGAGGAGGTCATACATGAGAACAGTGATGAAATAGTTCATGAGAACAGTGAGGAGGTCATACATGAGAACAGTGATGAAATAGTTCATGAGAACAGTGAGGAGGTCGTTCATGAGAACAGTGATGAAATAGTTCATGAGAACAGTGAGGAGGTCATACATGAGAACAGTGATGAAATAGTTCATGAGAACAGTGAGGAGGTCATACATGAGAACAGTGATGAAATAGTTCATGAGAACAGTGAGGAGGTCGTTCATGAGAACAGTGATGAAATAGTTCATGAGAACAGTGAGGAGGTCATACATGAGAACAGTGATGAAATAGTTCATGAGAACAGTGAGGAGGTCATACATGAGAACAGTGATGAAATAGTTCATGAGAACAGTGAGGAGGTCATACATGAGAACAGTGATGAAATAGTTCATGAGAACAGTGAGGAGGTCATACATGAGAACAGTGATGAAATAGTTCATGAGAACAGTGAGGAGGTCATACATGAGAACAGTGATGAAATAGTTCATGAGAACAGTGAGGAGGTCATACATGAGAATAGTGATGAAATAGTTCATGAGAACAGTGAGGAGGTCATACATGAGAACAGTGATGAAATAGTTCATGAGAACAGTGAGGAGGTCATACATGAGAACAGTGATGAAATAGTTCATGAGAACAGTGAGGAGGTCATACATGAGAACAGTGATGAAATAGTTCATGAGAACAGTGAGGAGGTCGTTCATGAGAACAGTGATGAAATAGTTCATGAGAACAGTGAGGAGGTCGTTCATGAGAACAGTGATGAAATAGTTCATGAGAACAGTGAGGAGGTCATACATGAGAACAGTGATGAAATAGTTCATGAGAACAGTGAGGAGGTCATACATGAGAACAGTGTTGAAATAGTTCACGATGTCGTTCGTGAAGAAGCCATTGCAACAAAGAATGAGATAAAGGATTTCATAGAACTTAACAAGGAGGGGTTTAAAGAAGGCTATGAAGTGAAAAGATGTGAAGAAGATTTCTTGGCGTATTTGAAGAAAAAGAGACTAAAGCCAATGGCTCAAAATAAGTTTCAATCGGTGTTCGAAAAGAAACGTTTGAGCTATGGTGGTGTAAAAAGCACATATTACTTTGTTAAGAAGTGAGGACATTTATTTTTGTCGTTAGTGTTGGAGTTTGTGTTTGTTGTTAGTGAGAGAATAAATTAAATCATGAACTTTGCCATGGTCTCTGTCCCTAGTAGTTTTCATTAAGTTCTGGAAATAATGAAAGTCATAAACTTTGCCATGGTCTCTGTCCCTAGTAGTTTTCATTATCTCACAGAGTTAATGAAAGTCATACTTTCTATCAGATGAAGCATGTAGATGAACATAATGAAAGTTAGTGAGTTTGCCACGAGTTATGAATAAAATATTGGCATATTAGATGAGATAGCTGATGAAACAGATGAAGATAAATTAAATCTTGGACTTTGCCACACTCTGTCCCTAGTTCCTCAAAAATCCTTGACAACATTGCTTAGAAATTTTGGTTCAAAACCTCATCTGATTTTAATCTGTTATGCTACCTGTTAAGTTTCGCGAGATTATAAATGTCATGGAGTTATATAAAAAGGAGGGACAGCTAGGGACACTGGAAGTACTTGTAAGGCTATCTGTTAAGATTGCATGAAATACTAAAAAGTCATGAAATCCATTATCGCTGTGCTAGCTTCACCTTAGAGTAAAATGACGACTAAAGTCACTGAAGCAATGAAACAAAAGTTTTTGGTAGAATACATTAAATCAGGAACTATTCCAGAAGGTTTTTACATTCATACTATGAAGGATGGTAGAGTTCAGTTTAGAAAGATAAAGCAACCATTAGATAAAGAAGGTATATTAAGGAAGATTAAACTTCATGAGGACAACATTGCTGAACTTAAGAAGAAGTTAGAAGAGTTGGAGAAAGGAAGAGAGTTATAAAGCAATGAATTCAACAGGGTGAAAAAACAGGTGAAAAAAGAGGTGAGATCTCACCACTTCACCTAAATTTATTTTTGTGCTATGTTTTCATACGTGTGAGGGTGGTGATATCATTTATTTTTAAGTTTATTTTAAGTTTATTTTTATATAAATGACGAAAACTATTGAGATAACAAACTACAACGGTCATGAGTTCAAGAATTTGTTCTTCGTTCCTCGTGAAAATACATTCTATCAGATACGAGGGAGAAAGGGTAAAGTTAGTTTGAGCGTTTATGAAGGAATGAAGAATGGAAAGTTTATACAAGCATACGATACAAACGGTAAGCGTGTTTCATTAGCTTTGTCAAAACTTACTAACATTTATTTTGACAGTGACTTTGACTCTGACGATTGGAGCGACAGCAGCGATACTGAAGAATATGAACTATTGTGTGAAGCACAGCAATGGGAAGAGTTGCAATACTTTTGTAAGTGAGAACATTAGTGGGAACGTTAGTGAGAACGTTTATTTTTTCATTAGTGAAGTCGTTTGTGAAAACATTAGTGAGGTGAAGTGGTTGGTGGCTTTGTAAATATTTAAGGTTAAGTTGTAATAAACAGAAATTCATCAAAAGTGACAGCTCTCAATTTTTTGACATTTGTAAATTCTAAATTGAATGAGAAAAATGAAATAATACTAAGCATAATACAATATTCTAGATTTAATTATAATTAGGAAAAAGTTAGTTTTGAGAGTACTTTTCATAGGCATATAGAATGAAATCTTCTGAAAAATAATATCACATAAACTCATATTATTTTCTAATATATAACTATTTTATATAAAAATCAAATTCAATGATCTTAAAAGCGAAGGATAAACCTCAAAATTTACGAATATAATGAGTGGGAATATAATGCTTATCTATCATAAAACCATATGAAATATCAATTTTTGCTTTACGCCTAATTTTTGACGACAATTAGCAAAAAATGTTAAATGTTAACACTCAGTCCATTTGAATATGAAAAATAAAATTGACTTTGATTAAATGTTTTTATTTATCATGCAATTCTTCTTGCGACCAAAGATTTGAATAAAATTTCAAAAAATAAGATAGCTTAAAAAATAATATACGGTAGTGTTTACTAATAGATGAATAGTATATAAATTCTATTAAAATGGATTTGATCCAAAAAAATATATAAAATTTGATCATAAATAAAATCGTTTTAAATTACTTCTTCATTTAAATTATAACAATTATTTTTGGTTTTATATTTTTTTGGATCAAATCCATTTTAATAGAATTTATATACTATTCATCTATTAGTAAACACTACCGTATATTATTTTTTAAGCTATCTTATTTTTTGAAATTTTATTCAAATCTTTGGTCGCAAGAAGAATTGCATGATAAATAAAAACATTTAATCAAAGTCAATTTTATTTTTCATATTCAAATGGACTGAGTGTTAACATTTAACATTTTTTGCTAATTGTCGTCAAAAATTAGGCGTAAAGCAAAAATTGATATTTCATATGGTTTTATGATAGATAAGCATTATATTCCCACTCATTATATTCGTAATTTTTGAGGTTTATCCTTCGCTTTTAAGATCATTGAATTTGATTTTTATATAAAATAGTTATATATTAGAAAATAATATGAGTTTATGTGATATTATTTTTCAGAAGATTTTGTGTTCTTCTTCAAAATTTTATTTTTTTATTAAAAAGAATCTTTACAAAATATACATTTACTTTAATTAATATTTAAAAACGTGCTCTATCAAAAGTTCCAAAAATTCAATATTTTAGCTTTTCTGAGGTGTCACTTTTGATGAATTTCTGTTTACAACAAAGTTAGTGTTGTCGTTTGTGTTGTAAAATATACGTTAACGGTTTTGTAAATATTTAAGGTTAAGTTGGTGTTATGGTTGTATTGTAAAATATACGTTACCGGTTTCGTAAAGTGTCAAAACCGCTAAGTGGTGTACGGAGGAGCGCAGTGCCTCAGTACACGACTTATGTATACTAACTAAGGAACATATACCCGAATGCAGACAATTTAAAAAGTTACAAAATGAAAAAAAATGATCTTCATAAATCAATGACTCTGACAGAAATATACAATAAGGCAATGGCAAAATTTTCTGAAGACAACAGCACTTTTCAGCAGATTAAAAAATTTATGACAGAACTTGCTGTTGGTACTGATGAAAATCCATTAATTAAAGATTCATTGGTCAGGGAAGTTTATAATAAGTCCAGAAAATTTTCTGTTGGAGAAAAAATTACAGACGATGAAATTGCTAATTTTTGTTTAATAAATGGCGAGCAGTTTTTCATTGGCCATGATTTTCAAGCAAATTGTGAGACGATGTTTTTTGGTTTTGAGAAGGCAATTCAATTTGCAAAAGAAGCCACAGATTTATTTTGCGATGGAACTTTTAAAATTACACAAAAATTTTCAAAAAGGACAGATGCTAACAATTATGATTTGTGAACCTTCAACAAATCAATATCTACCATTTTATTTATATTCATGAAAAACCGCACATTTGAATCTTATAAGAAGGCATTTGAATATATTTTTTACTGTCAAGGGTATTCAATTTTCAAAGCTAATTCAAATTCATTGTGATTTGAAAAGGGAATGATAGAGGCACTTCAACAAATTTTCCCTAAAGTCCGTATAATTGGATGCCTATTTCATTTCAAACAAGCTTTACACAGGAAACTTGTAGCACTTTATACAAAAAATTTCAATACTTTACAAAATTCTTTATTTAAGCTATATTCTATTACTCATTCATGTCTCATGAAGAATTTGTACTTACAATGCATATAATTAATCAAAATAAAGTTGATTCGATCAAAGATTATATTGATTATTTCAAACAAAGTTTGGTTGCCGCACTACAATTTAATATCTCAATATAATAATGCAATTGCAATATTCACTAATGATTGCCTCGAGAGTATGCATTCAGAATTTTCTTCGTTAAAACATCCAAACATTTATGAAGCTATTAAGAAGATATCTCAAATCCAATTAAGATAAATATAACGCATCAAAAATAACCAGAAGATCGAGCGCCATATAAAAACCGTTATCACTGATAGCACAAAAATTATATTCTTGACTGCTTTCAAAAAGAACTTGAGAAAACAATTTTTTCTATCAAACAATACAACGTAAGTGATCTTTCTTTGGCTCAGAACGAGATTTCTCCATATGGTTCCATAGAATCGAGTTCATTGTTCGAAAATATTCCAGTTCATGATGCAGTATATCAAATCAATCGATCTAACAGATAAAGATACAATGATCACTAAGTTTATTAATGAAAAAAGAGAAAAAATTATGGCATTATTTAATGAAACATTAAATCATCCAGATTTTAATTCATCCACTCCAATTCAAACTAATTTTGAGCAAGCCGATACAAATCAAGGTTCAGATGCTCCGATTTGCTCCGAAAATTCAAATATTGCAGACTCTACAGTTAGTATACCTATCTTGGTTATGGAGGCACTGCGTTCCACCTTACCCAAGATAACGGTTTGACAATTTACAAAACCGTTAACGTATATTTTACAACACAAACGACAACACGACTTAAACCTTAAATATTTACAAAGCGCCAACCACTTCACCTCACTAACGTTTTCACAAACGACTTCACTACTGTAAAAATAAACGTTCTCACTTACAAAAGTATTGCAACTCTTCCCATTGCTGTGCTTCACACAATAGTTCATATTCTTCAGTATCGCTGTGTCGTCCAATGTCAGAGTCAAAGTCACTGTCAAAATAAATGTTAGTAAGTTTTGACAAAGCTAATGAAACCGCTTACCGTTTGTATCTATTGCTTGTATATATCTTCCATAATGCTCTTTGTCATAAACGCTCAAACTAACTTTACCCTTTCTCCCTCGTATCTGATAGAATGTATTTTCACGAGGAACGAAGAACAAATTCTTGAACTCATGACCGTTGTAGTTTGTTATCTCAATAGTTTTCGTCATTTATATAAAATAAAATAATAATTTTAAAAAAATAAAATAAAAAATAAATGATATACCACCCTCACGCGTATGAAAACATAGCACAAAAAATAAATTTAGGGTAGATGGTATATCTAACCCGATTTCTAACCTCATTTCTACCCTGTTGAATTCATTGCTTTATTCCTCACTGTCGTCTGCTTTCTCCAACTCTTCTAACTTCTTCTTAAGTTCAGCAATGTTGTCCTCATGAAGTTTAATCTTTCTCAAAATTCCTTCTTTATCTAATGGTTGCTTTATCTTTCTAAACTGAACTCTACCATCCTTCATAGTATGAATGTAAAAACCTTCTGGAATAGTTCCTGATTTAATGTATTCTACCAAAAACTTTTGTTTCATTGCTTCAGTGACTTTAGTCGTCATTTCAATCAAATAAAAATTTTAATATTAAATAAAAATAACGTTATTTTTTCAGTAAGGAAACGCAGGAGTTTTACGATTTATTTGAGGAGTAGGTTCTGGTTTAAATGTTGGAGTCGGTTTAGGAGTTGACTTTTGAACAGGAGTTTGTACTTCCATAGGTTCAGGAGTCGTTGAAGGTGTTGCTTGTGAAGGCGTTGGTTTTGACGTTGGTTTTGGCGAAGGTGTCGGAGTTTGTTTAACTTCAACTACTTCAGTATTATTTACAACATTTGCTTTATTTCTTTTCAACATCATTACTGCTCCTGCTGTAATTAGCAAACCTAGTGGGAGACCATATTTTATATAAGGACTTGACCAAATGCTATTTTTGACAGGAGCTGGTGGAACACCTAACCTTGGTGAGACTGCTCTTTGCCATTGTGCAGCTCGTAAGAAATATTCAATAGGTGCTCCATAATCGTTTGGTAAAGTTTGTTTCATAGATGGTGAAGGTTCACGAGAGCTTGATGAAGAACTCATTTATAAGCTTTAAAAATAAACGTTCATCCTTTATTCCTCACTGTCGTCCGCAGCTAAGTTATAGTGTCAAGTCTTATTATTGGTATGCCTGACTGTCTTACTTGTATTGCAAAGCAACAATCCCTCATAAATCCAATAAGTGGCTTTGGTACATTTTCAGTTGCTAGTTCAATAGGTCCTTTAACAGTCAATTTGTATGTTATTGGAGCAGTAGATGTTTGACCTTGCTGGAAGCAAAAGTCCACTTCAGTTGGAAAACCACATAAGAAATGTGTGTTGTCATAGCTATCCCATTTATGTTCCACACTACCATCATCCACCAATGACCTCATAACATCTTCATTAAATCCTATCATATCATTGTTTGTATTGCAAGCGTTCGCAACCATTTCATAAAATACAGGTCCATATGATTTTTCAGGTTCTGCAGGCATATTTCCATAAGCTCCCATGGAAAGCTGAAGATATTTAAACTTAGGGTTCTCAAAATTAACATAATAATTGTCTTTCTTTCTAAATAGTGCCCAAATACTTTTAACATTAATAGGCGTATAAGCTGCTGTAAATGTTGCACTTGAACTATCTGTATTCTTTGAGAATGAACCGTCCATAGGAATCCAATCCATAACTTTAACAGGAAAACATAAAGCCTCGTTTGTATAATGTTCTACAAGTTCTGTATAAATGTTGGAGTCTAAAGAGAATGACTTTGGATGAATGAAACATTCATTAAAATCCATCTTTGTTCGAAATAGTTGCTGGGTTACAGTTGTAATAGTAACTGTTCCACTAGCTTCTATTGCCTTCGTTATCATAGTGAATGGTTCATTCCATGGAACAAATTTATTTGTCGGTGGATTTGAATCTGAAGCAAATGCAACTTTAAGAGTTGAATTGAAAGCAATGATATCATTTACAGATATAGATGTGCATTGTAATGCGTCGCTACTGAACTTTACTTTAAGCTGAATGTTACCAGCAAATGCAGGAATAAATCTTATAGCTTCTAATGGAAGGAATCTTCTAACAGGAATTCTTAAACGAAGCTTAAAATCAAATGATTTTCCTGCTGTAATTGGACCACTAACAATTTGTCCTGTTCTGCATGTTCCCGAATGACTCCATACATCTTCATGTCGAGTCTTTGAGAAAACATCTACTTTCTTTATTTGTTCGGTAGTTTGTGAGTTTGAAGTTATATATGCTTCTTCTCTTGCGTTGTCTTGAGAATATACGATACGACCATTTGCAAGGATTTGATATCCAGCAACTGCATAGAAAGCGTCATCGAAACCAATCCAAAATCCTGGTGGGTTTGTTTTATTGGAACCTGAACCAATTTCTTTATCTACAATAAATTGACCTTCCATTTTATACGTAATGAATGTATTGTAAAGGTCCAACATATTTTCACCAGGAGGTGAGAGATTGAATGTTACCCATGTGTTATCTTTAGCAGTTCCAGGTTGTGATGGAATCTTTGCGTCAGAATATTTTCTATTAGTGTCACCAATTTGAACTGCATTGTCTATGATATCGAAATATGAGCGAATCTGATGAATATGCTCTGCTGGAGTAAATTCGTTTAACTGTTCGTTCTGCATGTATTTACTTCAGATAAAAATATCTATTTACTTCATTATTCTCACTCTTCTTCTTGGAATTCGTGGTGGAAGTTGTTTCTTGACATTTTCAATGAACTGTACATTCTCTTTTGTCTCAACTTCTTTCACTGGTGGGTCAGGGTTCTTTGACTCGGTTTGCTTTTCAATGAAATTCACGAACTTTGCAATAAGCTCTTGGTTCGTTATTGAAAGAACATCTGGCTTCTTTTCTTCTTGTTCTATTGACTTTTCAGTTTGAATAGAAGGTTTTATATGGGCTTCACCCTCGGTGCCATGCACCTTAATGTTGTCGCTCTCTGCATTCGCTAATGGAACCTTTCTTTTTCTTACGTATATTTTACCATCTTTACTCTGACTTACGTAATAGAAAGGATGTTGTATTCCTCTTGCGTCATTTAATATAATAGACTCTCGCTCTGATTTTGACAAGCTCATTTTACATCGGTTAAAGTTTTAATTTTGTTTTTTATCTGCAGTCAAATGACTCAGACAAGCCCTACGGACAAGACCCAAGGGGTCATAGATTTTGAAGCATTGAAGAAAGAAATTCGCGAGCAAATTTTATCCGAACTGAAGGAACAAAAACAAGAACAAAAGCCAGAGAGACCAAAGAGAAAACTTAGTGAAAAACAACTTGCTGCATTAGCTGCTGGAAGACAAAAGAACCCAAGACTACTGGCGAAAAAAGCTAGAGAAGAAGCTGAAGCAAAAGCTAAAGAAGCTGAAGTGAAGAAAGAGTAAATGGTTTATTTTTATTGGAACTAAATGTATAGACAAATACCTTTATCTGTTGCGTTCAGTAGTGAAAACCCTGACGTCAAAATAAAGGGGAACAGAGTAACGTTTAAGTTTCCAACAGACTGGATTGTGAACATAAATGAAGAAAAATATATTGGCATAACAAATATGTATATAACACGTGCATTTAGGAAAGTTGACTTTATACTTCAAGTCGAGATAGAAAATGACGAACAGTCTTTAAGCGCCCAAAACATTCACATATACAAATACTTTAAAGACGATACAACATTGTTGCAATGTATGATTTCATTTAATGAAATGTTCGAGAAAAAGTTTAACATTGAAGTACAAACTTTACAGCCTTTACGTGAGTTTCTTGCACAACTGAAAGAAGAAGGTAGTCAGCCACAACTTATAGACTTTCATTATGAATTTAATGAAAATGAAGATGGAACACATGACTGTCAGTTTGTTATATATTCACCATTCAATGAAGTCGCTAAAGAGAAAGAAAATCCATTACGTATAAGATTTCAAATCTCTGAACCAAGTGATGATTTCAAGAATGTTTTCAATTATGATGCAATGCTTCCGAGGAAAAATGAATTTTCAAAGATTGTAACACCTGGCATTTGGGATAGAAAGCAAGCTATTCTTTTCTCTAATATAGCCAAAGGCGTTGAAAATGAGTTCATTGGTCATACAAGAACTACACCACTTCCTAACCCTAAATACTATAAATTAACTGGCTTCAATCGTGAGTTTTGGATAGACATGTTCTCCACTCATGACCATAACTGCCCAGTGTTCTTACCTCCAGACCATAAGGACTGTCTCTACATTGAAGCACAACTCTTAAACTCTACATCGCAGTATTGTAAATGACCACATGGGCTTCGCCCTTGCCGCTAGCGGCTTATTTTTATCACGAATGACCTCATTGCTGACAAAAATAAATGACCTCAGAACTTCAACTTACGAATAAAGCTTGTTTTAGTCGTTATTGAGAAGTTAAACTTTTCAGCAAAGCAAGGACTAGAAGACTTACATAAGTCAAATCCAATCTCTTGACCATCATGAAGTGCTTTATATAACTGCATAACACTGAACTCAGAGTCTTTGTCAAATTTTCCTTGCGGAACCATTAAACCTTTATCTTCATCATAGAAACACTGAACAGAGTCAGGAAACATTTCATTAGCGGTTAAAGCAATAACATCTTGCTTCACGCCTTTCATTCTGCAGTGAAATGCAACTTCATTTAAATCGTTAGTGAGTAAGTCTATGTAGGTCTTCTTTCCACAGAAAATACTTTTATAAGCTAAACTTTGTTTATCTTTTGTGATTTCTGCAAAGTCGCTATGAAATTGACCAAGGTTCTTTCCTATAAGTTCGCGACCATATCTCTTCTGAAATTCCTGAGCTAAACGCGGGATGTCTTCATTGAAAATATGCATGCTGTCCGTATCCTGATAGGCTATATACAAGCCCATGTCCTCAGCAGTACAGAATACTTCATTCATAATACGTTTTGACATTGATAGAATATTTACACCAAGTGGGCAAAAGTTAAAGTGTCTGCAAATGCTTTTCGTTAGCTTGAAAATAGTTTTATCTGAACCATCCAAACCTTCGAACTTCACTATATGGTTGTAATTTCTTATAGCATATCTTATAGCATCTTTGTCATCTACTATGGTTATTTTTGACTCAATAGGAGATAAAATGGTTTTGCCATAAATGCTGTTCAGAATGAGTTTTATAATTTCTTGTAATGGGTTTTCTTCTTTCTTATACTTTAACCTTAACTCAAACAATTTCTTAACTTCATCTCTTATTCTCAAATCTCTGTTTCCATCGTAATAGTATCCTTGCAACACTTCACATTTGACACCTTGATATTTTATGAGGTCTTGTAATGTTATATGGTCAACATACATTAAACAGCAAGTGTTTGAACTTCTGGGAACGTTAAGTTCTGGATTTAGTTCAGGGTCACAAACTATTAAAGGAAAGTGTCTATGTATTCCAATCTCTGTTATCTTAATGAGAACAAAGAAGCCAGACATAAACTTTTCACCAATGGGTTCCTTTTGGTCGTCATCGAATAAATGTCTCATGAGATACTCTGTGCTTAACATCTCATCCTTCAATACTTTTGGAATTCCTTCTAAAGTATAAAGTCTTGCTATAGCGGATGGATATAATGAAACAGCGTCGAAGTCAGCAATGAGTTTCTTTTTGCTCTTTTGTTTAATGTTATCTGACAACATACATCTTCCACCTTGAATGCATCTCGAAATAAATTCTCTTGGTTTATTTGAGAGGTCATAAAGATTTCCATTCGGGAAGTATACTCTGTTCTCAAACAATTTGTTAGCAATAGAACAAATACTAACGTAGTCATAAACGTTTAAATCAAACTCTTTCAATAAGTCATTGCGGAACTTTACAAAACCTTCTCTTAAAATTCTTACATCTTGTTTGCAGTAAAACGTGCTATATTTTTCTAAGTCGAAGTGGTTCTCATCTATTCTGCAACCTTTGATGGAATCTATGTTCTTCATGAATGTATCTGCATCCTTGACAAACTTACATGCTTCAGAAATGACACCAGTTCTGTTGTCATTTGCTAACAAAACACTGCTGTAGTAGTTATATGGAAATACTTCTTTCGGTCCTGTTTGTAAGTTAAACATAGCAGGAAATAGTTTAAGTTTCTTATTTATAACACTGTAAGAGTCTTTTATAATAATTGCCCGTCCTTTATATAAACCAGTTATTTGCATTGTTCGTGAACCTTTAATGATGGGAGTTCCTTTCACTTCTGTCATGTGTCTTAAGATGAAGTTTATATCATAACTGAGGTTATGGAAATATATTAAACTCTTGTCAGGAAGTCGTTCCAAAAATTCTGTTGCACAGTTTTGACCCCAAATGCTTTGACTCACTGAACCATCTTCACTGTCATAACATATGTTAAACGCTTTATGAAAGCCGTCTGTGCTACACTCAAAGTCAGCAAAGAAAACGTGCTCAGGAATGAATTTACATTTAGCTTTATTTACTTCTTTTGACTCTGCTTTCTTCTTCAGTTGTACACAATACTTTGGAGCATATGTCAAATCTTTAAATGGTGCAAGGTTCTGTTTATATAAGTCAGTCGTATATGTGAAAGTTCTCCATAAGAAATAGGTTCGAAATATTTTGCACTCCCACAATGTTTTCAAAATCCCATAGCGGTTAGTTCTATCATAACGAACTACACATTTGTTCTCTCTCTTTGTATATATTTTCATCTGTTTCTCAATGTTCATTCCACCACACTCCTTCAAGATTTCTTTGTAATTTCTGACGAAATATATTGTCATTGGAAGTCTTTCGTTTAGCATGTAGTGGTCTTCAACAAGAAGTAGGTCAATAGTTCGAACAGTTTCACATTCTTTTGGTATGTATCTCTTTATTTCATTATGTCTTGAGTCATTGAAGTAACCAATGGTAACATTAAATGCTATACCTGTTGCGTCAGAAATTTCTTGTACTTTACTTTGAGGAAAGTCTCTAACACGAATGACTTCTCTCATGTGGTCAATAGTTTCTTCATTTACTCCAGCCTGAATGCAAGCATAAACGAAACAATTGTCTTCTGTCATAAGTGTTGCAGTTCTTTTGTTCAGTTCATTGAAGATTTGGTAGCGTTCAAGATTTATAGGTAATGTGCAAAGATACTTCCAGAACTGACCGCTTTCTCTTATAAAACTTCTTTTCACCATTATCTTCCAAAAGCTTTCTATAAGTGCTGGGTTTCCTGTTTGCTTAAGAGCTTCCAAAATGGCTTTCTGGTCATTTGTCAGTGTGCTTTCATCTCTATATGGTCTCTTTTTTGGTTTGCCTTTCTTTACATCTGACATCGTTAAGCCTTCATATTCTGTTAAATCATACATCTTTATTTCGGTAAGATTCTTTATGTTTGTCAAGAAGAAGTCATAGTGCATTTCAACAATACCTGCAGCATTTGCTTCTATCTCTGATATAAAGTTCTCCTTCAAGAGCTGATGTAGTAATGTTCCAATATTATTGAGGTTTAACGTAGAACATTCATACTTTCCACCAAGTTTAATAACATACCATCCATCTCTGTTGTGAGTTTATTTTAATTTTCTCTAAGAGTCTCATGAAAACCTTACCGAAATGTTTGTGTAAGTAGTCTCTGTTTGGTTCATCTAAAGCTTCGATGTTAAAGTCAATGAGTCTATTGCCTGACTTCACATTTCTCTTCCTATTCTCTTCATCTTTCTTTAACCATCTCTCACCTTCTTTTGGTTTGTCGTCAATGGAACGAATGACATCGTTAGCTTTGCGAACTTGTTCTATAGCACTTTTAAACATCTCTCTTCTCTGTTGTTTCAGTGTGTCGTCTCTTCTTCTTGTTTCACCAACGTTTGCATTTGTTATGTCAAACATTTCTCTTCTTACTTCATGAGGTACTGAACGTCTATGATATAAGTCAATAGCAACGTCATTTAAAGGAAAAGTTCTTGCATGGACTTCGTCCTCGCCGCGTTGCGGCTTTATGAACTCATGAATTCTATCATAACTTATTGCACCATTATAGTCATTGAGGATGTCAGCGAGTGCTTTTTTGTTTGTTGCGTAATGCTTTGCAACATCTATATTAGCTTCTGTAAGAAGTTGTTTTATTTCCGAGTGTTCTAACTTAGACAACTTCCGATACATCTTTAGTAGGAAATAAAAAAATATTTTTTTGAAAAAATTAGATTAGATTTTTTTAAGTTATTTTTCAAAATAACTTAATATTTTTATTTTAATGAAACACATGCAAGATTGCATGTTCTTTTCATACAATGCTCTCGCTACTGCCATCAAGAATGAGTTCAATGGTGCTTCAAACGTTAATGTTATCTTTAACAAGAAGTTTGTGAAAGAATCTAAGTTTGGTCAGTATGTCAGACCATTAGCTATTGTCATTGACCGCAAACGTTATACTTCACAAGAGTTAGCAGTAGTTTTGAAACAAAAGGGTTTCTTCGTGAATGTCAAAGATACTCATTATACTGTCATAAAGAACTCTAACATTGACTTCTTCAGTATTGCTATGAATCTTTCCGAACAGAAAGAATATAAGAAGGGTGAAACAAATGTGAAATATTATCCTTCATCTCTGAAGACAATAACGAACAAAGATGTTATACAGAAATTCTTACCAAAGGTTGAAGAAGCTTCAATTGACATTGACGAAGGAAGTGAAATGGTTGAAGAAATTGACCCTGAAGCTATTTAAGCAAAAATATATTTTTGGTTAGTCTTCATATCGATATTTTACAACAATTCCCAATGTATAAACTTTTCATACGCTTTTTCATAAGCTTTATATACCTTCAGAAATTTTGCATAATCTTTTACATGTTGTTCGTTCTCTTCTTCTGTCATGAGTTCCGAATATTCTAAATTCATGTTCTTTCATATGAGATAAAATTTTATAAAAAAAAATAAAATTAGCTTAGATTTTTTTATTCTTCCTCTTTGAAGTTATCGAAATATTCTGTTATTTTTTCCTTCAGTAATGGTAAGTCTTCTTTGAATGTAAGTATTGTGCAACCTTTGATGTCATAGTGTGTTTGAGGAAGAGTACTTTTGACAATTTCCTTTATTTGCTCATTCGGTGTCATTGAAATCGGTAAGTTTTCACGATAGAACCAATTTCTGTCAGATTTGTAAATCTTAGCAAGGTCATAAAAGCTCTTGTTGTTTCTTCTGACTAAATGCAACATAACCATATCTTTATCTTCTTCTTTCTCCAACTCTTCAGTATATATCATATACTTATAACTCTTTTCCTTTCCTTTTGGTACTGAACGTGGTATTCTTTTCTGTATGCTTTTGTCTTTGGATTCAATGACTTCATCTTTTGCTTGAAGTTTCTTTTCCATCTCTCCACGTTCTGCTTTATATAGTTCATCTAACATCATGAAAATATAACAAGCATAACGAGGTGAAGCCCACATTGCTACAGCATTTACTAAAAGTCTATGAACATAATATCCTTTCAAACCAGGAGCCAAATTCTTGCGATTTTCGTACGGAATCTCTTCTCTCGGTTTTCCGAGGGAAGCAATCATATGAGGAAATTCTTCTAAAAGTTCTTTTGTCTGTTGGTTTTCAAACCAATGATATGCTTGCTTTGTAGAACGAAGAGCATTCATTATACTTTGCATTTGGTACATGTCATCTTTGACCGAACGAATGAGGCGAAGTTGTTTGTTATATTGTATGTATTCGTATTCTTCATTTATGGCTTCATGAACGATAGCAGTTGTTGTGTTCTCTAATGTTGGCATTACTGTCTTTACATACAAAATAAAAAAATAAATAAAAATAAAACTAACTTTATTTTTCTCTGTTAAAGAAATGTTAAAAATTCATGGTTACATATGTGAAAAGAAGTCACGAACAAATGAAGGTCATAAGATTCAGCACATAATTCTGAATTGAATGGTGTGTCATACATGTCAAACCGTCAAGAATTGAAGGAGATACGAGGCTATAAAGATTTTGGATATTTTCTGACACACACCCTGAAGGAAAAGTGACAAAACACGACGATAGAAAAGTGACAAAATGAGAGAAAGTTGTCCCCCGACCAAAATGCAATCATGTTGAAAAAGTGACATTTGTAAAGTTGGACGATAGGATTTCCTGAAAAAGTGCAAGTCTTGTTCTGAATCAGGACAAGATTTGTCTTGAAAAATACAAGACTTGTTCTGAAAAAATACAAGACTTGTCTTGAATCAGGACAAAACTTTACAAAATGTAAACTTTACATAACCGTTTCTATCGTACATGATATTTAGTTGACATTGCAAACTATCTTCATGTAAAGTATGGCGGTTTGAAACCGTCGGGAACCTTCCCTTTTTTGACGAACTTTCCGCAGCAATTTTTAAAATTTGTGAAAACTCAACGGTTTGACACGTGCCATATGTCATTTTACTCAGAATTTTGTGCTGAATTCAGCAAAAATAATTTTTAGGGTAGATGGGTATATCTAACCTAATTTCTACCACGAATTCTACCCTCATTATTTATAACCATTTTACATGGTAAACGTTATTTTTGGAATTTTGTGAAAACTCAACGGTTTGACACATGCCATATGCCATTTTACTCAGAATCTCACGAATTCAGCAAAAATAAATGGTTCATTTACTCACAATATTTTTGTACAAAACGACCCCAAACTTTTAACTTCTTTTCTGCAGTTTCTAATGCTATCTTAGCGAGTTCATATTCTCTAAATTCTCTCTTTAAATCTTCTTGTTCCCATTGGTCTAGTTCGTATGGAGAATCTCTATAATCATAACATATCTCACGTTCATGTTCTAATTGTTTTTCATGCATTTTTCTAACTTCTTGTTCGAACAAAGGTTTAGCATTCTCTACTGTATCTTCGAGTTCTTCTTCATCTAATTTCTCATGAACTTTCTTGTCTATGGAGTCCATAATTTTTCCAACTGCTATGCAATATTTTGGAGAAGCCCACATTGCTATATAGTTTATAAGTCTTGGGTCTACATACGTTCCTCTAACCTGTTTAATTTCATCAGGAATTCCTGCATGAATTTTGTGTAAAAAGCAACCGCCGGAATTCGGACTGTTGCTATATTCTTCACAAAATGCCTTATAATACTCTTCCCAGGACTTATTTTCCAACAACTTTCTAAAGTCTTTCCTAAACTGCTGACACATATTTGTTGCATTAATGTAACCATCCTTGTCTCTACGTAAGACTTCAATACCGTTATAAGTGCCTTTTGTGAATGTTTCGCCATTATATTTGTTAGTGAATGTTTTTGCTTCGACTGACATTTCTGTTCTTACCTACAAGATAAAAAGTTAGAAAAAAATAAAACTAACGTTATTTTTTCTGTCTTAAGGAAATTCATGAGGGTAGAAATGAGGTTAGAAAAGTGGTTAGAAAACATGTTAGATCTAACATTCTAACATAAACTTTATTTTTGGTGTAAATAAATGGTACCATTAATGATATCATGACTGTTCTCGTTCATGTCTGGAGTATATAAGAATTTCCGAAAAAGTGACACCCAAAAAAGTGACACTTTCAATAGGGAGTAACACTTAAAAAGTGACAATTTAAAATTCACAATAAATAAAAATAATAAATTTTTTAGTCTATTAAATTATTCTTTTCTTTGAAATCCTCCAAAAATTCTTCGAAATGTTCTAAAATATAACCTGGAGAATTATAACAAAATTCATTAATTTCTAACATATACGTATCTAACAATTCATTTGGAATTTCAAACGATCTTAAATATGTAATTGAATTTTGTATCTTCTCATTTATTTGAGAAAGTTTTTCTTCAGCATTTTCCAATAAAAATCTTAATGGATTCAAAAAAAAAAAAAAAAAAAAAAAAAAAAAAAAAAAAAAAAAAAAAAAAAAAAAAAAAAAAAAAAAAAAAAAAAAAAAAAAAAAAAAAAAAAAAAAAAAAAAAAGGTAGTGGGGCTTCCAGGCACTTCGTGCCTTCTAGCCCTGAAGATGTTTAGTATAAATGAAGTTCTTATATACGGGTCTTCCAGGAGCTTTTCACAAATTATATTGTTTTCATGTTTTGTCAAGACTTCTTCGTAAAATCAGACAAAAATAATGTTTAGGGTAGAAGGTTAGATATAACCTCTTTTCTAACCTCTTTTCTACCCTCTTGAATTTTCAAGATTTCTTCGTAAATGTTTTTGTCACTTTTCTGTCACTTTTCAGGAAAAAACATTTTTATTGTATATAAAATGAATTTTACAAAACCACCGTTACCCTTCTTTGGAAATAAGAGTAGATGTAAAGATATTCTATTGAGAGAACTTAAGAAACTACCGAATGGTCTAACATTTGTAGATTTGTTCGGTGGAAGTTTCTATATATCCCATCTGTGCCATACAATATTCCAGACTCAAAGATTATATGCAATGACTTCGACAACTATATGAACCGTCTCAAACATATACCAGACACAAACAAAATATTGAGTGAGTTGAAAGAAAAGATACCTATAGGTAAGATGGAACGTATACCATTAGATAAGAAAAATACTGTCAGAGAGGTTTTGAAAAAAGCAGAATATATAGACTGGGATAGTATATCTGCTAGACTATTATATAGTGGTGCTATAAGAGTTCATGACATTGAAACACTTATGTCAAAAGTTTTATATCTTAACTTATACAAATGTTTTCAAAAGAGGACATAGAAAAATATATTGAGGGTATAGAGTTTGTGAGATGTCATTGGACAGATTTGTATGAAAAATATAAAGACAAGGAAAATGTTTTCTTTATAGTAGACCCGCCGTTCTATAACACATGGGATTTTCAATACCAAGTAGACTGGACTTTGAGAGACTCTTTAGAAACTTTAGACGTTTTTACATAACCATCCATGCTTTTACTTTACATCCGATAAAAGTGGTTTGGAAAGTGTCATGAGATGGTTAGAGGACATACATGATATGAGTTTAGATACGATAAGATAGAATATGAGAGAGGTCCTATAAACTGGAGAAAGTGTCATAACAAAGAAATTTTACTAGTAAGTAAATGTGGTTTGAAATAGGACTACTTGTTTTAGGTTTTTTTCCATTGTCATGTCATTATTTATTTGGACGTGGCAGAAAGTACAGAGAATATGAAGATGAACCAATGCCTGCAAATGTTCAGTATATGTACTCGTAAGAGATTTTTTATCTAATATTAAATGGACGCACAGAACTTAGCGAATGCACAGCAACCTGGACAACCAAACCCAGAGAATATTCCAAATGAAGTTAGAATACAAACTGCAATGGCAAACTATGGTCAAGTGCCAACAGATGTACAAATGCAAACTGCCATGTCAAATGACGCTGCGTTAGGTTTGCCACCATGGTATGCAAATATGAGATGGAAAGAGTTTTATACAAACCCTGAAGTGGGATATAAAACAACTTTATGCAGATGACGCGAACACAGGAGTTGACCAGAATATGTTTTCTACCAGAGGAGAAACAGAATGTATGAGCTCCAGTTAAAGAATGCTATGGAACTCAACAGGAAACGTAAGAGACTAGGCGGACATTAGATTTTTACATATAGTAAAATGGGTTTCTTTGGAAGAATAGGAAACTTCTTTCGAAATGTTGGAAGAGGTATATGGAATGAATAAAATCTGTCGGAAGAGGAATTTGGAACGGAGTCAAAATATTGGTAAAAGAGTAGGTCAGTTTGTTGGTATTATACTAAAGACCCTGAACCAGAAGAACAAGCTCCTGTTATACAACAGCCTGAACCTGCACCACAGTCTAGTTGGCAACCAAATCCAACACCTCAACCGTATTAAAAAATTATATTTTTACCGTTCGATAGTAGTTGTATATGAAACTAAGTTCTAAGTAAACGCATGGTATAATGGAAACTATTCTCTTTCTTCCATCTGTTGTAAACCATACTTGAAAGTCTGAAATACTTCCACTTGGTGGTTCATATAGCTTTGTAGGTTTTTTCGTAAAAGTCATTTGCCAAGCATAAAAAAGAGTTTTGTGCACCAAAAATGAAGCATGAACTATAATAGCAGCTGGGTCGAAAACATCTTTAAATAAATATGGTTCATCTCTTGCATATCGACTGTAAATATTTTGCTAAAGGAAGTTCGACTTTCTGATTTAACATTCTTTGCAAATAATACCATGACATTGCAGTGAATTCTGTATATATTTTTCGTCTTTCTTTGGATTGTCTTCGTAGATTTGAAATGACACTTGTGAATTTTGTTTGTCATATACAATTCTCACATAAAGTGTGCTCTCGGTATTTGCATATTCATCAGCATATTTTGCATAACATGAATTTATTTTATCTTCTATATTTTTTAACGCAGTCTGTAGAGAAGATGAAAGGTCAACTTGTATTAGCTCAATTTCTTCCCACATTTTTCGTTTCCCTTCAGATATATAATCTATATGAAACCTTACAATAATGGAAAACTTTTATCTTCTACAGACACAAACTTCATTCTACGAAAGCCAATAGCTTTTGTGACAGATGGGTCTCTTAGCCATCTTAATGGGTAGTCAAAACGATAGCCTTCATGCTTTACGGTCTCTGTCTCAAACTTTTTGACCGACATTAGTAAAAAGTTCATCAATGGTTTAGTTGTAGCAACTCTTGAATTTTCTTTTTCTATTGGAAGCATATTTTATCTAGAATAAAAATGTCGAAAGAAACAGCGTCTATGAGAGAAATACACAAACCGACAACTCATTTTGCAAGCTCTAAATAAGAACACAACAAACTTTTCAAACTATTCTAAGATATCTGAGTCATTGAAAGAAGGAAACTTAAAACTGACGATAAACCCAATGACAGATGAGTTTCTGTTTCAAGACAGTAAGAACCATACTGTTTGTATAAATCCAACAAAAAGAACTTTAAACGAAGAAACCTATAGATGAACTTCTTTTGAAAGCAGATATTGACAACAAAGCTGACAAAGAGTATGTAGATGCAACAAGAGACTATATTCTCGCATGGACAGATAGAACATACCCACAAAAACACCATACACATAACATCTATGACGTAGATGAACTACCAGCAATGTTAGATGACAAAGCGGATAAAACATATGTTGACAATAAAATGTCAAGTGAAAGTGACAAGAGCTGACAAAGAATATTCTAAAAAGACTCATACACATACCATTGCAAATATTACAAACTTACAAGAAACCTTAAACAGGAAAAGTGACGTTGGACATACACACGATTTCTTCGCAACTGTTGGTATAGAAAATATTGAAGGAACGGTTGAAGAAACTGGTGGGATGTATTAAATTGGAAACCTCCTAACTTTCCACAAGGTTTAACATCGGATGAAGACATAACAACGATGAGATACATTAGATGTAGAAATGTCTATGTCATGGAGGATGAAAACAAAGTTAAATTCACTGCTCAAGATTTATATGATAAAAAAGCTGACAAAACAGAGCTTCAAACGTTAAAGACAGAAATACTTCAAACAGTATATCCTATAGGTTCTATTTATACGTCAATGAACTCTACCAGACCAGAAGTAGTACTTGGTTTTGGAACTTGGACTCAAATAGTCGACAGGTTTTTGTATTGTGCAAACTCTTCAAAGGAAACAGGTGGAAGTAAAACGATTTCAGGTGCAAATTTACCTGCGCACAGTCACTACAAATTTAACTACATCTGAAGCAGGTTGGCATAGCATAGATTTTGGGATTGGTCAGGAATGACAAAAGGTAAAGGATATGATGTTAAAGAGGACGTTAAGTTTGCTATAAATTGTTACTGGAGTAACACTGAGGAGGAGGAAGCCATACACATCGCGTTTCAGGATATACGCAAACAACGGGACAAAGTAAAGACTACATGCCACCTTACATGACAGTTTACGCATGGTATAGAAATGCTTAGTCGTCATTTTCAACTTCTTTAGCATATTCGTCAGGAGTTGTCTTATATTTGTTAGGAACTGTCTTTGAAAGTATACCACCTTGAACTTTGACAAGTTTGAAACGAGGTCTGACAATAGTAGTTTTATCTTCTGCTTGCAGTCTGTACATTTTGCCATGTTTGCCTAAAACTTCATAATATTCTCTTGTATACTTTCTTCTATTTTTACGAACACGAATGCGAGTACCTGTCGAGTTCCCATTGTTGTCATAGTCAATAGTATTTTCATATGGGTCGCGTTTAGGTATTTCTATTTTTACTTTGTCACCTTTCTTAAGTTTGAAGCCTGGCATTCTTTCTTGTTTGTCTCTTTTGACTAAACTATTAAATATATAGTCTTTCTCTAAGTCAGGGTTGTTTTTCATTTCTTCAGGGGAGTGGTTTCCCAAACCTTTTTGTTTACGGCTATTGTAAATATTTAAAACTTGTCTCATCTTTGCCATGGAGAAGTGTCTATACTTGTCGTCATATGACATTTCATCTGCTCACCACCTTGTGGTTGGTTTAAGTCTCTTAAGATTTTTATACAACTGTCAATGACACCAAGAGCAGAATGGTTTTGGTCGACAATGAAATATTGGTTTACATTTTTTGAACGCAGATAGTTTTTAATATCGTCTGATTTGAAAGAACTTTCACAGTCAGATGTCAGTTTTGTTGGATGGTATTTGTCAACGAATATTGTCAAAGCAGTTTTCACATCTAAAATATTTTTGGACTGTAATGGTATGGCTTCACAGTATCTTGTGTTTTGACCGACAAATATTAGCCAGTATGGTGGTCCATCTTCTCTATACCTCGGAATGTTTTCCAAGATATCCATAAACCAAGCATTTGGTGTTGAACTAAAGATTTTTATCATGAGTGCTTTCTTTGTCGCTTTAGAAACATAGGGGTCCTTGTTTGGATTCGTCATTTTTTACCCATAAGAAATGGGTTTATTTGGCGCATTAGCAGGAGTTGCATCCAGATTTTTGCCCGCAGTGGGAACAATAGCCAGAGGTGCATTTGGAATTGGAAGGAAGATTTTGAGTACATTAGGTATACTGAAAGAGAAAGCACAACCTATTATACAAACTGTACAGAAAGGTTGGGAGGTAGCACGAGATGCAGCAAATCTTATTCCAAATCCTGAAACAAGAGGAAAAGTTCAAGGATGGATGGACAATGTAGGAAGACAAGCAGGAAACTACTATAACAAAGCAAATGACTACTATAACCAAGCAGGACACTATATGGACCAAGGTGAAAGATTCTTTAACAGAGGATATAACCATGCACAACATGGGTAAACAATAACCAACCGCAACCGCCTCAAACGTGGGGAATGTAAAGTTTTTTACTGAGATGAAATGAACAATACAGCATTGAGACAAATGGGTTCAAGATGGATTTGTCGACTTCCAGCAGTTACACAACCACGTGTTTGTCAAGTTCTTCCTATACCTCAGGAAGTTTTAGACCGACTTAAAAAACCTAAACAACCAGTTGAAAACAAACCAAACTAAAATTTTTTACTGAGATGAAATGACCGAAGAAGTTGAAACGGTAGATTTGACACCACAAACAAAAAGTTCAGAACCATTGTCAAAACCTGTCAAAGAACTTACAGATGAAGAGAAAAATTCAATAATAGAAAGTGCCAGGTCTGGAAATACAAACCCTAACTACAAAGTCACTTTTCATAGAAATGGAACGGCTAGTATCTCAAAAAAGAAACAGACTCTCACAAATAAAATATTGAAGTCTGAAGGAGCTTTCGAGACAACAGATGGAAAAGTTTACTTCACTGACCAACAGTTCATTATAGAACATCTCATTGACTTAGAGTCGAAATATTCTAAACTTTACAACAAACACAAAAAGTTGAAAGGAAAACAAAAACAAATGGCATATGATATTTATGAAGATGTTGACGACACAACCATACCTGCAAGTGAGGTAAAGTCAGAGGAACCGAAAAGTGACGAAAAACCGATAGAAGAAGGGAGCCAAAAACTGAAGATAAACCAAAACCAAAGTTAGTTTCCAAACTAAACCAAGTCAACCTTCATTAGCTGGTATGGGTTGGCGTCAAAGACTTATGGCAGCAGGCGGTTATGTAAAGTAAAGAAAAAAATATTTTTTTATTTTTATAAAAATGCCCCCATATAGAATGGAAAAATCTGCTAGAATAAAAGCAGAGTTAGAAAGATATGGTTGGAAAGTTTCAAAGAAGTTTAAATATAGGAAGGGAAGACCCATAAAAGTCTATGACAAATTGTCTGGTCTTCGCTATGAAATGGACTTGGAAACAGCACGCGCAAATTATCCAAACAGACTAGAGAGGTTAGAAGAAGAACGTCTTATGGACATGCCTTTCGATGTTAGTGAACCTCAAGTTGAAGGACACGACGGCTTTGCCAGATTCTACTGGAAACATGACGAACAATTGCATCCTTTGAGAGGAAAAAAGGAAAAGGTGAAGACACATGCTCCCATGGAAAGAACAAGATATGCATATGAAAAGTATCGTGAAGTTAGAAGTCAAATTACATCTGGTCGAACCTTTACAGTAAACTTTGACGAAGGAAAGAACAAAGAAGGCTTCATGGGAGTACTTGCTGCATTCAAGACGGAAATAAGAAAGGATAC
The DNA here is from genome assembly GCF_026262505.1 of Trichomonas vaginalis G3. Classification (NCBI taxonomy): domain Eukaryota; phylum Parabasalia; order Trichomonadida; family Trichomonadidae; genus Trichomonas; species Trichomonas vaginalis. Next base: position 17,146,862 of record NC_067204.1, on the reverse strand, counting down.
AATCTCAGACTAACCGTAACAGATTTGGACGGTCACACTATGCACATGGCAATGTCACAACAGCTGCAACTTCTTGACGCTTTCAAGACTACAAAGAGAGAACAAATGGTTGACTCCGACTCAGACATTTTGAATGCAATTGAAGGAATTGCAAGTGTAAAATTTGAATGGTACCAACCTAACCCTCAAGCAGTCAGACAACATGCTGGATACTTCCCGTTCATAAATAAGTCTGACATTGACTTGACAAGGTATGGAATTTACAATTCAATTGAAACAATTGTCAATGAACCTTGTATTCTTACATGTCTCAGGAACTCTGGTCTTGTTACAGATGAGAAGATGAAGTATCTTGAGTCATGTGTGAAGACAAGGTACATTCTAGAGGTCAATTGGCAAAAGTTGCACCGTTGGCAAATGTCAATATCCGAGTCAACATACCTACAGCTAAAGGTTCTTCACATGACGACTATGTTGTTGACAAAGACTTACCATGGTTGAAGATTGTAATTGTCCACAACCACTTCATGTTGAACGAAAGTCTTACAAACCCATTGTTCGGAAAAGGCAAGTGCAACATTGTCAGAGCTGTAAACATTCTTTTCGAGAAAGGTTTGTTGGAACCAATTCCAGATGACAAGCTGACAGAAACTTTTGTACCAAAAGACGAAACAAACTTTTCATTGTTAGCAAGACCAAAAGTTGTTCCAGACAAAGTTCTAGCACAAAAGAAGTACACAGTTCCAAAAGGAGTTGGATTGTTCGGATACCAACCTGAACCAGAAGAACTTCCAATGAGGTTGCAAGAACTTCAAGATGCTATAAACAAACTTCCATTGAGACATCCAATTGACGTCAAATTGTATTGGAGAGCATCTGAGTTAGGTCAGAAGGTTTTATATGAAACAGGTTGCTTCGACGATGTTTATGAGATAGCAGGCGAAGTTTCTCAGAAGATAAGAGACTCACTTGAATTTCCACGAACTGGACCCATTGGTTGCGACAAGTTCGACTCAGATGAAAAGATATACTATGTCGACCTTAACGCTGCGTACATGAGGTTCGTCCAATATATCCCGACTGGAATTCCAAACGAAGACGGTGAGTTCCCAGGAAGGAACTATACAGTTGGAAAAGTCATACAACAACTGTATGATATTAGGAAAGCTTCAAACCCCAAACTTGCAATGACACTCAAATTGCTTATGAATTCGACATGGGGATATTCCATTAAGAAACCTCAAAAGATGAAGAGTAAACATTATGAGAAGGTCGACAACTTTGTTGAAAGGTTCTCCTTTTGTTTTGAAATACGAATTTACTCAAGGTCAAGGTGGCTTAGTAACCACAGTAAAACCTATTGTCGAACATTGGTCTTACCCTCAGTTCGCAAAGGCAGTCCTTGACAACTACAACAAATTCTTCTCCGAAGTCAAATCCAAAGTGAAGGTTTACTATGAGAACATTGACGCACTCATGACGAACGAAGAAGGCTATAACAAACTCATTGAAATGGGAATGGTCGGTGAAAAGATGGGTCAATTCAAATTGGACAAAATTTTCACCGAAGTTCATGTCCTCTCCAAGCGTAAGTACTGGGGCATACTTGAAGACGGCACAGAAATAAAACATTGCATGAAGTAAAAAATTTTTTATTCGAATTTGAATCGGACAGGTCGAGTTACACCATTCTTGGTCTCAAACTCATATATAACCTGTTTGTCTGTATTTTCGTCGACTATGACACGAGACACGAACATTGACCAAACGGACAAAAAGTGTCATTTCAGATGGTCCCGCAGCCAATCGCATTCGAGCACTTCGAAGAAGCCTTACGTTCCAAGGGAGAGGGTGTCTGGTGCAAGGCAGAGGTCATGAAACTCTACGAGCAGTACATCCTCAATGCCTGGGAGGACAAATCGTCCTTGGATTGGCAATTCTACCAACTCCTCTGGGACGACCTCCTACGCAACTGGGATGACGAAAGAGTCCAATTCAGAGGTCGGGAGCTAATTGTCCAAATTACCCTTAATTTAAGCTACTTAACTAAATAAACACCTAAATTTACTCGGGGTTTCCCCCTAAAATAAAATTTTTTTACTCTTAGAACCACTCGAGGTTCTCCTTACGGTTGTTGAGCTTGTCACCGTCAATGTGTCTGACCTTCGTCTTCTTGTTTGGATTTGGAACCCATTGAATTGCGACAAGCTTGCCCATGGAAATTGAACCGCGATTCCGAAGGGTAAAGGTTCAAGTGTCCCAAGTTGTTGAGGACTGGGGTAAGAACCTTGCCTGTCTCCTTGTTGCGGATTTGGTATGGGTAGGGTTGGGAAATTTCGTAACCGTCATCCAACAAGGGTTGCCCAAACTTCCTCTTCTTCGTGTTTCTCTTCTTCCTCTTCTTCCTCTTCCTCTTCTTCGTGTTTCTCTTCTTCCTCGACAATTCCTTCTTCAATTCTGTGTTCACGAAGTACGGTGTTGGAGTTCTGTCCTTTCCGAGTACCTTCCAGATGGCGTCTATCTCTTCGAAGAAACGGTAGATGAGTCTGGCAAGGTCTCGGTTTCTCTCTCGTAAATGCGCAAGGTTTCCGTCAAATCATTCAGGATTTCTCATTGGAAGCTTGGTTCATGAGGACATCGGCTTTGAGCTTGGTCATCTCTTCCATAAGACTACTTTGGAGAGTCTTAACGGTGTTTGTCAGATGAGCTTTCAAATTCAAAATTTGAATTTGAACTGGGCGCTTGTCTGGCAACATTGAAAGGACATCTGCCATTGTGTTCGGCTTCGGTGCTTGTTCGGACATCGAAAAAATGAAGTGGTTTGAGAATGACGGTTTTACTTCAAAAAGCTTGTTATGACGTTATGTCATACAACAAGTTTAAAATAATATCTTGTTCTTCTTCTGAACGTTTGTTGTCTCTTCCGATAAAAGTTTCGAACATGAGAACCAAAAAACGTTTTTTGAGATTGCGGAAGAGTTCAGGCAAACGTTCATATTCTGGATATGTTGGGAGCAGTTCAAAACATCTGAGCTGACTTTCGGACAAAATTGGGACAATGTCAGAAAATTCATCTTTGGTCGGACTGCTTGAAGGTAAGTCCCTTACATGTAAGTAGCTCTGGTAAAGTCTTCTCATTTCTGCTAACTTTTGGAGTATAGCTTCGTAGTTTAGAAGTTTTAATTTTAATTGTCTTATTCCACTCTTTACTTCTAAACGGTAACTATCCATGAGGTCAAGAGTAGCTTTGGTAGCTTTAAGTGGAGCTATCTGTTCCTTGACTTGTGCAATTTTGGTTGCAATTGGTTTGAGCTCCTTCAAGTTCGCCGTCTATGTCGTTCTCAACACCTTCAACCATAGCTTGAAACTCTTCATCGGTCCATTGAGATTGGTGTGGGACGAATTTAACTTGCTTCATTCAAAAAAAAAAAAATGTTTTTACTCAAAGCGTGCCATATAGATGGCTATAAGAAACTTACCAGAAGGCTTCTTCTTCACATGAGTCTTCGGCAACTTGAGTGTTGGTGTTGGAGTTCTTGGGGAGGTGGGTCTGGAATTTCAATTCTCTCTCGAGCGCAACAACAGATGTCAGAATAACATTCCCCACTGTCTTCTTGCCACCATAAATTGTGTATTGACCGAACTTGCATTTGCAGGAAGACCGGTCAATACAAGGTTCACAGTTGAAATAGTTGTACACAAACCTGTTGAGTACGAGTGTGAGTAAAAACATAAAAAAAGTGAAGTTAAAATGAGATGTTTACTGAATTGGTTGGATGTCGCCTTCTGAGGTTATGAAGAACGGCTGTCCAGAGTAGTGAAGTAGTGCTCTGAGAATTTGTGTAATTCGTGGAATTGGGCTCTCACGATATGGAAGTAGTATCCAAGGACGTTTCATGAAGAACTTCAAGAGGGCTTCTTTCTTCACATCCTTAATATCATCGAATGCAGTGCCTTCTGGAACTTGAATTGCAACACCTGTTTCAATTTCCAACTTTAAGACACTATTCTTGGACAACCAGAAGCCAATGGACTTGCTTGGTTTGCACTTGCTGAGATATTCCTTCACGGTTTCATTTACCTCAATTAGATAAATTGCTTCGTCTAAGGGGTCAAGCTCCATACTGAGTCAGTACAATATTGTACTTTTTCAAGACAATGTTGTACTTTTTCAAGACAATGTTGTACTTTTTCAAGACAATGTTGTACTTTTTCAAGACAATGTTGTACTTTTTCAGAACAATGTTGTACTTTTTCAGAACAATGTCTCTCAAATTTGAGTACAGCTGTACTTTTTCAGAACAAGTCTTGAACTTTTTCAGAACAATGTTGTACTTTTTCAAGACAATGTTGTACTTTTTCAAGACAATGTTGAACTTTTTCAGAACAATGTTGTACTTTTTCAAGACAATGTTGTACTTTTTCAAGACAATGTTGTACTTTTTCAAGACAATGTTGTACTTATTCAAGACAATGTTGTACTTTTTCAAGACAATATTATATTGTTTCAGAACAAAGACGGTTAAGACACAAACGAATGTCCGACGTCCCACCTACTGAACCCGTTCCACAGCCAGAAGAACAGCATGCTCCAGCACCACAACAGGTTCCACCTCCACAAGGCTACCCACAGCAACCTCAGTTCCAACAAGGACCTCCGAATTACTACCAATTTCCACCTCAAGGTTACTACCCACCTCAAGGTTACTACCCACCACAAGGCTTTCCAAACTACCCTCCTCAACCCATGCCTTACTTCCCTAACCCTTGGATGTTCATGTCAAACCCTCCACCCCAATTCCAATCTCAATCCCAATCGAAGAGAGACCAAGAGTTCGAAGAAGGTCTGAACCGTTTACGCAAAGAGTATGCCACAGCCCCTATGGAAGATGACAGGCTTTCAGTCCTTCCCTAAGGTCGACCAATTCGACTCGTACCACAGATTCGGTTCGTGACCGTGAAGACTACCTCAAGCAGTCTGAGAGACTCTTCATCTTACAGCCATTTACAGTTGGAGCTCTCAAGAACATGCGCAATTACGAAGGTCAGACACCAGCTGGAGACCGCAAAACAGACGTACTCGCAAGAGCAGTCCAACTGGTCAAGACAAAGACTGAGATAGTCGACTTCATTCTTGCAGCTTGCCCATACAAGTAAAAAAATAAACAATTACGAGTTAAACTTTTTACTCTTTCTTTTCTGAGTTGTTTAGAGCTGGTTTCTCTTGTAGAAACCTTTCGTACTCTTCCATGGTCATGTAATTGCGAATTTGGTACGCAATTCCAGGTTCGTTGTTTTTGAACCTTACGTATGTAACGCTTCCATCCTCCTCAGGGAAGTAAGCTGCTAACATCTGACCAAGTTTTCTCGGTGACTCGGAGCTCATTAAAAATGTCACTTTTAAACGTTAAGTTTTTAGTCTTATTTTACCCTTTGTTTACCCTTTGTTTGTCAAGGTAGTATTGGAGTGCAATTTCTCCAAATTCTCTGTGTCGGAGTTCTTCAGCATTTTCCAAGGTGTACCTGGAGAACTCAAAGAAGTTGTCAAGAACATACTGCCATGCTGCTCTTCTGAGTTCGTCGGTATTTTGGAAGTGTTGCACCTTCGAGTCTTCGGACATGAAAAAATAACACTTTTTCTATTAAACCGTTTACAATTTGAATTTTGTTGCTGAATTCGGCAAAAATATATTTTAGGGTAGAAGGTTAGATATAACCTCTTTTCTAACCTCTTTTCTAACCTCATGAATTTTCATGAATTTTATACAGAAAATGCTTGTTTTGAGGTCGAGCCACTTTTGGCTCCACCGTATTCTTTCAACCAAAACTCATGAATTCGGCAAAAATATATTTTAGGGTAGAAGGTTAGATATAACCTCTTTTCTAACCTCTTTTCTACCCTCTTGAATTTGTCATGAGTTTTCCCGAAATAAAAAATAAAGTTGGTTTTTTTAAAAAAATATTTTTTATTTTTATTGTAAGAACATGTTAGCAACAACAGCACCAAACTCGTTAGTCATGAACCCAACTCAATGTTAGTAGAGATGAAAAGCTTCATTCCTTCTTCATATACTTTCGAAACAAAAATCCAGAAGATAAAGCAAGAACTTTTAACAAGTAATTTAGACTGTAGTGCGAAAGATGAAACAAATGAACAGTATCTTTATGAAATGCAGGACATTATTGACCATTTACCCAAATTGCCTGAAATCCAACAACAAAAACTAACTATTCCTGAATTCGACGAAATAGAAGTCAAAGCAACTGACTCAGTAGAAATAAAGAAGTTCATACGAAAGGTTAACTATGAGTTTCTTGGATTTCATTGCAACCACAAAGTCATGGACAAAGATTGCGATATGGTATATAAGAACATCTCTGACATATACAAATCTGGGGAGTTTAAGACCTACGACAACTTTGTTTCGTTAGTTGCAAAATGTGTTTGGGAAATAAGAGATAAAGATAGTAGGGGTAAGGTATGGAACGAACAAATAAAACCCGCAACTTTTGAGTTAAAGAGAGCAATTGACGCCTTAGTCATACTAGCAGGTAAGGTTTCAGAATATAACGCAAAAATGAACCCACAATGTTCAAAATGTAAAGCAGCAATGAGGAAATATAACTACTCCGTCAAAGAGATAGAACGTATGCGAAACGACTATGCTGACTTAAAGAAAGAAGTAGAGAAACCAGCAGAAGATAAAATGGACATGTTGACATTTCTGAACAAAAACTATCCAACAGCTGACGATTTCCTTCTATCTGACGTCAAGAAGAAATATAAAGAAACTTTCGGCATTGTGAAAACATTCGATGTACTGACAGAAGAAATAGAAGCTACAAAACTGTTTAGAATTTCACGAATTCACAATGTTTACCATGTAAAACGCTTATAAAATAACTGGGGTAGAAAAGAGGTTAGAAAAGAGGTTATATCTAACCTTCTACCCTAAAATATATTTTTATTGAATTCTGAGTAAATTCTGAGTAAAATGACATATGGAACACGTACTTTTTCAGTAAGGACATATGGGGTAGAAAAGAGGTTAGAAAAGAGGTTATATCTAACCTTCTACCCTAAAATATATTTTTTGCTGAAAAAAATGACCAAATTTCATGAAATTTCTCTAGACCGACTTTTACAGGGGTAGCCAAAACTCTATGAAAACAGTGAAAAAATAACAGAGTATTTTGACAACTTCAAACAAGCAGAGTAAATGAACCATTTATTTTTATTGACTTTTTTACAATTTGAACTTTGTTCGCGTAGATGTGAATTCTGAAAGAAGTATGAGGGTCTTGTATGACTTTGTACTTCTCCCATAGTTCATGTCTGTCAAACTTACCTGCCATGGACTCTTTCATAAGTTCCATGAAATCGTCTTCGGACAATCCAGGGAAAAGTACAATGTCAGTAAGTATTCTCTTTACATCCTTACTTAAACTCTTGGCTGTCTGTACACAAATGACAACTGAAATTTAAAGTGTCTGAGCTTCTTAAGAATTCGACACATGTCTTGTTCTCTGTTCTTTAACAAAGGATGAGAAGCAAAGTCATCTAAGATAAGAAGACATCTATGAGGGTAAGTCTTCCAATCGTACGATTGCAATTTCTTCGAAATGTATTCTATCTCTTTCTGTTTGTTTCTGAAGTGTTTCTTCTCTAATATTCTCTGCATTTCCTCATTTGGGTCTTTAAACTTCGAATTTATATACTCATTTATAGCATTGTACTTCAAAACTCTTCTTTGGTACTTCTTTATCCAATCTAACAACTCAGAGTCTTTTATACATACTAACTTAGACTTCTTTATAATATCTTTGAACGAATTGACGGTTTGGTCAAATTGACCAGAAGTACTACAAATGACTACTAACTCATAGAATGGGTTCTTCTCATCTAGTTCTTGTTGTTGTGCAGCCATTTTAAGATAAGTGAAAGTCTTACCCGACCCAGGTGGTGCAATTAGACCTGTTATACCATTCTGAGCAAATAAGAACTTGTCATGTATGGGTTTTATCTGAGCATTTTCCAACTTCCTCTTGTTCTTATTTAAAACATTCTCAAATTTCTTGTCAATGTCAGCAAACTTTTTTTCTAACATATTTTTAGAAAAATTAAAATTTTTATCTTTTAGAAATGTCTAGCGATTTCGCTATCTATATTCGAGACAAACTTTTCGACAGCAAAACATCTGTCGACCATAAAATCTTACATAGTGTAAACAAGAAAGGTGAATTTGTTCTAAAGTTCTGTTTCTGGGAATATGACAAGAACCATAAAACATTACAGAAGAGCAGTCTTTAAATTTGTCAATGACAGACTTGTTGACAGAGATGACGCCGATTGGAAAGATGAAGTCCAACAAAAGTTCTTAGAATGCAAAGAAGACACATGCGCTGTTCTTGAAGATGAAATAGAAACAGAATAGAAGAGCTATTAAAGGACAAAGAACTTTTACATAAATATGGTTGCGCCAAATTTGACATAACTCCACCAGAGAAAGAAGAAGAAGAGAGAAAAGAAAGAAAAGAAAGTAGAAGAAGAGAAGAAAGAACCTGAACCAGTTCCAGAGAAAAAGAAATTTGACATGTAAAAATAAAATTTTATTTTTAGAACATTTCTGGGTCAATGTCAATGTTCTCTTCCTCTTTAGGGCAAACACTGGCTTAGACTCTAAAATCTTTTTACCTAATTTACCTTGAACTTCAACTATCTTAGACTCATAATATTCATAGTCGTCTGCTTTCTTTGGTTCATAAGGTATAACAAGTTTGTATGCTTTGCCTTCTTTAAGGTTTGAGAACCTTCTGTCAAAATTTTCTTTGACTGCTAACAAACCTTCTATGTCTAAGTCTTCAAATTTCGCACCATTTTTAGTCACAATAGCAAACTTAACAGGTTCGATGTTCCAAACTTTGTCAAATGTAGACTTTTCAAAATGGTAGAAGTAAACATTCAAATATAGAATGGGTCTAGTTCTTCTTTGACTTCTGTCATGTACTTGTTGACTGAAATATATTTCGTCATCTTTTCTATCGGATAAAAAAATATTTTTTTTTAAATTTACTCAGAAAAATTTTTCTTTGTATATACGCCGTTCTGAACATCTAAAAGATTTTGACATTTGCCAAGAATGTACGTTTAGAAGCTGCCATATAACCATACTCTTGACAATATTGTTTATATGAATCGTACAATGACCTTTCATCTAAACACTCAAAGTTAGTCTCATCTATAAACAGTTCATATACCACTCTTGTTTGCTTCTAACAACGTTTGTCTTTCTTCGGTATGTGGAATTTGTCTTGGATTGAACTTAGAAATATCTAATGTCATGAAATATGAGAACAAGTGGTTGTAAAAGTTAGGTGTCAAAGTTTCTGCTAAGTCGTCAAAATATTCTGTATCTTGCATATGAGAATCTGACGTTCTGACAACTACATATCTTCTGTCAGAACTTTCTAACTTCATCGGAACATTGTTTGAAACCATAATGAAGTTTGCAACATTTTCACAAACTCTTTGGTCTTTATATTTCTTTCAACAACTCCAACTTTGTCTGTTATAAGACTCTTCAAAGCATCTGAGTTCAAAACTTTTTGTTGTATCTATACTTTGAAGTTCGTTACATACTATAAGTTTCATATTCTCTATTGAAGAGTTAAATTTACCGCAGATGTTTTCTAAGTTTGTCATATTAGGGTTCGAATAGCCTCTAACAGTTTGCACAAAATATCTGTAAAGAAAGTGTTCTTACCAGTTCCTTGTTTTCCATTATAATGAGAGCAGTTTCATTTTTAGCACTTGGATGTTGTAAGATGTTTGCAAACCAACATAAGATATACTCATAACTCTTTCGTTTCCATTGCATATAATTTCTTTGACATGGTCTAACCAAGCTTCTATAACATTTTTTTTCCATTCTACTTGTTCGTATTTATATCCAGTGAAGATAGAATAGAAGTTTGGAGATGGTGTATAGAACTTTATACCACGAACTGAAAAATCTTCTAACTTTGACAATAAGATATCCCAAGCATCTAACATCTTCATACCAACTTGTACGACTTTTATTTTCTTAAGTTTCTGTCTACATTCTTGTTCTGAAACTATGGTTGCTCTTGGTTTGTTAAAGACAACATCCCATTCTTTCATACATAACATTCTGGGGCAGAGTCAACATAAATGACTAAACGTTTCAAATTCTCGACTGCTTTGTTATAGTCTCTAAATGGACACATATTTCTGAACGCTTGGAAGTCATAAAAATCTGAAACGTCTATTCTGTACATTTTTATAAAAATAAAAAAAAATATTTTTTTTATTCTTGACTTGTTGTTGCATTTGTTCCATTTGTTGCATTTGTTGTTCTTGAGCTATTTGTTGTTGAAGTTGTTCTTGTAGTACAATACTTTCACCAGTTGCATCTTCCAATTCGAAACTTTCTGCCGTCATTGACAAATACATAGGACATAAAAGTTTTACAGGAACAAAGTTTGCGTCAACTAAGGTTAAGTTTATGTTTGCCAAAGTGTTTGAGTTTACTAAAGCTGAAAACTCTGCATTCGAATGAACAATAGGCAAACCAGCAGAGAAAGTGTTGTTTATACGCATGAGTATCTTTTGGTCATAGTAGTTTCTGTCGACATTCGAATAGCACTTTGAACCTAAGTTTGAAACAATATATAAAATAGGTGTACTTAAAGTCAATGGAACAGACAAACCTTGTATGACACCTTTTCCTGTTATAGGAAACTGTTGGTAGTAAAAACCAGATATAAGTTTTGTATTATAGCTCATATCGTTTATACTAAACTCAGTCGGACATCCAAACATAATGAAACCTGCTCTAGTTGCAGCACATGTTACATCCGTCCTTAAAGTATTAAATAAGTCAACAAAACCTGTTGGTGGTATATATAGTAAGTATCTTCAAAGAAGTATTTTTTACCATTCACAACAACAAAGTCTTCTGGTGTCAAAAGAGCAAAACAGGCTTTAGTCGTCATCGTGTTTAAGGTCAGTTTACAATATCGTCCTTGAGGACTTTGTAAGTTTGTTGTTATAGAATTATATGACTCAGGGTTTTTAGTCGTAATAGTATAAACCACTATGTCTTCTGCCATTTACTTAGCAAGTAAATTTTAATGAAATGTTGTGGTCGTCAAATATTTTTATGACGTCTGGGAAACTATATTTTAAGTTCAACGTTTCACCTCCTTTCATAACGTATATCTTGTCAATGACATTATATGAAACACCACAGCAAGCAATGTCGGGTTCTATTTCTTTGATGTTTATATCGTCTGCCTCTGTCAAAAGTTTCAATAGTTCTTTCAAAACTTCATGAGGTGCGATGACATATGAGTTCACTTTTACAGGGTTGTGCTCAACCAAGTTTAACATTATACCAAAGCTGACAAATCTTCTCCTGAGTTTTAAGTTTGTCTTTAAGTTGTTGGTAGTCGTTTCGAATATCTGCAACAGAACTTAAGTCTCTGCTAACTTCAGGATATGTTGGTTGTTCTTTTACAGGAACAATTGTTATACCATCTTCGTCTTCGTATGGTTTCCCCACTTCAACATCTCTTTCTTTGACATTGACAACAACACTTTGACTGTTTGTTTGAGTTGGTGAATTTAACTTCACATCTGCCACCGCCATTAAACCTTTTGAAACACTTACGCTTCTATTTTTCGGAAATGACATTTTACTTAGAATAAAAAGATGGACGTATTTGAGTATCTCTTCGAATTGAAGCAAAACAAAGTTTACACAACAAACAATACATCATGACAGAATAGTTCTTTATACAAACAATGGAAAATGTTATAGAATAGCAGTCTTTGCTGAACCAAAATATTTTCATAAAGCAAAGAAAGTTGGTATAACAATGGTGAAAGTTCTTGAAGCAGACAAAAATATAACAACAAAACTTACAGATATTTCTAAAGGTAAGTTTATTAATACAATTATTATGTCAAAACTGGCGTACTGTCAATATTTGACGAGAAGAAGTCAGTTCAAGAACAACTTACTGACCTGCTGCCAAAATCTGCTCGATGGAAGCTGTCGTTATGCCAATCTGAGGAGCCCCAGCAGGTTTCATCGAACGAATCTTCAAAAGAGCATCTTCCGTGAAAAGTGCTATTGGTTTTGTAAAACTTCTTTGCTTTCAATTCATCTGGACCGTCTCTGTCACCAGTATATTGTATTTGAACTGTACCAACATTGAAATACCACCCCATAAATCTTCTGAGTCAGCAAATGGAATGCCAAGCCAAAAGTTTGAACGGCTCCATTTGTATATGATTTTTGACCTCCTGTATGAGTCCATACTTTCAATATGGCATAATAGAACTTTGCATTTCAGGGTTAATGTTGTTTGAAGTTGTTGTTAAAGTTCATAGCATCTAATGTCAAGTTGTATGACCTCATATCCTCAACTGTAGAATATTCTTCTCTTGGATAATATTTGCCATCTATGTTTATATGATATTTAATACCAGGGTTGTAGAACAAGAATAGTCATTTTATAGTTCGTCTGAACAGTACAAACATAGTATCTGCATGTTTCATTGCAGTTGTTAAGCAATATCTGTTCTTCTTGCACCTGGGTCTGGCACTTTGGTTTCCAACTTCACCTGCAAAGTCTTTGACAGATATTTGGTTATAGGGAACAAAGTGGAACTGCAATATATTGGCAGCTAAAGCATTTGAAATATCTGGGTCCAACATATAGACTGCAAGTCTGCTTTCTATTCTCTTGCATTCAAATTTTTCGCATGTGAACTTAACTGGGTCCCAAGCATCTCCAGCAGCATTGAAATAATAGTTTACTTCAGTGTTGAGTTTGAGAAACCAAAGTCTAAGTCAACTTTGTTTTGCAAAAGTCGGCGAATGACCATTTTATTTGTTCCACTACTTCTGTAGAGTGAATGGGTCTTGTGTTGGTGCAATGACTAAGTTATTTTTGCTTGGAGTAAGTTCGATAGAAATTTTTCCTGCCCAGTTTGGCAAGTATCTTAAAAACCTGAAGATGAGGAAAGATGACAAAGGAACTCTAAGTTTCATTTTACTTTGGTTACTGCTGCTGCAGTTTGTCCAAAAGTTAACATAAACTCCTGGAACGTTAGGGTCAAGTCTTCTTATTTTCTCAATGGTTGCATACTGGTCTGTTTGTTCTCTAGCTTGTGGTTGTACTGAGTTTCTCAAAGCGAACCATTCATAGTTTGCCCATGTTACTGTTTGAACTAAGTCAGAGTTAGAATATATCTTATATCCCATGAAAAACTTCTGGAGCATATTGGTATCCGACATAGAAAATTCCATTGCAACCTTTCTTGTCAGACAACTTGGCAGAAGGTTTTATTTCAATGTCTTGTTCCACGTATAAGAAGAGTTGTCAATAGAAATTATATGAAACCTTCGCAAGCAATATTACTGTTGTTGAAGAACCTTCTCCAAACTCACCTACGTTTCCATAAGAAACAGCAGTTGTATATTCGTAAGTTCCAGGAACTATTCTGACCTTCTAATGGCATTGTCGCATTCGTTATACCATTCGGAAACATTCCATCATAGCATCCAAAACTGTTGGCGTTATATTCTGAGCGGCGTACATTTCATATGAGTAAAAATATAGAATAGTGGATTTATATGTCATAATAGAACCCACTCCGACCAAGCTTTACTTTCTTCCTGACTGAGTTTTTAACTCTTCTTTTTCCTTCATTGCCCTCTGCTTGAAGTTGTTTGCATCTTTGCATTATGTTCATCTAGTATGTTGCAAATTTCCCATGTCCTTTTTGCCTTTTGGCTCTGGTCGCCCATCTCAGGTAACCTATATCCTAGAAAAGTTTGTCATAGTCTGTATTTGAGTCTTCGCGTATTGTTTGCAACTCTTTCCTGAGTTTCCGGTTCAAGCTCTTCAAACAGTGCCTGTCCATATGGAATATGCTCGTTTCCAAATATATGTTTTTGTAGCCATTCTGGTTTTCTTCCATGTTTACAACTATATCTTTTGTGAATGGGAAAGCTTCTACCCAATCTTTCAGTCTTGCGTCGTTTATTTCTGTAGTTGGTTTTATTTTGTCAAGGAACATGTTTTTCAATACTAACATTTTCATTTGGTACTGTCCATTTGAGTTTTCTTAAATATCATCCCTTCTCGTTCATTGTCTGCAAAGTAAGTTTTTATGACATTTTGTAAACTTTCGTTTGCAAGGTCATGTACAATAGGTCTCTTCCTTCTCTCCCTAACTTTCTTTCTAAATCTTCACCAAATATACCATCTCTTTTCTGTGTAGTTCTTTGAATAAATGTTCTAGAACGTCAGTTATATTTCCATCAGCCATGTTCATTTCATACTGTCCAAAATATCTGCATCTTTCATATCTTTCAATGGCATTAAAGCCGCGCTGAAAATACCACTATATCTCGTTCACCATTGACTTCCATTGCGTCTACAACTTCTTGGAATTGGTTGTAAGTTTATGAACCACCTATCCGGGTTAGCTTTATGACCCCATCTCATTGTAGTTCCATCGTCTGCAGAAACAAAAGTAGTTTGTTTCCATCTTGGTTAGGTTCTGAATGAACTTTAAACAATGTTTCATTTCTATATGTTTCTTGAAATTTAACCTTTATTTTCACCGAGTTCATCCGAAGATTGAACGTTAAATGCTCGTAAGTAAAAGGGTTTGTATTTGTGTACATTTTTTTCAGTTCTTCCATTCTATGCTGAATATTTTCATCTGATGTTGGAGTCTTTTGTATGTCGGCAAACATTTTTCGATATTCTTCTACTATGTCAGCCGAATTTTTTTTAGACTCTTGGAAATATTCCATATTCTCCGCATACTCTGTTGAGGTCAAGATTTTTCGGCTGTTCCAAATCTTCATCTAGTTCTGTGAAGTTAGTTTCCAAAGGAAGGACTTGTTTTCCTTCAGGCTCTTCTAGCTTGTTGTTGCTGAACTATTTCTTCCATGTCTGGTTGTATCTGAACTAGTTCTTCCTGTGGAGTTTCTTTACCTCATCTGCTGGCATTTCATATATTCCGAGACCGTTTTCAACAATTCCCTTTCTAAGTCATCCGACTCATTAAACCTTTCTTCTTTCGTTCCGTCTCTATTTTTTACGCGTTCATGAAGAGTAATTGTCATTTAGCTCTGACATCAAATATCTCGGAGTAAATTCGTTCCATGTCATTTGGATGATATGCTATTAAATCATATCCCTTAGCGAGCTTGTATTTTCCAGGTTTGAAATTATATCCCCTTTGGTGCAGACCATAAAGCTAAATAGGTTCGGGTCAGTATTTCCATCCTTGAACTTTCAATAGCTTCTTTATATCTGTCACTAAAGTCAATACTATCTGGGTAACCACAGTCTTCTTTAAGCATTTTTAAAATTCTTGGTTTCCTTGTTCTCTACTTCTTTTATGTCCTTGCTCTGTTTGTGGTTGTTGTTGTGCTGGTTGTGGTGCAGTGTTTTGAACTGTTGGTTGTTGTGTTGGTTTGTGCTGGGTGGATGGTTGTTGTGCTGGTTGTTGTGCATGCCTGTGTCTGTGTCCATGTGACGATGTAAATGTTCTAGTAGTCCTGGTGCAGTGCTTCTCTTGGAGGGTTGGTGGTATATAAGTTCCACCAGCGCACATATGTTCCATCTGCAGCGTAATGTCCTACCTGACTTTTCGTTTTTAAGAAAGCATTTACTAGGTCTGTTTTGGTCTGTTGTAACTCTTTTCTTGACTTTTCACAACAGTTGCTCTAACGCGTCATAGGCACTTTGAACTGCCTGTCTCGTTGCTGCATCTGTTATTTTCGTCATATTTTTGTGCTACTTCTTTAACTCTTTGTCGAAACCTTCAGACTTCAGTTTCTTTCCAGATGAGAAGTCGTTCACTTGTTTCACCTTACTATGAAGAGCTTCGAAGCGTTCTTAAAGTCAGCATTTGTTAAAGCTTCATTTGAACTATCTTCATCCGCTTGTATTTTTGTCCTTATTGACCCTATGAGTTGGGCTGCTTTAGCGTTGGCTTGGGCATCTAACCAGTCATTTAGCTTTTATATATTCTGCACTTTTCATTGCCTTTTGCATGGCTGCGTCGTTATTTTTACTTTCTTGTGCTAAGTTTTCATACTGTACGGTTTGGTTTTGCAACTGTAAAAGTTTTTCTGCCTTTACATTTGCTTCAACTTCTTTTTATACTCATCGCTATCCATATATGTCTTCAGGGCTTTTTGTTTTATCTCTTCATCTTTCAGTATTTTATATTGAGTAGTATGGTTTTTCAAATTTATGACATCTTGTTCCATTTTTGCTACTTCTGCTGCTTTTTCTGACACTTTTTTCGCATATTCCTCTGTACTTAGTTCTTTCAGTTGTTCTTCTTTCTTCTTTTTCTCTACGTTTAACTCATTGAGTTTCTTTGTGTGTCTGTCATATTCTAGTTTCTTTTCGTTTTCACTTATTTGCTTCTGTATGTCTATGTTTGACTTTTTGACATCTGTTATTTGATTTTTGAGTGAACTCAAATTCATTTGACTTTGAGGGTTATATGCTGTTCCGTCTGCAGCTCCACCATAGCCTGCCATTTTCGCTAAAAGTGCCGCTCTTAAACCTCCACTCTGTGCACCAACAACTCGGTTTAAAAGCATAGGATTGCTTGACATTTGTTGCAACATAGTGGGGTCATTCAGCATTTGTTGTTGCAACTGTTGTTGTGGTGTCAGTTTTACTATTGGATGTTTCAATGCTCTCTTCCTCTTACGTATATTCTTACGTAGCTTACGTGGCATTTTAAGTGAAGTTAAAAAGCGGTTTTTGACAGATGTTTATATGACACTTTTTGTTCAGCACAAAAAACTACTCGGTCAAAGTGTTGTCAGTTTTGTAAAATAACCGTCCTATCTCATTCTATAAGGGAAAGTCTTCTCAAAGTATACTTCCTTGGAACGCCTGTAACTTTTCCTGTAGCGACGATAGACCCTTACTTGTCCGGACAAAGCTGTACTATTTTGAGTGCTCTACAAAAAAGTCAACGGCTACGACTCTCAAAAACCGTTGTGTAAAAAGTTTTACCGTTGGACAAAAAAGTATATATAGAAAACAAAAAACGTTTATAGTTCATTCAATATTTGAGATGGAACGGTTTGCCAACGGTAACTATTAAATAAAATAAAAAAATAGAGGGGTTACCGTTGACGAAAACGGTTTATTTTAAACTTTCTATGAGTAGTCCGAAAAAAAACAGTTTATTTTTGTCTAATGGAAGCCAACATTAACAATTCTCAACCGCTAACCAAAGCCAAAGCCCCACAACCTCCAAGAACTGGCACAGCTGTTAGAATAACCGCCAAAAAGTCTAACAGCGAATTAAGAGAAATTCTTCAACAAATTTGCTCTAAATATCTCAAAGACGCCGAAGAAAACACACAACCAGACGCTATATACAATACTCAGTTCTGTGAAGTTCTGAACAAAGCAATTGCTAGTTCAATTGAACTTACTAAGACAATTCCAAGTCCAATTGAGCTTAGCGATGTCTTAGTTCAGTATTTTCCAACATTTACTAAGCTTATAATGTTGAGAACTTTATACCAAGTTCGTCAAAATCTTCCTCGTTACATGCAACGGTCATTCGACAAGAGAATTGCCGAATTCCAAGTCTTTAGTTACGGATATGACCAAGATGAATACATTGACGAGTTCGGAGACAACTGTACAAAATGGTTTGACTGCTATACGACTACACAATTTGTCTTTGCCACATATACTATTAAATCTTTAACGCTACAAATCTTCAATGAAAATTGGACCAAAAGAATGCAACACTTTATGAAGAAGACAATTTGGTTTTCGTGTATGCTTTGCTTTCAGGCTGGAAGTAAAATGAAGAAACTATTGACCACATTAATGAAGTCATTTCGGTGTTAGATGACTTTCTCAAATAAAGTACAGAAATGTCGACGACAAACTGGTTAGATATCTCGTTAATGTTTACCATTGTTACTTCAATGATCAAGACATATGAAATAAACGAAGATTATTACAAAAAGAATGCGAAACTGTTAGAAACTATGACTTTACTTCTTGTTGAAGGATCACTCATGCTAAATGAAAGATTTACCAATGACCAACTATTTCATTCCAACTCATATAGAAATCTGCTTGAAGGAGTTGTGGTGGAATGAAAATTGAGAAACAGATGAGAAGATTTATGCAAAAGAGAGAGCAAATATTGATTCGTGTATGATAGAACAACACCGATATGGGAATGTTAATGAAAACTGTGGAGTGGCAAATATTAAGAACCATTTCTTAAGGAGAACTTTTCAAATATCGACTGGACTTAGTATAACAGATACCTATGAAACATTTAAGATTGACATAATACTTCCAAAGTATTCGTGTACAACGAAGAGAAAGCCGAAGTCAAAGAAGTAAATAAAAAAAGTGCAAGTTCATTCCTTGAGCACGTTTCTTTTTGCTGATACTTGAGTGTAGATAGGCGATGCTATTCATAAAGCTTTTAACATTTTAATGACAGTGAGATGGTTCAGTGATGTGGAAGCATTTTGGGGTCGAACTGTGCACAGAATTTTTGGAGCGACTTCCGACAAGAGATTTTAATATATTTTCATAACCTCAGCTATATTTAAAACTTCATCTTAAGACACATGACAGAAGTGAAAGGAACTCCCATCATTAAAGGTTCACGAACAATGCAAATAACTGGCTTATATAAAGGACGGGCAATTATTATAAAAGACTCTTACAGTGTTATAAATAAGAAGCTTAAACTATTTCCTGCTATGTTTAACTTACAAACAGGACCGAAAGAAGTATTTCCATATAACTACTACAGCAGTACTTTGTTAGCAAATGACAACAGAACTGGTGTCATTTCTGAAGCGTGTAAGTTTGTAAAAGATATTGAAACGTTCATGAAGAACATAGATTCCATCAAAGGGTGCAGAATAGATGAGAACCACTTCGACTTAGAAAAATATAGCACGTTTTACTGCAAACAAGATGTAAGAATTTTAAGAGAAGGTTTTGTTAAGTTCCGCAATGACATATTGAAAGAATTTGATTTAAACGTATATGACTACGTTAGCATTTGTTCAATTGCTAACAAATTATTTGAGAACAGAGTGTACTTCCCGAATGGAAATTTATATGACCTCTCAAATAAACCAAGAGAATTTATTTCGAGATGCATTCAAGGTGGAAGATGTATGTTGTCAGATAACATGAAACAAAAGAGCGAAAAGAAACTCATTGCTGATTTCGACGCTGTTTCATTATATCCATCAGCTATAGCAAGACTTTATACTTTAGAAGGTATTCCAAAGGTTATGAAGAAAGAAATGTTAAGCACAGAGTATCTCATGAGACATTTATTCGATGACGACCAAAAGGAACCCATTGGTGAAAAGTTTATGTCTGGCTTCTTTGTTCTCATTAAGATAACAGAGATTGGAATACATAGACACTTTCCTTTAATAGTTTGTGACCCTGAACTAAATCCAGAACTTAACGTTCCCAGAAGTTCAAACACTTGCTGTTTAATGTATGTTGACCATATAACATTACAAGACCTCATAAAATATCAAGGTGTCAAATGTGAAGTGTTGCAAGGATACTATTACGATGGAAACAGAGATATTAGAATAAGAGATGAAGTAAAGAAGTTGTTTGAATTAAGGTTAAAGTATAAGAAAGAAGGAAATCCTTTGCAAGAAAATATAAAGCTCATTCTGAACAGTATTTATGGCAAAACTATTCTATCTCCTATTGAGTCAAAAATAACCATAGTAAATGACAAAGATGCTATAAGATATGCCATCAGAAACTACAACCATATAGTGAAGTTCGAAGGTTTGGATGGTTCAGATAAAACTATTTTCAAGCTAACGAAAAGCATTTGCAGACACTTTAACTTCTGTCCACTTGGTGTTAATATTCTGTCTATGTCAAAACGTATATGTGAAGTATTCTGTACTGCTGAGACATGGGACTTCAAATATTTTACCAGGACTGTGATAGCATGCATATTTTCAATGAAGACATACCAAAGCTTGCAGCAGAGTTTAAGAAGAGATACGGTCGAGAACTTATTGGTAAAACATTAGGTCAGTTCCATTCTGACTTTCGCAGAAATCAAAAAGAAAACAAAGTTTAGCATACAAGTCAATATTTTGTGGAAAGAAGACTTACATAGACTTACTCACGAATGATTTAAATGAAGTTGCATTTCATGCACGTTGTAAAGGTGTAAAACAAGACGTCTTGCTTTAACAGCTAATGAAATGTTTCCTGAAGCTATACAATGCTATTACAATGAAGATAAGAACATTCACATACCTGTTGGAACATATGACAAAGACTCTGAGTTCAGTTTAATGAAACTTTACAAAGCACTTCATGATGGTCAAGAGATTGGATTTGACTTATGTAAGTCTTCTAGTCCTTGCTTTGCTGAAAAGTTTAACTTCTATAACGACTAAGCTTTATTCGTAAGTTGAAGTTCTGAGGTCATTTATTTTTGTCAGCAATGAGGTCATTCGTGATAAAAATAATGAGGTCATATATTTTTGTCATTTATGTATAACCATTGTCTCTCTTAAACTTTGCAATAGACAGCTTTGTTCTTCTTCCTTCTACATCTGTAATGTTTATATAATCTTTGTTATACTGTCTTAAGACATTCATTCGTCTGTATTGAGTTCCCATGAAATAGTAAAAGCATCTTCACTTGGGACATAGTAGTAGTTCTCTAACGTGTGATATGAGTATTGTATAATTTCAACAGCGTCTTCAGGAAGAGAGTCAACAATGTCAAACCAATAGCCATTTGAACCAGAAATATTTCTCATGTTTTCTCTTCTTGTCGTCCATCTTAAGTTCGAGATATGAAAGTCTCCTCTGTCTCTGTTTATATGGTCTACTTCACGAAGTCCTTCAGGGTTCGGAATGAAAGTTTCTGCAACTATTCTATGTTTCATCAGCTTGTGTTTGTTTAAATTTACACAAATATAACCATCTCCTTGGTCAAACTCACTAACAACTCTTTTATTGCTTATACGTCTAATTGGATAAGGGTACTCTGAAAAGATTTCATAGTCATTGTCATGTTCGAGTGTTTGCCAATGTCCTTCACCTTCCATGCCTTTCACTCAAATAAAAATTTTCAGAAAAAAATAAAACTAGCGTAGATTTTACAATACTGCGATGGTAGAGTTTAAGAGTTGTGCTTCAATGTAGAGACAGTCCTTATGGTCTGGAGGTAAGAACACTGGCAGTTATGGTCATGAGTGGAGAACATGTCTATCCAAAACTCACGATTGAAGCCAGTTAATTTATAGTATTTAGGGTTAGGAAGTGGTGAAGTTCTTGTATGACCAATGAACTCATTTTCAACCCTTCTTATTAAGTTTAAATATATTAGCTTGCTTTCTATCCCAAATGCCAGGTGTTACAATCTTTGAAAATTCATTTTTCCTCGGAAGCATTGCATCATAATTGAAAACATTCTTGAAATCATCACTTGGTTCAGAGATTTGAAATCTTATACGTAATGGATTTTCTTTCTTTTAGCGACTTCATTGAATGGTGAGAATACAAAACTGACAGTCATGAGTTCCATCTTCATTTTCATTAAATTCATAATGAAAGTCTATAAGTTGTGGCTGACTACCTTCTTCTTTCAGTTGTGCAAGAAACTCACGTAAAGGCTGTAAAGTTTGTACTTCAATGTTGAACTTTTTCTCGAACATCTCATTAAATGAAATCATACATTGCAACAATGTTGTATCGTCTTTAAAGTATTTGTATATGTGAATGTTTTGGGCGCTTAAAGACTGTTCGTCATTTTCTATCTCGACTTGAAGTATAAAGTCAACCTTTCTGAAAGCACGTGTTATATACATAGATGTTATGCCAATGTACTTCTCTTCATTTATGTTCACAATCCAGTCTGTTGGAAACTTAAACGTTACTCTGTTCCCCTTTATTTTGACGTCAGGGTTTTCACTACTGAACGCAACAGATAAAGGTATTTGTCTATACATTTAATTCGGATAAAAATAAACCATTTACTCTTTCTTTGCTTCAGCTTCTTTAGCTTTTGCTTCAGCTTCTTCTCTAGCTTTCTTCGCCAGTACGTGGGTTCTTTTGTCTTCCAGCAGCTAATGCAGCAAGTTGTTTTTCACTAAGTTTTCTCTTTGGTCTCTCTGGCTTTTGTTCTTGTTTTTGTTCCTTCAGTTCGGATAAAATTTGCTCACGAATTTCTTTCTTCAATGCTTCAACATCTATGACCCTTGGGTCTTGTCCGTAGGGCTTGTCTGAGTCATTTGACTGCAGATAAAAAACAAAATTAAAACTTTAACCGATGTAAAATGAGCTTGTCAAAATCAGAGCGAGAGTCTATTATATTAAATGACGCAAGAGGAATACAACATCCTTTCTATTACGTAAGTCAGAGTAAAGATGGTAAAATATACGTAAGAAAAAGAAAGGTTCCATTAGCGAATGCAGAAAGCGACAACATTAAGGTATGGCAAGGGTGAAGTCCACGAAGCCCATATAAAACCTTCTGTTCAAACTGAAAAGTCAATAGAACAAGAAGAAAAGAAGCCAGATGTACTTTCAATAACGAACCAAGAGCTTATTGCAAAGTTCGTGAATTTCATTGAAAACAAACCGAGTCAAAGAACCCTGACCCACCAGTGAAAGAAGTTGAGACAAAAGAGAATGTACAGTTCATTGAAAATGTCAAGAAACAACTTCCACCACGAATGCCAAGAAGAAGAGTGAGAATAATGAAGTAAATAGATATTTTTATCTGAAGTAAATACATGCAGAACGAACAGCTAAACGAATTTACTCCAGCAGAGCATATTCATCAGATTCGCTCATATTTCGATATCATAGACAATGCAGTTCAAATTGGTGACACTAATAGAAAATATTCTGACGCAAAGATTCCATCACAACCTGGAACTGCTAAAGATAACACATGGGTAACATTCAATCTCTCACTCCTGGTGAAAATATGTTGGACCTTTACAATACATTCATTACGTATAAAAATGGAAGGTCAATTTATTGCAGATAAAGAAATTGGTTCAGGTTCCAATAAAACAAACCCACCAGGATTTTGGATTGGTTTCGATGACGCTTTCTATGCAGTTGCTGGATATCAAATCCTTGCAAATGTCGTATCGTATATTCTCAAGACAACGCAAGAGAAGAAGCATATATAACTTCAAACTCACAAACTACCGAACAATAAAGAAAGTAGATGTTTTCTCAAAGACTCGACATGAAGATGTTGGAGTCATTCGGGAACATGCAGAACAGGACAAATTGTTAGTGGTCCAATTACAGCAGGAAAGTCATTTGATTTTAAGCTTCGTTTAAGAATTCCTGTTAGAAGATTCCTTCCATTAGAAGCTATTCGATTTATTCCTGCATTTGCTGGTAACATTCAGCTTAAGTAAAGTTCAGTAGCGACGCATTACAATGCACATCTATATCTGTAAATGATATCATTGCTTTCAATCCAACTCTTAAAGTTGCATTTGCTTCAGATTCAATCCACCGACAAATAAATTTGTTCCATGGAATGAACCATTCACTATGATAACGAAGGCAGTAGAAGCTAGTGGAACAGTTACTATTTACAACTGTAAACCAGCAACTATTTCGAACAAAGATGGATTTTAATGAATGTTTCATTCATCCAAAGTCATTCTCTTTAGACCCTAACATTTATACAGAACTTGTAGAACATTATACAAACGAGGCTTTATGTTTTCCTGTTAAAGTTATGGATTGGATTCCTATGGATGGTTCATTCTCAAAGAATACAGATAGTTCAAGTGCAACATTTACAGCAGCTTATACGCCTATTAATGTTAAAAGTATTTGGGCACTATTTAGAAAGAAAGACAACTATTATGTTAATTTTGAACCCTAAGTTTAAATATCTTCAGCTTTCCATGGGAGCTTATGGAAATATGCCTGCAGAACCTGAAAAATCATATGGACCTGTATTTTATGAAATGGTTGCGAACGCTTGCAATACAAACAATGATATGATTGGATTTAATGAAGATGTTATGAGGTCATTGGTGGATGATGGTAGTGTGGAACATAAATGGGATAGCTATGACAACACACATTTCTTATGTTGGTTTTCCAACAGAAGTGGACTTTTGCTTCCAGCAAGGTCAAACATCTACTGCTCCAATAACATACAAATTGTCTGTTAAAGGACCTATTGAACTAGCAACTGAAAACGTACCAAAGCCACTTATTGGATTTATGAGGGATTGTTGCTTTGCAATACAAGTAAGACAGTCAGGCATACCAATAATAAGACTTGACGACTATAACTTAGCAACTGACGACAGTGAGGAATAAAGGATGAACGTTTATTTTTAAAGCTTATAAATGAGTTCTTCATCAAGCTCTCGCGAACCTTCACCATCTATGAAACAAACTTTACCAAACGATTATGGAGCACCTATTGAATATTCTTTACGAGCTGCACAATGGCAAAGAGCAGTCTCACCAAGGTTAGGTGTTCCACCAGCTCCTGTCAAAAATAGCATTTGGTCAAGTCCTTATATAAAATATGGTCTCCCACTAGGTTTGCTAGCTACAGCAGGAGCAGTAATGATGTTGAAAAGAAAAACAAAGCAAATGTTATAAATAATACTGAAGTAGCTGAATTTGAACAAACTCCGACACCATCGCCAAAACCAACGTCAAAACCAACGCCTTCACAAACAACACCTTCAATGACTCCTGAACCTATGAAAGTACAAACTCCTGTTCAAAAGTCAACTCCAAAACCGACTCCAACATTTAAACCAGAACCTACTCCTCAAATAAATCGTAAAACTCCTGCGTTTCCTTACTGAAAAAATAATGTTAGTTTTATTTTATTTGAACATTTTATTTAGAGTAAAATGACGACTAAAGTCACTGAAGCAATGAAACAAAAATTTTTGGTAGAATACATTAAATCAGGAGCGGTTCCAGAGGTTTTTACGTTCATACTATGAAAGGATGGTAGAGTTCAGTTTAGAAAGATAAAGCAACCATTAGATAGAGAAGGTATATTAAGGAAGATTAAACTTCATGAGGACAACATTGCTGAACTTAAGAAGAAGTTAGAAGAGTTGGAGAAAGGAAGAGAGTTATAAAGCAATGAGAACGTTTATGTTATGAGAAATTTTTAACGTTAGTTTTATTTTTACTGAAAATTTTTATTTGGATGTAATGACGAAAACTATTGAGATAACAAACTACAACGGTCATGAGTTCAAGAACTTGTTCTTCGTTCCTCGTGAAAATACATTCTATCAGATACGAGGGAGAAAGGGTAAAGTTAGTTTAAGCATTTATGACAACAAACATAATGGGAGATATATAAAAGCAATAGATACAAACGGTAAGCGTGTTTCATTAGCTTTGTCAAAACTTACAGGTATAAACTATGACAGTGATTTTGACCTATATGAAGAAGAAAGTGAGTCAGAAGATTATGAGCTGTTATGTGAAGCACAGCAATGGGAGGAGTTGCAATACTTTTGTAAGTGAGAACGTTTATTTTTTACATTAGTGAGGTGAAGTGGTTGGCGGCTTTGTAAATATTTAAGGTTAAGTTAGTGTTGTCATTTGTGTTGTAAAATATACGTTAACGGTTTTGTAAATATTTAAGGTTATATTGGGTAAGGTGGAACGCAGTGCCGCCGTACCCAAGATAACCATACTAACTAAGCAGACTTGCAGTCTATATGTTGGACCCAGATATTTCAAATGCTTTAGCTGCCAAATATATTGCAGTTCCACTTATGTTCCCTATACACCAAATATCTGTCAAAGACTTTGCAGGTGAAGTTGGAAACCAAAGTGCTGACCCAGGTGCAAGAACAGATATTGCCTTAACAACTGCAATGAAACATGCAGATACTCTGTTTGTACTGTTCAGACGAACTATAAATGACTATTCTTGTTTCTACAACCCCGGTATTAAATATCATATAAACATAGATGGCAAATATTATCCAAGAGAAGAATATTCCACAGTTGAGGATATGAGGTCATACAACTTGACATTAGATGCTATGAACTTTAACAACAACTTCACAACAACCATTAACCCTGAAATGCAAAGTTCTATTATGCCATATGTGAAAGTATGGACCCATACAGGAGGTCAAAAAACTCAATATACAAATGGAGACCGTTCAAACTTTTGGCTTGGCATTCCATTTGCTGACTCAGAAGACTTTATGGGTGGTATTTCAACTGTTGGTACAGTTCAAATACAATATACTGGTGACAGAGACGGTCCAGATGAATTGAGAGCAAAGAAGTTTACAAAACCAATAGCACTTTTCACGGAAGATGCTCTTTTGAAGATTCTTCGATGAAACCTGCTGGGGCTCCTCAGATTGGCATAACGACAGCTTCCATCGAGCAGATTTTGGCAGCAGGTCAGTAAGTTGTTCTTGAACTGACTTCTCTCGTCAAATATTGACAGTACGCCAGTTTGACATAGTATTGTATTAAACTTACCTTTAGAAATATCGTCAGTTTTGTTGTATATTTTTGTTCACGTCAAGAACTTTCACCATCTCGTTATACCAACTTTCTTTGCTTTATGAAAATATTTTGTTCAGCAAAGACTGCTATTCTATAACATTTTTCCATTGTTTGTTAAAGAACTATTCTGTCAATGAACTTGTATTGTTTGTGTGTGTAAACTTTGTTCTGCTTCAATTCGAAGAGATACTCAAATACGGTCCATCTTTTTATTCTAAGTAAAATGTCATTTCCGAAAAATAGAAGCGTAAGTGTTTCAAAAGGTTTAATGCGGCGGGGCAGATGTGAAGTTAAATTCACCAACTCAAACAAACAGTCAAAGTGTTGTTGTCAATGTCAAAGAAAGAGATGTTGAAGTGGGGAAACCATCGAAGACGAAGATGGTTATAACAATAGTTCCTGTAAAAGAACAACCAACATATCCTGAAGTTAGCAGAGACTTAAGTTCTGTTGCAGATATTCGAAACGACTACCAACAACTGAAAGACAAACTTCAAACTCAGGAGAAGATTTGTCAAGCTTTGGGTATAATGTTAAACTTGGTCGAACACAACCCTGTAAAAGTGAGACTCATATGTCATTGCACCTCATGAATTTTGAAAGAACTATTGAAACTTTTGACAGAGGCAGACGATATAAACATCAAAGAAATAGAACCCGACATTAGTTGCTGTGGGTGTTCATATAATGTCATTGACAAGATATACGTTATGAAAGAGGTGAAACGTTGAACTTAAATATAGTTTCCCAGACGTCATAAAAATATTTGACGACCACAACATTTCATTAAAATTTATTTTAAGTAAAAATGTCAAAACTTCTTGAAAGATGTTGAAGAAAAATAATATAGACTTTATTTCATGTAAGGACTTTACACACTTTTGAACGATATGAAAGACCCTGTTTGTTTGTTCGTGTAGACAAAGGAAAGTTCTATGTCTTTACAAAATATTTGAACTTCTTAGACAGAGAACTTCAAGAAACGCCATGTGAAAGTTTAGATGAAGTTTCTTCTCCACTTTCAGAAAAACTTTTAAATATATATAAATGGCAGAAGACATAATGGTTTATACTATTACGACTAAAAACCCTGAGTCATATAATTCTATAACAACAAACTTACAAAGTCCTCAAGGACGATATTGTAAACTAACTTAAACACAATGACGACTAAAGCCTGTTTTGCTCTTTTGACACCAGAAGACTTTATTGTTGTGAATGGTAAAAAATACTCCTTTGAAGATACTTACTCAGATATACCACCAACAGGTTTTGTTGACTTATTTAATACTTTAAGTACGAGTGTAACATGTGCTGCAACTAGAGCAGGTTTCATTATGTTTGGATGTCCGACTGAGTTTACTATTAAACGATATGAGCTATAATACAAAAACTTATTTCTGGTTTTTACTACCAACAGTTTCCTATAACAGGAAAAGGTGTCATACAAGGAATGTCTATTCCATTGACATTAAGCACACCAATCTTATATATTGTTTCAAACTTAGGTTCAAAGTGTTATTCGAATGTCGACAGAAACTATTATGACCAAAAGATACTTATGCGTATAAACAATACTTTCTCTGCTGGTTTGCCTATTGTTCATTCGAATGCAGAATTTTCAACCTTAGTGAACTCAAACACTTTGGCAAGTATAACGTTGACATTAGTTGACGCAAACTTTGTTCCTGTAAAACTTTTATGTCCTATGTATTTGTCAATGACGGCAGAAAGTTTCGAATTGGAAGATGCAACTGGTGAAAGTATTGTATTACAAGAACAACTTCAACAACAAATAGCTCAAGAACAACAAATGCAACAAATGAACAACAAAGTCAAGAATAAAAAAAAATATTTTTTTTTATTTTTAAAAAATGTACAGAATAGATGTTTCAGATTTTTATGACTTCCAAGCATTCAGAAATATGTCCATTTAGAGACTATAACAAAGCAGTCGAGAATTTGAAACGTTTAGTCATTTATGTTGACTCTGCCCCAGAATGTTATGTCATGAAAGAATGGGATGTTGTCTTTAACAAACCAAGAGCAACAATAGTTCAGAACAAGAATGTAGACAGAAACTTAAGAAAATAAAAGTCGTACAAGTTGGCATGAAGATGTTAGATGCTTGGGATATCTTATTGTCAAAGTTAGAAGATTTTTCAGTTCGAGGTATAAAGTTCTATACACCTTCTCCAAACTTCTATTCTATCTTCACTGGATATAAATACGAACAAGTAGAATGGAAAGAAAATATTATAGAAGCTTGGTTAGACCATGTCAAAGAAATTATATGCAATGGAAACGAAAGAGTCTATGAGTATATCTTATGTTGGTTTGCAAATATCTTACAACATCCAAGTGCTAAAAATGAAACTGCTCTCATTATAATTGGAAAACAAGGAACTGGTAAGAACACATTCTTTACAGATATCTTATGCAAACTATTAGAAGGTTATTCGAATCCGAATATGACAAACTTAGAAAACATCTGCGGTAAATTTAACTCTTCAATTGAGAATATGAAACTTATAGTTTGCAATGAACTTCAAAGTATAGATACAACAAAAGTTTTGAACTCAGATGCTTTGAAGAGTCTTATAACAGATAAAGTTGGAGTTGTTGAAAGAAAATATAAAGACCAAAGAGTTTGTGAAAATGTTGCAAACTTCATTATGGTTTCAAACAATACTGTTCCGATGAAGTTAGAAAGTTCTGACAGAAGATATGTAGTTGTCAGAACGTCAGATTCTCATATGCAAGATACAGAATATTTTGACGACTTAGCAGAAACTTTGACATCTGACTTTTACAACCACTTGTTCTCATATTTCATGACATTAGATATTTCTAAGTTCAATCCAAGACAAATTCCACATACCGAAGAGAGACAAACATTGTTAGAAGCAAACAAGAGTGTATATGAACTGTTCATAGATGAAACTGACTTTGTGTCATTAGATGAAAGGTCATTGTACGATTCGTATAAACAATATTGTCAAGAATATGGTTATATGGCAGCTTCTAAACGAACATTCTTGGCAAATGTCAAAAGTCTTTTAGATGTTCAGAATGGTGTATATACAAAGAAAAATTTTTCTGAGTAAATTTTAAAAAAAATATTTTTTTATCCGATAAAAAAGATGACAAAATTCATCTCAGTAAATAAGTACATGACAGAAGTCAAAGATAAGTTAGCTCCATTCGCATATTTGAATGTTTACTTCTACAATTTTGAAAAGTCTACATTTGACAAAATTTGGAACATTGCACCAGTTAAGTTTGCTGTTGTTAGAAAAAGTGGTGCAACTTTTGAAGACTTAGACATAGAAGGTTTGTTAGCAGTCAAAGAAAATTTTGACAGAAAGTTCTCAAAACTCGAAGAAGGCAAAGCATACAAACTTGTTATACCTTATGAACCAAAGAAAGCAGACGACAATGAATATTATGAGTCTAAGATAGTTGAAGTTCAAGGTAAATTGGGTAAAAAGATTTTAGAGTCTAAGCCAGTGTTTGCCCCTAAAGAGGAAGAGAACATTGACATTGACCCAGAAATGTTCTAAAAAT
The DNA here is from genome assembly GCF_026262505.1 of Trichomonas vaginalis G3. NCBI lineage: Eukaryota > Parabasalia > Trichomonadida > Trichomonadidae > Trichomonas > Trichomonas vaginalis. Next base: position 17,116,658 of record NC_067204.1, on the reverse strand, counting down.
AAAATTTTATTTTTACATGTCATATCTTACCTTCTCTGGAACTGGTTCAGGTTCTTTCTTCTCTTCTACTTTCTTTTCTTTCTTTTCTTTCTTTTCTCTCTTCTTCTTTTCTGGTGGAGTTATGTCAAATTTGGCGCAACCATATTTATGTAAAAGTTCTTTGTCCTTTAATAGCTCATTTATTCTGTTTTCTATTTCATCTTCAAGAACAGCGCATGTGTCTTCTTTGCATTCTAAGAAATTTTGTTGGACTTCATCTTTCCAAGAGGCGTCATCTCTGTCAACAAGTCTGTCATTGACAAATTTTAAGACTTCTCTGCCTAATGTTTTATGGTTCTTGTCATATTCCCAGAAACAGAACTTTAGAACAAATTCACCTTTCTTGTTTACACTATGTAAGATTTTATGGTCGACAGAAGTTTTAGAGTCAAAAAGCTTGTCTCGAATATAGATAGCGAAATCACTAGACATTTTCTAAAAGATAAAAATTTTAATTTTTCTAAAAATATGTTAGAAAAAAAGTTTGCTGACATTGACAAGAAATTTGAGAATGTTTTGAAGAAGAACAAGAGGAAGTTAGAAAATGCTCAGATAAAGCCTATACATGAAAAGTTCTTATTTGCTCAGAATGGTATAACAGGTCTAATCGCACCACCTGGGTCGGGTAAGACTTTCACTTATCTTAAAATGGCTGCACAACAACAAGAACTAGATGAGAAGAACCCATTCTATGAGTTAGTTGTTATTTGTAGTACTTCTGGTCAATTTGACCAAACCGTCAATTCGTTCAAAGATATTATAAAGAAGTCTAAGTTAGTATGTATAAAGGATACTGAGTTGTTAGATTGGATAAAGAAGTACCAAAGAAGAGTTTTGAAGTACAATGCTATAAATGAGTATATAAATTCGAAGTTTAAAGACCCAAATGAGGAAATGCAGAGAATATTAGAGAAGAAACACTTCAGAAACAAACAGAAAGAGATAGAATACATTTCGAAGAAATTGCAATCTTACGATTGGAAGACTTACCCTCATAGATGTCTTCTTATCTTAGATGACTTTGCTTCTCATCCTTTGTTAAAGAACAGAGAACAAGACATGTGTCGAATTCTTAAGAAGCTCAGACACTTTAACATCTCAGTCGTAATATGTGTACAGACAGCAAAGAGTTTAAGTAAGGATGTTAAAAGAATACTTACTGACATTATACTTTTCCCCGGATTGTCCGAAGACGATTTCATGGAACTTATGAAAGAGTCCATGGCAGGTAAGTTTGACAGACATGAACTATGGGAGAAGTACAAAGTCATACAAGACCCTCATACTTCTTTCAGAATTCATATCTACGCAAACAAAGTTCAAATTGTAAAAAGTCAAGCTTGAAAAATAAAGAGTTTTGGCGACCAGGGTTTTTTCACTACTCGCTGTTCTTCACTGTTTTCATGAGTTTTAGGCGACTGCGGTTTTTTACTTACTCGCTGTTCTTCACGATTTTCATGAGTTTTAGGCGACCCCGAAAGAAGTCGGGCTCGCTGTTCTTCTCTGGGTTTTCCGAGGGAAGCAAGCATATGAGGAAATTCATGAAATTTCATACGGAATTCAATAAAAATAATGTTTATGTTAGAATGTTAGATCTAACATGTTTTCTAACATGTTTTCTAACATGGTCTAAAACATACAAAACTCATGAAATTTCATACGGAATTCAGCAAAAATAATGTTTATGTTAGAATGTTAGATCTAACATGTTTTCTAACATGTTTTCTAACATAACTATTTACAAGCGTTTTACATGGTATATGTTGCGATGGTTCATGACTCTAAACAATTTCGTAGCTTCTATTTCTTCTGTCAGTATGTCAAAAGTTTTAACGATACCGAAAGTTTCTTTATACTTCTTCTTGACGTCAGATAGAAGGAAATCGTCAGCAGTTGGATAGTTTTTGTTCAGAAATTCTAACATGTTCATTTTATCTTCTGCTGGTTTTTCTGCTTCTTTCTTTAAATCTGCATAGTCGTTTCGCATACGTTCTATCTCTTTGACGGAGTAGTTATATTTCCTCATTGCTGCTTTACATTTTGAACATTGCGGATTCATTTTTGCGTTATATTCTGAAACCTTACCTGCTAAAACAACTAAGGCGTCAATGGTTTTCTTCATCTCGAACATAGCGGGTCTTATTTTCGTTCCATTACCTTACCCCTACTATCTTTATCTCTTATTTCCCAAACACATTTTGCAACTAAAAACAAAGTTGTCGTAGGTCTTAAATTCTTCGGATTTGTAAAGGTCAGAGATGTTCTTATATACCATGTCGCAATCTTTGTCCATAACCTTATGGTTGCAATGAAAACCAAGGAATTCATAATTTACCTTTCGTATGAACTTCTTTATTTCTACTGAGTCAGTTGCTTTGACTTCTATTTCGTCAAATTTCGGGAATGGTTAGTTTTTGTTGTTGGATTTCAGGCAATTTGGGTAAATGGTCAATAATGTCCTGCATTTCATAAAGATACTGTTCATTTGTTTCATCTTTCGCACTACAGTCTAAATTACTTGTTAAAAGTTCTTGCTTTATCTTCTGGATTTTTGTTTCGAAAGTATATGAAGAAGGAATGAAGTTTTTCATCTCTACTAACATAGATGTTGGATTCATAACTAGCGAGTTTGGTGCTGTAGTTGTTTGAATTGTTGTTGTGCCGATTGTTGAAATCATGTCTTTTATACAAATAAAAAAAATAAATAAAATAAAAAATAAAACTAATTTTATTTTTATTTCGGGAAAATTCATGAAAATTCAAAGAGTTTTAGACCATGTTAGAAAACGTGTTAGAAAACATGTTAGATCTAACATTCTAACATAAACATTATTTTTGCTGAATTCAGCAACAAAATTCAAATTGTAAAAAGTCAAGCTTGAAAATGTAAGTGTTTAGTCTTAGTAAGATGGTAGCTTCTTAAAGCAAATACCATTGCTGAGTTTTATGTACGTGAAGAGAAGTACAATGAATTCAATTACGAGTACAATTGCAATGACAACTAAGGCAACTATTTTTGTCTTTTGCCAGCAAGGGTACTTCTTCTCTTCCAATGGTTCGGCAGAACTATACTCACTCATGAGAAATGCCAAAACGGTTTAATAGAAAAAGTGTTATTTTTCATGTCCGAAGACTCGAAGGTGCAACACTTCCAAAATACCGACGAACTCAGAAGAGCAGCATGGCAGTATCTTCTTGACAACTTTTTTGAGTTCTCCAGGTACACCTTGGAAAATGCTGAAGAACTCCGACACAGAGAATTTGGAGAAATTGCACTCCAATACTACCTTGACAAACAAAGGGTAAACAAAGGGTAAAATAAGACTAAAAACTTAACGTTTAAAAAGTGACATTTTTATGAGCTCCGAGTCACCGAGAAAACTTGGTCAGATGTTAGCAGCTTACTTCCCTGAGGAGGATGGAAGCGTTACATACATCAGGTTCAAAAACAACGAACCTGGAATTGCGTACAAAATTCGCAATTACATGACCATGGAAGAGTACGAAAGGTTCCTACAAGAGAAACCAGCTCTAAACAACTCAGAAAAGAAAGAGTAAAAAGTTTAATTCGTAATTGTTTATTTTTTTACTTGTAAGGGCAAGCTGCAAGTATGAAGTCGACTATCTCAGTCTTTGTTTTGACGAGCTGGACGGCTCTTGCGAGTACGTCTGTTTTGCGGTCTCCAGCTGGTGTCTGACCTTCGTAATTGCGCATGTTCTTGAGAGCTCCAACTGTAAATGGTTGTAGGATGAAGAGTCTCTCAGACTGCTTGAGGTAGTCTTCACGGTCACGAACCGAATCTGTGGTACGAGTCGAATCGGTCAATTTGAGGGAAGAGAGTGAGAGCCTGTCTTCTTCCATTGGGGTAGTAGCATACTCTTTGCGTAAGCGGTTCAGACCTTCCTCGAACTCTTGGTCTCTCTTGGATTGAGATTGGAATTGCTGGGGTGGAGCTTGCTGGAACATCCAAGGGTTGGGGAAGTAAGGCATAGGCTGAGGAGGGTAGTTCGGGAAGCCTTGTGGTGGGTAGTAACCTTGAGGTGGAAATTGGTAGTAAATCGGAGGTACTTGCTGGAACTGAGGTGCAGGGGCTGGTGCTTTAGGTTCCTCTGGTTTGGGAATGGGCTCGGTTGGTGGTACGTCGGACATTCGTTTGTGTCCTGTGGGATGGAAAATATTTTTCTGTCGGAAGAAAAAACTTTTTCTGTCGGAAGGAAAAACTTTTTCTGTCGGAAGGAAAAACTTTTTCTGAAGTTCGACCAAAAAGTTCTCAATTTTCGAAAATTTGAATGGTTTACGGACGGACAACTGGAAGAGTTCTTCCTGTCGTCGGGAAAATTTTTTCCCTTTGTCCGGAAAATTTTTTCCAGTTGTCGGGAAAATATTTTCCTGTCGGATGGAAGGACTCGGAATACCAGAAGGATTTGACGAGGCAATTTACCTTATAGAGATAAATGAAGTTGTTAAGCAGTACTTGCGCAGGGTAATGAAGCCCAAGGTCAAGTTCACCGCTATTTCTGGAAGGGCTGCCTTGAATCTCGAGACTTCGACTGGAATTCCAATTCAAATACCAGAAAACACTCCTTTCGACGACATAAAGGACGCCAAAAGAGAAACTCTTGTTAAGTTCCTAAACAAACGTCCTTGGATAAAAATACCAAACAAGGAGAACCCCCTACCCCATATGAAATTGGCAATTCAGTCTCTCCTTCGCTTCTCGGGTCAACCATTCTACATAACCTGTGAAGGCGACATCCAACCAGTTCAGTCAACCTTAACGTTTTGAGTAAAAACATTTTTTTTCATTTTTTGAATGAAGCAAGTTAAATTCGTCCCACACCAATCTCAATGGACCGATGAAGAGTTTCAAGCCATAGTTGAAGGCGTTGAGAACGATATAGACGGCGAACTTGAAGGAGCTCAAACCACAATTGCAACCAAAATTGCAGAAGTCAAGGAACAGATAGCTCCACTTAAAGCTACCAAAGTTACTCTTGACCTCATGGATACTTACCGTTTAGATGTCAAGAGAGGAATAAGACAATTAAAATTAAAACTCTTAAATTACGAAGCTATACTCCAGAAGTTAGCAGAGATGAGAAGACTTTACCAGAGCTACTTACATGTAAGGGACTTACCTTCAAGCAGTCCGACCAAAGATGAATTTTCTGACATTGTCCCAATTTTGTCCGAAAGTCAGCTCAGATGTTTTGAACTGCTCCCAACATATCCAGAATATGAACGTTTGCCTGAACTCTTCCGCAATCTCAAAAAACGTTTTTTGGTTCTCATGTTCGAAACTTTTATCGGAAGAGACAACAAACGTTCAGAAGAAGAACAAGATATTATTTTAAACTTGTTGTATGACATAACTGTCATAACAAGCTTTTTGAAGTAAAACCGCCATTCTCAAACCACTTCATTTTTTCGATGTCCGAACAAGCACCGAAGCCGAACACAATAGCAGATGTCCTTTCAAGGTTGCCAGACAAGCGCCCAGTTCAAATTCAAATTGCCCAATTGAAAGCTCATCTGACAAACACCATTAAGACTCTCCAAAGTAGTCTTATGACAGAGATGACCAATCTCAAAGCCGATGTCCTCATGAACCAAGCTTCCAATGAGAAATGCCTGAACGATTTCACGGAAACCTTGCGCAATTACGAGAGAGAGAACCGAGACCTTGCCAGACTCATCTACCGTTTCTTCGAAGAGATAGACGCCATCTGGAAGGTACTCGGAAAGGACAGAACATGCAACACCGTACTTCGTGAGTACCAAATTGAAGAAGGAATTGTCGAGGAAGAAGAGGAAGAAAAGAAACACGAAGAAGAAGAGGAAGAAGATGAAGAAGAGAAACACGAAGAAGAGGAAGTTTGGGCAACCCTTGTTGCCGATGACGCTTACGAAATTTCCCAACCCTACCCATACCAAATCCGCAACAAGGAGACAGGCAAGGTTCTTACCCCAGTCCTCAACAACTTGGGACACTTGAACCTTAACCTTCGGAATCGCGGTTCAATCTCCATGGGCAAGCTTGTCGCAATTCAATGGGTTCCAAATCCAGACAAGAAGACGAGGGTCAGACACATTGACGGTGACAAGCTCAACAACCGTAAGGAGAACCTCGAGTGGTTCTAAGAGTAAAAAAATTTTATTTTAGGGGGAAACCCCAAGTAAATTTAGGTGTTTATTTGGATAAGTATGTTAAATTAAGGGTAATTTGCAAAATTAGTTCCCGACCTTTGAATTGGGCTCTTTCGTTATCCCAGTTGCGTAGGAGGTCGTCCCAGAGGAGTTGGTAGAATTGCCAATCCAAGGACGATTTGTCCTCCCAGGCATTGAGGATGTACTGCTCGTAGAGTTTCATGACCTCTGCCTTGCACCAGACACCCTCTCCCTTGGAACGTAAGGCTTCTTCGAAGTGCTCGAATGCGATTGGCTGCGTGACCATCCGAAATGACACTTTTTGTTCCGTTTTGGTCAATGTTTGTGTCTCGTGCCATAGTCGACGAAAAATACAGAACAAACAGGTTATATATGAGTTTGAGACCAAGAATGGTGTAACTCGACCTGTTCCGATTCAAAGACTCCGAGGGCGACCATGAAATTAAACGGAAATTAGCTAGGAAGGAATATAAAATGGACTGGTTGCCACCACCTCCACCTCCACCACCTTTACCTGTTCCTCAAGTAAATAAGCCTTTCCCGTTCCCAAGAATTCCCACATTTTAATTCAAATTCGAATAAAAATTTTTTACTTCATGCAATGTTTTATTTCTGTGCCGTCTTCAAGTATGCCCCAGTACTTACGCTTGGAGAGGACATGAACTTCGGAAAATACCTTATCTAGCTTAAAACAGCCCATCTTTTCACCGACCATTCCCATTTCAATGAGTTTGTTATAGCCTTCTTCGTTCGTCATGAGTGCGTCAATGTTTCTCATAGTAAACCACAACTTTCGATTTGACTTCGGAGAAGAATTTGTTGTAGTTGTCAAGGACTGCTTTTGCGAACTGAGGGTAAGACCAATGTTCGACAATAGGTTTTAATGTGGTTACTAAGCCACTTTGACCTTGAGTGAATTCGTACTTCAAAACAAAAGGAGAAAACCTTTCAACAAAGTTGTCGCTTCTCATAATGTTTACTCTTCATCTCTTGAGGTTTCTTAATGGAATATCCCCATGTCGAATTCATAAGCAATTTGAGTGTCATTGCAAGTTTGGGGTTTGAAGCTTTCCTAATATCATACAGTTGTTGTATGACTTTTCCAACTGTATAGTTCCTTCCCGGGAACTCACCATCTTCGTTTGGAATTCCAGTCGAATATATTGGACAAACCTCATGTATGCAGCGTTAAGGTCGACATAGTATATCTTTTCATCTGAGTCGAACTTGTCGCAACCAATTGGTCCAGTTTGTGGAAATTCAAGTGAGTCTCTTATCTTCTGAGAAACTTCTCCTGTTATCTCATAAACATCGTCGAAGCAACCTGTTTCATATAAAACCTTCTGACCTAACTCAGATGCTCTCCAATACAATTTGACGTCAATTGGATGTCTCAATGGAAGTTTGTTTATAGCATCTTGAAGTTCTTGCAACCTCATTGGAAGTTCTTCTGGTTCAGGTTGGTATCCGAACAATCCAACTCCTTTTGGAATTGTGTACTTCTTTTGTACTAGAACTTTGTCTGGAACAACTTTTGGTCTTGCTAACAATGAAAAGTTTGTTTCGTCTTTTGGTACAAAAGTTTCTGTCAGCTTGTCATCTGGAATTGGTTCCAACAAACCTTTCTCGAAAAGAATGTTTACAGCTCTGACAATGTTGCACTTGCCTTTTCCGAACAATGGTGGGTTTGTAAGACTTTCGTTCAACATGAAGTGGTTGTGGACAATTGCAATCTTCAACCATGGTAAATTGAACTCAACAACATAGTCGTCATGTGAAGAACCTTTAGCTGTAGGTATGTTGACTCGGATATTGACATTTGCCAACGGTGCAATTTTTTGCCAATTGACCTCTGAGAATGTACCTTGTCTTCACACATGACTCAAGATACTTCATCTTCTCTTCTGAAACAAGACCAGAGTTCCTGAGACATGTAAGAATACAAGGTTCATTGACAATTGTTTCAATTGAATTGTAAATTCCATACCTTGTCAAGTCAATGTCAGACTTATTTATGAACGGGAAGTATCCAGCATGTTGTCTGACTGCTTGAGGGTTAGGTTGGTACCATTCGAACTTGACACTTGCAATTCCTTCAATTGCATTCAAAATGTCTGAGTCGGAGTCAACCATTTGTTCTCTCTTTGTAGTCTTGAAAGCGTCAAGAAGTTTTGCAGCTGTTTGTTCATTGCCATTTGCATAGTAAATGTGACCATCCAAATCCGTTTATGGTCAATCTGAGATTGTGTCCTTTCTTATTTCCGTCTTGAATTGCAGCAAGTACACCCATGAAGCCTTCTTTGTTCTTTCCTTCGTCAAAGTTTACTGTAAAGGTTCGACCAGATGTAATTTGACTTCTAACTTCACGATACTTTTCATATGCATATCTTGTTCTTTCCATGGGAGCATGACCATCCTCTGCACTACCTTTTTTCCTTCTCAAAGGATGCAATTGTTCGTCATGTTTCCAGTAGAATCTGGCAAAGCCGTCGTGTCCTTCAACTTGAGGTTCACTAACATCGAAAGGCATGTCCATAAGACGTTCTTCTTCTAACCTCTCTAGTCTGTTTGGATAATTGGCACGTGCTGTTTCCAAATCCATTTCGTAGCGAAGACCAGACAATTTGTCATAGACTTTTATGGGTCTTCCCTTCCTATATTTAAACTTCTTCGAAACTCTCCAACCATATCTTTGTAACTCTGCTTTTATTCTAGCAGACTTTCTATCCATTCTATATGGGGGCATTTTTATAAAAATAAAAAAATATTTTTTTTCTTTACTTTACATAACCGCCTGCTGCCATAAGTCTTTGACGCCAACCCATACCAGCTAATGAAGGTTGACTTGGTTTAGTTTGGAAACTAAACTTTGGTTTTGGTTTATCTTCAGTTTTTGGTTTTTCTTCTTCTATCGGTTTTTCGTCACTTTTCGGTTCCTCTGACTTTACTTCACTTGCAGGAACAGTTGTGTCGTCAACATCTTCATAAATATCATATGCCATTTGTTTTGTTTTCCTTTCAACTTTTTGTGTTTGTTGTAAAGTTTAGAATATTTCGACTCTAAGTCAATGAGATGTTCTATAATGAACTGTTGGTCAGTGAAGTAAACTTTTCCATCTGTTGTCTCGAAAGCTCCTTCAGACTTCAATATTTTATTTGTGAGAGTCTGTTTCTTTTTGAGATACTAGCCGTTCCATTTCTATGAAAAGTGACTTTATAGTTGGGGTTTGTATTTCCAGACCTGGCACTTTCTATTATTGAATTTTTCTCTTCATCGGTAAGTTCTTTGACAGGTTTTGACAATGGTTCTGAACTTTTTGTTTGTGGTGTCAAATCTACCGTTTCAACTTCTTCGGTCATTTCATCTCAGTAAAAAATTTTAGTTTGGTTTGTTTTCAACTGGTTGTTTAGGTTTTTTAAGTCGGTCTAAAACTTCCTGAGGTATAGGAAGAACTTGACAAACACGTGGTGTAACTGCTGGAAGTCGACAAATCCATCTTGAACCCATTTGTCTCAATGCTGTATTGTTCATTTCATCTCAGTAAAAAACTTTACATTCCCCACGTTTGAGGGGTTGAGGTTGGTTATTGTTTACCCATTGTTGTGCATGGTTATATCCTCTGTTAAAGAATCTTTCACCTTGGTCCATATAGTGTCCTGCTTGGTTATAGTAGTCATTTGCTTTGTTATAATAGTTTCCTGCTTGTCTTCCTACATTGTCCATCCATCCTTGAACTTTTCCTCTTGTTTCAGGATTTGGAATAAGATTTGTTGCATCTCGTGCTACATCCCAACCTTTCTGTACAGTTTGTATAATAGGTTGTGCTTTCTCTTTAAGTATACCTAATGTACTCAAAATCTTCCTTCCAACTCCAAATACACCTCTGGCTATTGTTCCCACTGCGGGTAAAAATCTGGATGCAACTCCTGCTAATGCGCCAAATAAACCATTTCTTATAGGGTAAAAAATGACGAATTCAAACAAGGACCCGTATGTTTCTAAAGCAACAAAAAAGCACTCATGGTAAAAATCTTTAGTTCAACACCAAATGCTTGGTTTATGGATATCTTGGAAAACATTCCGAGGTATAGAGAAGATGGACCACCATACTGGCTAATATTTGTCGGTCAAAACACAAGATACTGTGAAGCCATACCATTATGGTCCAAAAATATTTTAGATGTGAAAACTGCTTTGACAATATTTGTTGACAAATACCATCCAACAAAACTGACATCTGACTGTGAAAGTTCTTTCAAATCAGACGATATTAAAAACTATCTGCGTTCAAAAAATGTAAACCAATATTTCATTGTCGACCAAAACCATTCTGCTCTTGGTGTCATTGACAGTTGTATAAAAATCTTAAGAGACTTAAATCAACCACAAGGTGGTGAAGCAAATGAAATGTCATATGACGACAAATATAGACACTTCTCCATGGCAAAGATGAGACAAGTTTTAAATATTTACAATAGCCGTAAAAAAAAGGTTTGGGAAACCACTCCCCCGAAGAAATGAAAAACAACCCTGACTTAGAGAAAGACTATATATTTAATAGTTTAGTCAAAAGAGACAAACAAGAAAGAATGCCAGGCTTCAAACTTAAGAAAGGTGACAAAGTAAAAATAGAAATACCCAAACGCGACCCATATGAAAATACTATTGACTATGACAACAATGGGAACTCGACAGGTACTCGCATTCGTGTTCGTAAAAATAGAAGAAAGTATACAAGAGAATATTATGAAGTTTTAGGCAAACATGGCAAAATGTACACACTGCAAGCAGAAGATAAAACTACTATTGTCAGACCTCGTTTCAAACTTGTCAAAGTTCAAGGTGGTATACTTTCAAAGACAGTTCCTAACAAATATAAGACAACTCCTGACGAATATGCTAAAGAAGTTGAAAATGACGACTAAGCATTTCTATACCATGCGTAAACTGTCATGTAAGGTGGCATGTAGTCTTTACTTTGTCCCGTTGTTTGCGTATACCCTGAAACGCGATGTATATGGTTTCCTCCTCCCTCAGTGTTACTCCAGTAACAATCTATAGCAAACTTAACGTTGTTTTTAACATCATATCCTTTACCTTTTGTCATTGATGACCAATCCCAATATCTATGACTATGCCAACCTGCGTTAGTTGTACTTAAATCTATGTAGTGACTGTGCGCAGGTAAATTTGCACCTGAAATCGTTTTACTTCCACCTGTTTCCTTTGAAGAGTTTGCACAATACAAAAACCTGTCGACTATTTGAGTCCAAGTTCCGAGACCAAGTACTACTTCTGGTCTGGTAGAGTTCATTGACGTATAAATAGAACCTATAGGATATAGTGTTTGAAGTATTTCTGTCTTTAACGTTTGAAGCTCTGTTTTGTCAGCTTTTTTATCATATAAATCTTGAGCAGTGAATTTAACTTTGTTTTCATCCTCCATGACATAGACATTTCTACATTTAATGTCTTTATCCGATGTTAAACCTTCTGGAAAGTTAGGAGGTTTAAAATATAATCCACCCCCACCAGTTTTTTCAATTGTTCCTAAAATACTTTCTATACCAACAGTTGAGAAGAAGTTATGTGTATGTCCAACGTCACTTTTACTGTTTAAGGTTTCTTGTAAGTTTGTAATATTTGCAATGGTATGTGTATGGTTCTTGTCAGCTTTGCCATCTAACTTTTCTTGTAAGTTTGTAATATTTGCAATGGTATGTGTATGGTTCTTATCCGCTTTAAGGTCTAAACATCCTGAAACCCACCCTGTATTGGCTTTACCTTCTAAAATCTTCGATGTCCGTTCATGGTACCATTCAACCCTTTTTATAATTTCATTGTCTTTTTCATCCACATATTCCTTATCTGCCTTCTTCACTAACCCACTAGCCAGATATGCTAACTCATCGTCAACATACTCTTTGTCAGCTTTCTTTTCAACATCCTCTTTTGTTGCATATGTTGCATCTGCTCTGTCATGTTCTTCTTGAACTTTTTCAATGACATACTCTTTGTCAGCTTTGTTGTCAATATCTGCTTTCAAAAGAAGTTCTTTTATAGGCTTCTCGTTTAAAGTTCCTTTTGTTGGATTTACACAAACAGTATGGTTCTTACTGTCTTGAAACAGAAACTCGTCTGTCAATGGGTTTATCGTCAGTTTTAAGTTTCCTTCTTTCAATGACTCAGATATCTTAGAATAGTTTGAAAAGTTTGTTGTGTTCTTATTTAGAGCTTGCAAAATGAGTTGTCGGTTGTGTTGTATTTCTCTCATAGACGCTGTTTCTTTCGACATTTTTATTCTAGATAAAATATGCTTTCAATAGAAAAAAAAATTCAAGAGTTGCTACAACTAAACCATTAGATGAACTTTTTACGAATGTCGGTCAAAAGTTTGAGACAGAGACCGTAAAGCATGAAGGCTATCGTTTTGACTACCCATTGAGATGGCTAAGAGACCCATCCGTCACAAAAGCTGTTGGCTTTCGTAGAATGAAGTTCATTTCAGAAGCCATACATGGTTTCCCATTTACGGTCGCTTTTGAAATTCGATACTATAACAAAGAAAAACATACGTATGAGAAATTTGAACAGGGAAAACTTTTACAAGTGAATTTGCTTGTAAACTTAGAAACAACTCTTCAAGCTTTTCAAGAAAAAATAAACGATATCTATCTCGAATATGCAAAACAGTACAACATTGACGAAGGAGAGTACCATCTCGATATTATATATGACAGGAAAAATGCAACTGTTAAAATCAATAGAATAGAAGACCTTGGAGAAGACGTTTATATTTCTACAAAATATAACAACTTGGCATGGTATAGATTTTTGAGGATGTTAAATCAGCCTGCAGAATATCCAGTACACCCGAACTTTTATGAAGTCGAAAACCCTAATGGAACATATGAAAATGTTTTCGACTCAGATGCTATTATCGTTCATGCTTCATTTTCTGGTGCACAAAACTCTTTTTTATGCTTGGCAAATGACTTTTACGAAAAACCTACAAAGTTATACGAACCACCAAGTGGAAGTATTTCAGACTTTCAAGTATGGTTTACTACAGATGGAAGAAAAAGAATAATTCCATTATACCATGCGTTTTACTTAGAACTTAGTTTCATATACAACTACTATCGAACGGTAAAAATATAATTTTTTAATACGGTTGAGGTGTTGGATTTGGTTGCCAACTAGACTGTGGTGCAGGTTCAGGCTGTTGTATAACAGGAGCTTGTTCTTCTGGTTCAGGGTCTTTAGGTATAATACCAACGAACTGACCTACTCTTTTACCAATATTTTTGACTCCGTTCCATACTCCCCTTCCTACGGTTTTTATTCCATTCCATATACCTCTTCCAACATTTCGAAAGAAGTTTCCTATTCTTCCAAAGAAACCCATTTTACTATATGTAAAAATCTAATGTCCACCTAGTCTCTTACGTTTCCTGTTGAGTTCCATAGCATTTTTTAACTGGAGCTCATACATTCTATTTCTCCTCTGGTAGAAAACATACTCTGGGTCAACTCCTGTGTTCGCGTCATCTGCATAAAGTTGTTTATATCCCACTTCAGGGTTTGTATAAAACTCTTTCCATCTCATATTTGCATACCATGGTGGCAAACCTAACGCAGCGTCATTTGACATGGCAGTTTGCATTTGTACATCTGTTGGCACTTGACCATAGTTTGCCATTGCAGTTTGTATTCTAACTTCATTTGGAATATTCTCTGGGTTTGGTTGTCCAGGTTGCTGTGCATTCGCTAAGTTCTGTGCGTCCATTTAATATTAGATAAAAATATCTCTTACGAGTACATATGCTGAACATTTGCAGGCATTGGTTCATCTTCATATTCTCTATATCTTTCTGCCACGTCAAATAAATAAATGACACAATGGAAAAAACCTAAAACAAGTAGTCCTATTTCAAACCACATTTACTTACTAATAAAATTTCTTTGTTATGACACTTTCTCCAGTTTATAGGACCTCTCTCATATTCTATCTTGTCATATCTAAACTCATAGTCATGTATGTCCTCTAACCATCTCATAACGGTTTCCAAACCACTTTTATCGGATGTAAAGTAAAAGCATGGATGGTTATGTAAAACGTCTAAAGTTTCTAAAGAGTCTCTCAAAGTCCAGTCTACTTGGTATTGAAAATCCCATGTGTTATAGAACGGCGGGTCCACTATAAAGAAAACATTTTCCTTGTCTTTATATTTTTCATACAAATCTGTCCAATGACATCTCACAAACTCTATACCCTCAATATATTTTTCTATGTCCTCTTTGAAAACATTTGTATAGTTAAGATATAAAACTTTTGACATAAGTGTTTCAATGTCATGAACTCTTATAGCACCACTATATAATAGTCTAGCAGATATACTATCCCAGTCTATATATTCTGCTTTTTTCAAAACCTCTCTCACAATATTTTTCTTATCTAATGGTATACGTTCCATCTTACCTATAGGTATCTTTTCTTTTAACTCTTTCAATATTTTGTTTGTGTCTGGAATATGTTTGAGACGGTCCATATAGTTGTCGAAGTCATTGCATATAATCTTTGAGTCTGGAAATATTATATGGCACAAATGGGATATATAGAAACTTCCACCGAACAAATCTACAAATGTTAGACCATTCGGTAGTTTCTTAAGTTCTCTCAATATAATATCTTTACATCTACTCTTATTTCCAAAGAACGGTAACGGTGGTTTTGTAAAATTCATTTATATATAATAATAAAAATGTTTTTTCCTGAAAAGTGACAGAAAAGTGACGAAACATGAAAACATATATATATTTTGTGAAAAGCTCCTGGAAGACCCATATATAAGAACTTCATTTATACTAAACATCATCAGGGCTAGAAGGCACGAAGTGCCTGGAAGCCCCAATACCTTTTTTTTTTTTTTTTTTTTTTTTTTTTTGCTTCACTTGTAGAAATTATTTTGAAATTAATTTTTTGTAATCGACAAGATACAATTTTGTTATGACCAAATGTTGTCACTACTAATTTAAATTCCATTTACAACAGCTACTTTATAAACATCCATCCAAAATTGAAGATTCCTAAAATTTCAAAATGGAAATATGCAATATGAATGATGAAATCATATCCAATAGTTATGAAATTCATCATACATAAGATAAAAGATAGAAAAATAAGCAAATATGAAAATTTAATGCATAATGATATGTGAATAACTGTAAAATTGCAAAACCACATCAGCATCAATTATTGGCATAAATATATATTCTTTTGATTGTATATGCATTTCTGTTTTGGAAATAACTTTCAGATTAAACTTGTTAAGCCCATTCATAGATAATTTGCACGAAAACAGTTCTGAACAACTTAGAAAATGGTCTTTGTCTAACTACCAGAAATAATTTATTGATAGAAATGTCTTTTAAAAAAGAAAATTTCATATTAGGCATCCGTAAAGGTTTTTGTTTGAATGTTGGGGGTTAAGGAGTGTAATAGTCAAGATATTAGATAACTAAGTGTATGAAGTTGTCATCTATGTTGATAACAGCGGAAAATTAAAAATAATTATTAAATCATAACTTTTTGTCTCATGAAAACCATTAAAAAAGTATAAAACTAAAGGTTTTTGCATGTGAACTATAGAAAGCTTTAGATTCATAAAAACTAGATTTTTTTTTGATATTTTGATTTTTGAGGTATACTTTTAAAAGTGGATTTAAAGCACTGATGAAAAAACATTAACTTCTGTCGTTATGATTATTGATTTAGACAATAATGATTTTAATCTTTGATTATCAAAACACTAAAGTCATCTTTTTAACATTTGCTTGGTAGCATTAACTCAAGTCTAAAGTACTATTTTATGTGGCACTCTTAGAATTTTTGTATTCATTGTACACGCTGAAATAGTACCATTAAAGATATGACGAACTTTACAAAAAACAGTTAGGATACTATAAATCTAACTGCCAATTTATACACTTTCGGCTAAGGAGAAACATAATAAATTTGACGCTTTTCTTAGCAAGGAAGCCATATTTTTGATTTGATATCATTTTTTAATACAAATTTATATGTGTTAATGCGGGGGTAAACGATAAGCGCAATTACTTTTAGCAAACATACTTTGAAAACCAATATGCTATAATTTTATATTATAATTTGAATAAAAATTGTAAATTGTTAGTTCTTGATGCAGCATTCAAAGATAATAACAAGATAGAACGATTTTCAAAAAGGAATGTTTGATTTTATCATTGAATTAAAATAAAATTCTAATAGTAATATATATGTCTGTGTTATAATGAAATTGATGGTATACGTTAGCACCAAATTACATATGCTAGTAAATACAAGCCACATAAATAACATTTTAGTATGTCTGCAACCTTTTTTTTTGAATCATGAGTAAGTAAGAATATTTTTGTAACAAAATGATATCATGTATCGAAAGAACATACTTTATTGTTGTATCCTCTACTTTTCCAAAGATTATTGTATCTCAAATCTTAATTCTTTAGATGGTAAACAAAAACATTCATGCAAGAGACATTCCAAGGAGCATATTACACTGTAGAATCTTGAAAAAGTTGGAACTAATTAATTCACTCCAGAGGAGCAATGTTGTATGCATTCAATTTTAAAATAAAAAAAAACTATATATTATCGAACTTAATACTTTGGGTTTTCATATCTATATACTTCTTCCAATGAACTAATTTCCAAACAAAGCTCTTGAAAAATCTTTAAATATAAGATGACTTTTGCTTATATTTTTTGATTTCTCGATAGCAATGCTAGGATATTACAATATTTCCATGTATTTTACTAGGTTGTAACTAGTTGGCATAAGAGTACATATATAGAATCGCTCCGACTATATAATATAATGTTTATTTAATATTACTGTTTATTTTACAGCTAAAGCTTAAACTTATAGTGTATTTATTTTTTAACTGTCTGAATAATGGCAGATTATTTTAATATTTAACATTGATATTGAAATATGAAATAATGCATTTTTCCTTTTTAGCTAGAACACTTGTTTGGGCAATATTTTTCTTTTTTAAACACCAAAATCACATATTTCTCTTATATATATCTATTTTTAAATTATTTTGTTGATATTTTGACAATTTGAGTTAAATATCGATTTAATTCTATTTTTATGGGTAAAATATATATGTATATATCATATTTCATTATTGGTTTGTTAATGCAATTCAATTCTTGGATCCTTGAGTTTTCATTTGAAAGTTCAACTACAAATAAACCTTTCACTGAATATAGGTACTAAAATTTCATTCTAGAATAGCCATTCTTATGGTTTTATCAATATAAAACAACATTATATTTTTATATATTCTACTTGCTAATTACTTTTCTAGTTTCAAGATAAAGTTACTTAATCTCCGATAAGATGCATGAGATGTGAATTGGAGATATCGAGCATGCATATTTCCGAATATACTACTATATTATGTACTATTGTGGAAAGAAATTAAACTTTGTAAACTGAATGAATTTCATATAATGGTTGTCTGGCAGCTATGATTTCTCTTTTCGTATTTATTTTTCCCGAAAATCATTCAAGAATTAGGGGGCATTAACAACAATGATAAAAATGGCATTTTTCTTAATTTTTTTTGGAAAAAAATACATTTCATATTTATTTGTTCTTAATATAAATTAATAATATTAATTTACCTTACAAATGAGTTATGTAAAGTATTCAAATTTTAACTACAATTTTTATGCAGTCGAGCAACAGCAGATGCGCTTTTGCTTGATTTTTATTATCACCAGTGCCGTCTATAGTAAATAGTTTATAAATAGAACAACTGCACTCTTAATTATCACCAAAATAAATCAAAGATTTTAAAAATTGATTGTAATTATAGTTAGATTAACCATCATCACTTGCAAACTGAACTAATTTACTACTTCTCCAATTAACACTCATGAACAATGTTTTTTTAAAAAAATATAATTTTTTATTCTAAATTTTACATTAACATGTCATTTATTATGATCTCATAAAACATATCCATATATTATAGTTACAGTAATATTAAAATTTCAAATTTTGAATTAATTTGGTTATATTATGACCATTAAGCCAAGATCCCAACTTCTCTATGCTATCTATGAATTTCAACTCTATATGTAACTAACACGTTATAAGTTTTGTTTATAAATATAAGGTGCATTTCAGTAAATTACTCTTTTATAATAGTTCTTTTATTACAGCTATAAAATCTATACTAAATCTATATGTTTTTATACTAAATTTATTAATTGTAATACTAATTTTAATTGTTGCTGATCATATGCTAAATTTTATATGAAATCCTTAATTAGAAACTTGAGTTGAATATATATTATATGAAACAATCGGTGTTTAAAAAAAATACAGCTTGATTTATATAGTAATTTATGCTTTACATGTATTTTATATAAATTTTTATTGAATTCAAATATTCAATAGTTTTTTATGCTAGATTAGTTGTATTTATTTAAATATATTATATTGGCAACCTTTCTTTACCCTGTCCTAATAAACGCATTTTGTAAAAAATATAGTGCATCAGTTTCGAACTAGCGTCCCCAGTACCCAATAGTAAGGGGTAATAATCATTCGACCATTTGCCACGTAAAGCATCGCCAGATTTTTTTGTATTTAATCACTCCCAAAACACTGTTTTGGCTTATTGGAAGCATATCAGACATAATCGCCATAATCAAAAAATCTATATACCCAATAAGTAATAAATTTGTCGATATAGATTTTCCATAAAATTAGTTTTTAGTCTGATCTTAAAATAAATTTAATTTTTTGTAAAAAAAATCACATTTAAAAGTACCTTTTTAGTAGCTCGAAATCCTGTTGGTGGATTTCGGGCGTACTTCAAAATTAGCTTTTCTTCTACATATGCAAGCTATATTTTAAATATGGGGCAAATCGGATCGGCGAAAGGAGTTTAGTTACCTTTTGAATCAGCGTATTAATTATTAATTACATGGCTTTTAATCACAAAACAGATACATAACAAGATTTACATAACATAAACAATAAAAATCGATAAATATACAAATAAAATATAAAAATCATCCCCAGTAATAAATTGGAGTCCTACGAGGTGATCTACATTTTTCTGGTTCTAATTGTCTTCTTGCAGGCATTGGCATCAAACCTGATAAATTTTTAGAATTATCTCTTAATAATTCATTAATTCTCTTCCGCCCTGCTACTTTTTCCACTATCTTTTCATCCTTAAACTTTGGGTTGAGCTTTTTGTGTACGGTTGATCGTTGTCTTTCCTCTCTTTTCATAAGACGAACAGTTTCAAGGAAATTTTTATCGATAAACGATTGCATGTCATTGGTTTGAATGTCACTCCTTTTCTGAAAAGAGATTCGTAGGTGTTCGTTATAATCATCTAATGGATGACTTCTTTGATATCTCTGGGGCATGGCCTTTCTAGGATTGCTTGTTGTTGGCTTTTTACTAGGTTCAGCAACGCTTGATCTTGCTGTATTAACATGTCTGACATGAATCATGTAAAGAATTTTTTTTATTTATATATTTCAATGAGATCTGTTATCAAATTCAATTATTTTACGATAGCATGTTTAAGTTTTGTATACCTATTTAAAATCTACCATTTCACGAAAGTTGGAAATATTATGTAAACTATTCAATCATCATAATTATTTTTTGCATTTATCATAGATTTTCCAACCAAGGAAACAAAAATGGCAATGAAAGATATTGTTATTTTTGAATGAATCAGGCCAATGTATTAGTTATAATGCACACAACCATTCAGATTCCAATTTCGAAATCAATTATTGCGTCTTGGAATATTTATCAGGTAAATTAACGAAAGAATTGACTGTACATGATGAATATCGTACTGTTTCTAGAATATTGATAAATATAATTACATTGTAATTAAATTTCGATTTTTAATTTTGATCATTCATCAGTTAAACATCATTATCCAGCTTATCTTAATCATGAAAATCGTAGGTGCAATATTAAATTTATGATTATCCTTATTGAAATATGAAATACGAAACCTCGAAAAATTGAGGGCGCCCTGCCCCCTTTATAAAAAGTAATCACTAACTAATATAGATTAACAATTTCATGAAAAAATGTGATTTTAAATGTCTGGCATGATTTGACATGTAAACTAAAAAACCGAAAAGAGTACACGCTACCATATATACAATATATATATGATGATATTCAACTTCTGCCATATAACTTTTAATCAATTATTGATATTGATTTCGATTATTTTGATTAAAAAATTAATAATCTAGATTCATTATTTTGACAGTAAAATACATATAACATTTATATCTAACAAAATAGTATAATTGAAAAATAAAACGGAAAAATATCTTCAAATATAACTAAGGTATCTTAATGAAATCTCGTTGGTGCAATTTCACCTTTATGCAATTTTGCTTTTGCGCATTTTTGTGAATTCTATGGTATTTCATTTGGTTGAGAAACTTCAATTTGGCTTGAAATTCCAGGATATTTTGAAATTTCATTACACACTGAATTGAAGTGGTCAACTAAGTATAAATACGGTTGGATTTGAGTCCAATTTTCACAAAACCAACATACTAAACCATCTTTTGAACGTGTTGCTGCTCTATCAATTTTAACATTTATAATTTTAGCTAGTTCTGATGCCAAAACTAGTGCATCTTTTTTCTTTTGGTAACTGGAATTGTCTATAAATTTTTTTATTGTAGAAAACATAGTCTTGCATTTTTCAATTCTTTACAATTCTTTAGTATGCTCTACTTCATGTCTAGGAGTGATTCTCTTTTTAGGAGGATCCCTTCTAATAACTGTATAAATGTGCTGTTCACTCATTAAAATGGATGTATTCAATTTATTTTTATTTTTCTATTGAAAATAAAATCATTTAAAATTAATACATTTACATCATTTAAATCATTTTTAATCTATAAGTTTGATCGACAAAAATTGACATCAATAATTGAATGACATTTCTCAAATTGGAAAAATTATGGATAAGGCTTTCTTGTTTTATTTCGCACATCCATATACCTAATTCTCCAAGCGAGGTAAATATAAAAACCAGTGATAATCATTTAAAATTAATCATCGTCTTATGATTTGGTGAAATTACAAAATATTATATATTTTCACTACACCAAGCTGAAAATCATTCGGTGTTAAGATTCAAAAAATTTGTTGTGATCTAAGATGATATATTTGACTTGAATTCGATGTTAGAAAGAAAATCTGATTCTGAATAAATTAATATAATAAACGAATAGGTTAACAAGTAGCTAATGCTTGGCTACAATACACTATTACATTATATAAAGTTAAAGTCTTTTTATGAACATAACATTAATAATTTTGGAAAAAAATCATTTAAAGGCAAAGAATATTAACACAACATGATTTTTGGTCATTCTTAAGTAAAATCAATATATTAAACAGTGTTACTTTAAACTTTCAAATCTGATTCATAAATGAATCATCATCACATGATTTAATTTTAGTGTCTTAGCTAATATCAGTTGGAGTTATTTGATAGTATGTGTTAGACAGTTTAGCAAAAGAAGTTGCTGGTGGAAAAATAAAAAAAGTGCCAATGGAGTCATTGAAAGTAAATTTTGTAGGAGATACTAACGTCGGAAAAACATCTATCATTCACTATTACCTGAACAAAGAGACACCCGTTACACCAACAGTTGGCGCTGATTATAATGAAGTTGTTTTAAATGGTGATGGAATTGATGTTCAACTTAAGCTATTTGATACGGCAGGACAAGAAAAGTACTCGGCCCTAATGCCATTGTACTTCAGAGATAAAGATATATTTATTGTTGTTTATGATTTAACATCACTTGAATCTCTCCAAAACGTCGAAAAATGGGTTTACAAAATACACGAACTATCCGGAGAAATACCTATTATTATCGTTGGAAATAAATCAGATTTAGAACCTCAAGTTCCTCAAGAACAAATTGAACAAATAATAATAAGAATAGATCCTCGAAAATCTTTTCTTACTTCAGCTGTTACAGGCTCAAACGTTAAAGAATTATTTGAATATCTTGCATTTTCAAGAGATATACAAAGAACTCCTGAAGATCCAAATCTCATTCCTCGAGAATCAAAGAAGAAATGTTGTTGACTTGGACTATTGTTATGTTACTCTTATAAAGCTTTCATTAAAATATTGAAAACGAATATCGATATTTTTCTTCTTATTTACGATAATATTTGATTAAGTCTGTGAATCATCAAATTCTTCTCGTCTGTTTTTGTTTCTTTTACCAAAAATTGTCAACAATTTTTTGAGATTCTCTTAATTCTTTTTATACATGCATATTAGATTATCAGAGGAATTAAAAATACTGATTTTTATATGATAGAAACACAAACAAAAATAATTTTTTTTATTCATTAGACTTCAAATTGGTCTTCAGCTCTATTCATTTGAATACTACGAAGCTTTGCTCTCACCTTCGAAACAATATTGCTTTGCTCAGTTATTTCAGATCCAATCATGGAACCAGTCAACTGGGAAGTATCCGCTTCTCTGGTTGCTTCATCAGCAATTTGGAGCTGGTCCCATTGCATTTTACGATATTTCGAAACAGTTCTGCACAGGCTTTCCGTTCTGTAAATAGTTTGATCGACTGTCATTGAAATATCCTGAGATCCTTTGGAAATATCATTTACTATATCTTTAAATGAGTTTTCTAATTTCAAATCGTTACTAGATTGCAATGTATTTATCAATTCTCGCAAATTCGAGCTTTTATTCTGTCCATAGAAGGCAATGTCATTATCTAAATCTCGCATCTGTTGTTGTCTATATATTGATTGCTTTTCTTCAAGCTGTCGAACTTTTTTATCAATTTCATCATTTTGAGCATCGATTTGATGACCATACTCTGTAAGATATACTTCATGCATCTGTAGTTTTCGTAATTGATCATTAAGATTGCTTTCTTGCTGAATAGATGTGTTTAATATTGGAGAAGTGGCTAAAGTAAGCTGATCTATCGCAGTTATCATATTATCATTAATACGATCATTTGAATCATCAATGTCGCTTGCATAAAATGGTGGAGGATTCTCAATTGTTTTCTCTCTCGAACGAATTAATCTTGATAAGTATTCAAACTGATCATTTATTTGTGAGTTGATTGTATTTTGAATGACTATATCTGGTATGATTTGAGTTTGGAATTCTTCTTGAATGATTGTCTTAACTTGGTTATTAAAATCAACCATAAACTTATTTGTAAAAGATTCAAGCGAAAGTGCGTTTTCTATTAAATAATTAAACTCATCGATTACTGAATTTGAAAGATCTTTAAGAGATGAATCCAAATAAGAGATAACGGATGATTCGATTTTGTTCTCTGTTGATTTTTTAGGCGAATTCTCTTTTGTATTAGCAATTACTTCACTATCTGTATCATCAAATGCGTCAAATGCACTCATTTTTGGAATTGGAGTCTTTGCACTCCTTTTTTTCATTAATTTCGGTGGTTTAGACTTTTTTTCTTCCGGTTTGATCTCATTCTCACTTGGAAGACTGACTTGTTCTAGTAAAAGATCTAAATCAGCATCTGAATCATCTTCTGTTTTCTTTTGCATAATAATTTGTCACTTTTTGATAATTTTATAAATTTGATTTTTGAACTTGTTCCATTTCTATATCATAGGATGCTCAGAAATCAATCACACTCTAAAATAACATAGAATGAGATAGTACCAAACTAATAAATGCAAGTGGTTGTCTAAACTTTAATCACTCAGAGATTTTGATTGTTTTGAATATTCAATAAATCTTGATGTTTTAGATTTTTTTGACAAGTAAACTTTACAAAAAGTCAACAACTTTACAATAAAAGATTTTGTAAATTTCACTGATGAATAAAAACTTAAGGGCATCATCAGCGAAAGATAACAAAAAAGCAAAGACAACGAAACCTAAAAAGTCTGTTGCATCGATCTACAAGCAAAAAATGGATGAAATATCGAATTTGTTGAATTCGTTATTTATCTCTCCGCAAGATTTAAAGCAGATCAACGAAATGTTCAGTAACATTGAAAACGAAGGTAACAATATTGACCCAAAGAACCCTAATAATGAAGATTCCCTTCAATTTCACATGCTGTGGAATAATTTTTTGGAAAATATCCAAGAATATTTCAATATTCCGCCACAAAAACGTTTGGAACATTTCATAAAATCATGTGCGAGACAGCTTTTCGAATTAATGAATTCACAAGACTTCGAAAAACTCAAACAAAATTCGTCAGTTACAAACTTCTATTCACTACTTGATTCTCTTGCCAACAAATACCAAGATGATATTGAACACACTCAGGATTTGCTTTATCAACTGCAAGCAACGCTTATTCAAATTAAATCTAGTTTTGAACGTTTTGAAACTAAAGATCAGTGCGGAGCAATCATTTCAAAAATGATACAAGCTACTGAAGAGATGGATATTAATGAAAAGAACGTAAAAGCAGTTTTACAAAAAATTAACGACTATACAAATTATTTCAATCAAACATTTCCATCTGAAGTTAACAAAGAAATCGAAGAAGAGGAAGAATCATCTTCTTCACCGTCTTCAACCTGGAATCAACCAAATGTTGACGTTCAAAAAGAAAATAAAATTGAACAAGAACGAAAACGATTATCTGATGAATTAAATGAGTCATTAGCCGAAGAGCAGCGTCTTAATACCATTCTCGACCAAATTAAAGCTGAAATTGCTGCAACAAGACTTTCATATTCAAAATTCCAGCTGAAAAAGGCAGATATGGACGTTATTAATGATCGTAATACAGCAAACAAAGAGCTTCAGACCCTTCAAAATGAAGTACAAGACTTACAAAACAAAATTAAAGATCTTGAAAGACAAAAGAGTGAAGCTATTAAGCGACAGAAGCTTGATGAAGATCAGCATAAGTATTTTGCTGCTGATGCTAGCATTTATAATGAAATACTCCGTAATTCTTTGAGATATATCAAACAATACGAATCCCAAGTTGATTTAAACAACAGAGACATATCTGCTATTATAAAAGAAATGAAATCAACAGCTTCTGGCGGAATTGAAGGCCAAACAGTTTCATTTTCAAATCGTCAGCTGACAGATTCACTCAAGGAGCAACAAGCAGTTCAAACAAAGCTGTTGGATGATAAAGACTTACTTATTCAGCAGCAAGAGGACTTCGATCTCAGTAAATTACTTGATGTCAGCTGTTCAAGTGTTTTCCAAGAAATAAACAATGTAAATGAAAAGATAGAAATAGTAAATAAGCATCAAGAAATGCTTAAAAACGAAAACAACGCATTGAGAGTTCGAAAACGGATTGAAGAAGAAAATATGGAAACAAGAGCTAAAAGACTCGAGGTCGAAATTAACAAATGGATGCAGAGGATTGATGAAATGAAGACGTATGAGATTGCTGACGTGCCAAAACCAGTTTTAACAACAGAAATTATTTATCGAAATGAATTTGATGAAATTCAGGATTATCTTGATGAAAGAAAAGAAGTACAGATGAAATATCATAAACTTAAGAGAAATGAAAACTCAGATCCAAATGAAATTACAAAACTTAAGAAGAGATACGGAGAATTAACAAATAAAATAGCTGATAGTGGTCACAAAGAAGTCTATGAGAACCTCATCCGCTTACAAACTGATCTGTCCTTGCTTAGAGACGCATACCGAGATGCATTGAAGGAAAGCATCGACAGAAGAGCATCATTCGTCAACATGTTCGCTGCTGTCGGTGATTTGGAGACAAACATTTGCATGGCATTAAGAGAAATCGAAAAAAGAGGTTTGAATTGCGACTTTGACGAAGAACTCACTGATTTCATCGCAGGAATGTTTGTTGATAAGCTAAGCAAAGCGGCCGAATTGAAGAAAGTCTATGATTGGCTCGATGAAAACTTTGATGATCCTTCTGTTAAACAAGAAACAAAGCTCATGGATAAGCTAAATGCAGCTCTCGATTTTGTCCACGGACCTGACTCATATTCTGATATATAAGTCATATCTTTCTGTTTGTTTGTAATTTAAGAATAAATATTATCCATTGTATACTTATGTCGTTTTTCTGTTGAAAGATCAGATTTCAAAATTAAAATTCCGTCATTGGCAACCTCGCTGATAGTTTAATCTATCTGTGATGTGCCATACATATTCACAGATATATTGGTCCCTATTGATTGATATTAAGGCCAGAAACTTTTCAAGAGAAAATGAGGCAACAATATACAAACCATTTTTAGGTGTTTGAAGTGAGCTAACTATGAGAAATCTAATGCAATATATGACATGGTTAAACGTCAATTTGAATATTTTTTTTTATTTTACTTTTCAAAAGGGTTCAAAAAAATTGAGAGAACTCAGAAAATAAAAATAACGTACACTTTACGATACAAAAATAATTGGATATTCTAAATCACTATATGATGAACCGTGAATTCACCATTTTTGAATGAAAATATTTTTATAACTTAAATTGAGCAACAACACTTCTGAACAATCTGACACTACCAAGGATGAATCGGCATCCATTCAAGCCGATGAACAGAATGTTAAAAGCTTTGATGAAATATTTTCAGCAAAGTTGGAGAATTACGTTAATGAGTTCGAACAGCACGGTAGAATGCCACCAAGTGATATGTATACAACTGTTTTGAGATTCATACAGCATAAAAATGTTGACTCGCTCGTGGAAGGAAACTATTTAGCAGCAGCGCGTTACGAGAATTTATTAAATAAATACTTGACTCGTAACAATGTAAATAATGCAAAGGCTAAGCAAGAAAATGATGAATATCTCCTAAATCTCGAAATAAATCAACTTAAATCAAAATTAGCAGATATTCAAACGGAATTTAAAAAGAAAATCGATCAGGAGAAGGACCACGACACAAAGACGATTGCGAATCTTAAACAAAAGCATGCATTTCAACTTAAAGAATTTGAAAAATTTTGGAATGAAGATGAAAATATTCGACCGTATGTTAAAAGCTCAGCAAGGCTAAATAATATGAGAGCCCAACTCAAAAATCTTACACTAACAAAAGACTTTGATAAAGCGGTAGAACTCGACAAAGAAATCAAATCCCTAGAAAAAATTGAGTCAGCACAAGCCCAAACAGTTCTAAATGGCATAATTGAGAAAAAGAAGGCAACTCTCCTGCAAGCACAGCAAGATGAATTAATCAGAGCAAGACAATTCTCGATTAAAGCTGTTGAAGAGATAAATGCGAAACATAATAAGATAATAGAACATATCATGGCTAGAATAACTAAGTTAAGACAAGATAAAGCTGATAATAGAGCAAAAGATCCGATGAGAGGGATTCATATCTCTACCGATGATTCATATTCACCTAGGTCTAAGAGTATAATGAATAATTATAAGCGAAATAGTGTCCCAAAAAGGCTTTCGTTAAAACCTTTGTGTCCTGCAATAATCGTTCCTTTTTCCAAGAGATCTCATTCCCGTATGAAATAAATATGTTTGTTTGTAGATTTTTATGCGCGTAACTTTAATTTTTTTCATTCATAATTCCTTTTGTTTGTGTAGAATTCAATCTAATAATGTCAATTATTACATTTGACCAAGACAATAATCAAAACAATACGAGATATTGGTAGATAGATTTTTATATCAAATGAAACAAACATTAGAATTTTTATGAAAATTTTTATTAAGATTATGATTGTAATGTAGAATTTATTATAGGTAACGGTTCAAGAGAAGGTAGACTTATCTTTTAATTGTGTATTATTCACGATTTCAATTTTTCTCGAATTCTAGCCTAGAATTGTAAATTTATTTTATTATATATATGTGCATTATATTATATGCTAATGGTCTTTTTCCTTGTTGTTTGGTTTCTTTCACACATTTCCAATTCGGTACTAAAATTTTTGAAAAAAGTTTTTTACACTTTTTGAATTCAAAAAAGGTGGTAAATTTTTACAAAAATCCCAAAAATTGAATCAGGTCATGAATCTGAATTTCGAATACATCGCTGCTCATATCAGTGATTATATTCAAAATGAAAACTTTTTTGATACATTCGAAATAGGAGATATCAAAACAATCATGAAATATTCACGTTTGACCGTGGATGAGTATGTTTCTCTTCTCAAACAGTCTTCATCAACGACCAATGCCACAAAATTATATATCTGTACACGAAAAGCAAATGTTACTATCCAAAATTTAGAGGAAGTCGTTTCAATTCTTAAATTCGTCAAAAAGTACATGAAATTCAATATATTTGATGGAATTATTGATATTATCAATCAAAATGACAAAGATTTGCGTGATTCTACAGAAGAAATCAATAAATTACGAACAGAATTAAAAAAATTACAAAATCAAATACATAATACTGCTAAAGAAACAACAGTTTCTCGAGTTAATGGAGATTACAACAATTCTAAAGATTTTTTAACCAAAATCTCTGAACTTAAAGAAACTAGTGATATTTATAGTGTTTATAACTTCCTTGAAGATATTTCTGTGAAAGGCAATCGAGAAATGATTACAAAGGCTTGTGAAGAAGGAATTTTGAAAAAGACAGACCGTAATGAAAAGAATGCACTTCATCTTGCAAGTGCAAAAGGAAATCTAAATCTTGTCAAATTCCAAATTGAATGTGGCTGTGATAAAGAAGCAAAAGATAAAAATGGATGGACACCACTCATTTATGCATCAGAAAATGGTCAACTTGAAGTTGTTAAATATCTTATCTCTGTTGGTGTTGATAAAGAAGCAAATTATAAAAATGGATGGACACCACTCATTTATGCATCAATTAAAGGTCAACTTGAAGTTGTTAAATATCTTATCTCTGTTGGAGCGGATAAAGAAGCAAAGAATAAACGTGGATATACTGCACTCTCAATTGCAAAAGGTAATGTAAGAGATTATTTATTATCTATTGGAGCCGAGTAATATGATATAATCTAATGGAATAATTATTAAAATTATCAATATTCTTATTTCCAAGCTCTTCTTCATATGAATATTGTTTGTTCTTCATTTCATTATGATTCAAATAAACAAATTTATTATTCATATTAATCAATAACAAAAGTATATCAAATGTCATTTTATCAATTGATAGTTCTTCTTCTATTAAGGTTTCACAAACAATTAAAATAAAAATAAAGAGTTGAAAAATAAATGGTAGTCTGTCATTTTCTGAAATAATGTTAGTTGAGGTTCACATTATTTAGATATGTCAATAAAAGTTAAAAATAATGATAAATATAACATTTATTCCAATTTTTGTCGAGTTTATGAAGCCTTAAGGATAACACATTGTCCCAAATACATTGGAACATTCATCAATTTCCTATATCGATAGTACAAATAACATATGCATTCAATGTTCATCCTGTTGTAGTGTCAGTCAAGGAAGCTCTATTACATGTAATTTCTCATCATTCAGAGAAAACAACAAAACAAGATGGAAATCATTTCAAATATTATTGTAAATAAATGAAGAACAACCAATTAGAGAGTTCTAATTTTTTATTGTTGGTTCTCAATTAATATTGATCATTGACTATTTCTAATTCAGATGCTAATTTAAAGTTATATATTTTAAAGTTTGATATATTATCAAAAATAATTATTCGTTGTTATTTAGTCCTTGGAACTAAAAAGTCTGAATATCCTTTTCCAAATTCATTCTTTGCTTCTTTATCTACATTTGGATGAGATAGCAACAACTCAACAATCATTATATGATTACGTTCAGCGGCAATGAGTAAAGGAGTCATTCGATCTTCGGAAATTTTATTTACATCAATTCCATCTATTCCTAGTAAGTATTTAACTGTATCATAACTACCGATACAAGCAGCGTGTGATAAAGGATCATTTGGAATTTTGATGCTTGCATTACATTTTTCAATCAAATATTTCACTGAATTTAAATTTCTTCCTTCAATTGCACAATTAAGTGTTGTGTAGTTAAAAATATCCGGAATATTTGGATTCGCTCCAAGTTCTGCTATATGTTCGAATATGGAACCTCCAGAAGCAGCAAAACAAGAAAAAATAGTTTGATTTTCAGCATCAATAAAGGTATCAATATTAACTCCTTTCTCACAACACATATCCAATCTGTCAACATCTTTATGCAAAGTCATTCCAGTCAAAATTTTGGAAAGGAAAAGATCGCAATTTTTCGTTGCTTCGATGAAATGAACAGTTGGGAACTGAACATCAAATGGGGAGCCATCTATTGGCATTTCTAACGCTTCCGACATCTCTAAATACGTAACAATGTTTCCAGATTCCATGCATATTTGTTTAATTTCGTCGATATTGTTTTCTCGATCAGATAGCCACCTGGCAATATCATATCTATAATTTACGATGGCATCTGATATACAGTTCTCTATTACTCCCCCGTTTTGCTCAACTAATCTTATCATTTCAGAAGATCCGCTTGAAACTGCGCAATGAATGGTCGATTCGTCAACTTTAATATTATTTCCGATTAGAAACCTGAAGCACTTGACTGCAGAAAGTAATGCCGAAACATTTAAAAAAGATCTCCTTTTAATTCCATCATAAATAAATTCAAAATTTAAATCAAAATTCGGTACGGCAGATAGTTCTATAAGAGCTTCAATATCATCATCCACTAGTATTTTCCAGAGGTTTTCGCTCTGGCCTGAGAGATTTCGAAATGAAATTGGCTGTATTATCTTTCTCGAACTTATTTCTATTAAAAATGACGAATTTTGGCACTCTATAGCAAAATCGTTAAGTAAACAATGATGTTTGTATTTAAGAGAATTTTGGATTATTGTTTTTTCATGATCATTCCATTGTTTTGCTAGCATTTCTTGTAATAAGGAAACATACAACTTCACGTATTTGGGCCGAATGCATCCGAAATATATTATATCTCGTATTAAACATCGCAAATCTAGTTTTTCATGATAAACATCAAAAAGTTCGTTCGCTGTT
Organism: Trichomonas vaginalis G3; assembly: GCF_026262505.1. NCBI lineage: Eukaryota > Parabasalia > Trichomonadida > Trichomonadidae > Trichomonas > Trichomonas vaginalis. The sequence continues at coordinate 17,085,367 of NC_067204.1, read as the reverse complement.
ATGCTTAAATCTACATTTGGAGCATCGTCAATGATCTTTTGTGACGTAGCGAATTGTTGAAGTTTTTCGATGTCAAATTCAACGAATTCGTCACTCATAATATAATAAAATCCTCAATGTCAATAAAAAAGGATATGTTATTAATAGCAGATTTTTGATCATAATTAAAAAATGTGTTATTTTATTTGTAATTGATTAATATTATCATTGATATTGTTCATTGTGTATTTATTAACTTATTAACTATCAACTTAGTTTGTTTTTTACACGAACATAGGTATTGGCAAGATTCAGGGCAAATTCTAATTCAATTTGTTACATTATGCATTTTTTGAATTACTCAATATGTAACATTTCAAAGATCGCCTTCATATATATTGATCCAGATAAAAAAAATGAAATTCTTATTTATTCTAAATTAAAATCTAATAACTCTATCAATTGAACTAAGTCTATTGAAAACTTCGTTCTTCTTTTTCTTGAGTACTTCAATAGCTTCTCCAACCTTCATTTCATCCTTGATATACTTCAAAGCTGTGACAGTCAATTCTCCAACAGATTGAGCCTCTCTGATGCTTAAAATTCTTCTTGAAACAAGGTTTTGGATGTCAAACCTTTTTCTTCCATTTCCACTATCAACGGAATAGGTAATAAATGGAACATGTCCAAATGGAAATTCACCAGCAGATCCAAGAGAGACATGAATATCTGAAATAGGTCCTTTGCATTCAAAATTGCCAATCATAGAAAACATAGGAGGATCTCCCTTAAATGGAGGCAAATTTAAGTATCCATCTTTTGAGCACTTCAATGAGGAGAAGTATAATTTCTCCTTCATTTTCAAATCGAAATCTCTCCTGAATTTCAGCTTCATCTCTCCAACAGTCGAATTTTCGTTAACATCAGAGTAAACTGGAATTGAAACCATGAATTGTCCTTGTCTAACATCAAAACCTTTTTCACTATACGGTCTAGTACCAACAACTTCCCAAAGTCCTGCCTTGTTGAATTTTCCGTTCAAAGCATTTAATGCCAATGTTATTGCAGAGAAATAATTCTCAGATAGGCCATGAAGCTTGTTATCTTTCTTGTTGTAGCAGATAAATTCATCTTCATAAATATGTGATGTAATATTGTCACATGTAGCTCTACTTCCTTTATAGAGATTATCTTTTGACTGGAAATATGAAATATTAGCATCAGCATTAAAACCTGCCATTTTTCCTGGAGCCTTTTCCATTTCTTTTAGGAATGGATCAAAACTTGAATACGGAAGTTTAAGCTCTGGCAAATCAAGATTGTGACTCAATGATTTACAAATATCAACAATAGTTCCACCATCATAAAGGGCATGCGATCCTGATACAACAACACTATCATCACTGATAGCAATTGTTCCTAAATTTACATCAGGCATTTTGGCAAAATTATCATCAACAAAATAAGCTTGGTCACGTAATGAAGTAATACTTTTAGGAATTGTATAAATAGGAACATCTCTTTTCTTGAAAACGAATTCATCTCCTTCAGCGTGAGTGTGAAAAATGGCTAAAGAGTTAATTAATTTTTCTGCAACGAGATTTACACTTTTCTTATCCTTACACCTGAATGCCATTAGGATGTTAAAGTTAGGCTTTAGCCAAAGATTTTCATGGCTAATTATTTTGCGTCTCTGTATCATTGATTAATGAATAATGAAGTGACCATTAATTTTCTTAAAAAAAAGCATTGAATGTTGTGAATTCACACCATTTTATGTGCAAGCTATAATATGAATAAATAGGGTCAATAGCAACAATATTTAATAGTATTGTTTTTCAATTCATTCAAATAATTTTTTTTTCTGAACTGTGAATTCACACCAGCAGTTTTCAAATTCCATCAACCATTGGTCTGACAGCAAAAAATGACATCAAAACGGATATTTTTATGAGTTTCCAATAACTAAATACTAATATTTAATTGATTAATCAATAAAAAAAGATGGAATCAATAAATTACTGTACAAATAAGGTATCTTGCATAATTTATTTATAATGTATATGATTTTATTATATTTGCTTTAAGATTACAGTTGATATTTTTAATTAGTTAAAATCATGCTGGATAACACGTACAATTGACTTTATTAATAAAAAATACAAATAGATGGATATTTATTCTGCATTGAACAAAAAAATATTTCATAAGAAACTTTGATCAACAAGAGAAGGAGTTGTAGTTTGAAGTGTATAGTTCTGATCGAACTTCTTCAAATATGGAAGCATATTATCTTTTAATTGGTTTGGAGTGTAAGTTGAATCTTCTTCAAGGAACTTAAAGAGGTAGTATGTAAAGATTCCCTGCTCTTTAGACTCGACTTGAGTTTGTTTAGCTGTCTGCTTGTCAGCTGCTGCAGAGATGGATAAACAATTCTGAGGTGAATTTGACTTATTCAAATCCCAAATTGTTCCACTATGGCAACAGTCAGAAAGGAAGACACACTTGCAGTTTGTGTTTGTTTTGTTCTTGACAACGCACTTTTGAAGATCATCATCACGCAAACATTCAACTTCGCTTCCATTTTCAAAGACATAGGCCTCATCTTTACCAGACTCTTCTTGTCTATCTGTTCCATCGAGCTGTGTGCCGTGGCCTGTGTAATATGTGATCAATTCTGTTGTTGTATTCTGTAAGAAAAATGCAAGCCATTCTAAGTACTGTGCTTGCGTAGGGTTGTGGATAAAGAAGATTGGCCACTCTCTCTTATTCATTGATTCGGCGACATTGAGGCCATCATTCATTGGGCCAACACCCAAAGTAAGATTTGAGGCTACATAAGTGTTAACGCATATGAAAACGCATCTGCTTTGTGTTTTGATCTGACTTTTGTCTGTCTGTGATAGATCTGTTGCGATTGATCGGATGTTTTGAAGATGTGTTTCCATATCACCTTCATATCTCGCAGAATGCCACTGATCTAAGTTGAAATTCAAGCCGAGTTGGCTCATGAGAACACGAGCGACAAGGCGAATAAGGACTTGGTTATTTCTAACGCAGGAGATGATGCTTCCCATTGGTTGCGATCACTTGATTTGATTTTTTAATACAGCCGATATTTGAATATGAATAATCGGTTTATATCAATTATCGACTAAAAATAAAAATAAAGTTATTACTTTTTGTGTACCAGCAATCGACTATATCTTTAAACGATAAAGTTTTGATAGAGATAATCGATTAAATAAAATTGAGAGCGATAAATGACCCTACACTATATATTGATCGATAAATATCTTGAATCAGAGAACCCTATTTTACTTTGCTCATCAGGAGATCAATTATCACTCAAAACCACTGTTTTCCCCTAATTGAATAATTCGATTGCATTAGAACATGAAATTAAACGTCTTATAATACGTCTGTACGCAATTTGGAGTATAAAATAGAGTGTTTCACTCTATTCATTTAATAAAATCACTGTGCAAATGCAAATTTGTCATGTTATAAAATAAACTCCTATATGGAGGTATATATATGATATTAAACATTAGGTATCATAAGTGGAGCTGCTCAATAGTTGATCTATGATAATTTTTATTCGCTGAAGAATTTTATTGAGAAACTAAAAGAATATATTTTAAAATTATAGCATTTATTTGGTGTGAAAGAAAAATTAGTCATAACTACAAACAATTTCATGGTTATTCAACATGATAGAAGTTATTAACCGCATGGAAGCTATTAGAACGGCTTCTCCTTTGTGGAATTATAGGAATACTACGTCCAGGTACAACAGGTCTCAATTTCATCTTATTCATAAGTGAATTAGGTGATTTTGGCTGGGTAATGATTTGGAAAGCAGATGCAGAAGCTGATTTCTTGAGAGGAGCATTGTTGTATTCTATGCTTGCATCGGACTCATCATCATAGTTTCCTTCCACTAGAAGGATATTATATGCAGCTGTCTTCTCAGTAAACAGCTTAGCTTTTAGATCTGCAACGACATCAGCTTTGTTGTATCCAACGCGTTCTAGCTGTCTCAAAATATCGCTCTTAATGTGAGCATCGGAGGACGGTAAAGTAACAATAGGAACTTTTACGAAGAATGGGTGTTCCATGATCTCCTCGAACGTTATTCTCTCATAAGTAGCTTTTGTTAGCATTCTGGTCAAAAGATTCTTAGCATCATTTGAAATTTGAGAGGGAATAATCGGTTTCATTGAAAGTATATTTGTAAACAATTCTGAGCTACTGTCATCTTCAAAGGGATATGCGCCTGTGAGCATACGATAAAGGATTACACCACATCTCCAAACTGTTGTAGCGAGTGGATTAGATTCATTCTTTATTTCTTCTGGTGAAAGATAGAATGGATGACACCTTGAAGTCATACATTTTACTGAGCTGTCCAAGTAATGGCAGTATTCAAAGTCGAATAGTTTGAGGGCATTTGAGTCTGCAAGAGAAAAGCAACACGCTTCAAGATTTCCGTGGTAAACTTGAAATTGAGTATCTAAATAGTTCAAGGTGGAAATTATCTGAGAGAACCATATTCTAGCTTGCTCTTCATTAATCTTACTGTTATTTGAAATATATTCTTCTAGGTTTTCGTCATTCAAATACTCCATCACAACAAAAGTCAATTCTCCTTCTTCAAAGTACTGATAGAATTTTGATGTGAATGGAAAGTTAGCCAAGCTATGGATTTTTATTTCCTCTCCGTAGCGATTATGGTCAATGTATTGCTTTGGAAGAACTCTGATTAGAACAAAAGGCATCAATTTTGTGCTCCTGGCTTTCCAAAGTTCATAGGTGTCTGTTGTATCAAGGAGTTTGATGAATTCGTACACTCCGTGAACGCTTCCTTGCTCAATTTTCATTCAGTCAGAAATGAAATATGTATAGCATTGAAAAGTTATAATGATTCTTTTCAAAAAAATAATAATGGATAACGTATAACATATTTAGAGATGTTCCATATTAAGTTCTGTCAAAATGTAAGCTATTCAATTCTATCGTCGGGGGAAGTATCACAAATCTATCAATTTTTTTGTAAAAGTATACAAAAACATATAGTGTTCAATTAGTTTATAATAATATAAATATTAAGATTATCCAAAATAAGAAAAACTAGGTTTTGAGAACACTTTTGAGATGATAATCAAAATATTTTGATTGAAAAATAATATATTATTTATCAGATAGAGAATGGATTTTTTCAAATTTAAAAATTCTGAAAAATAAACAGTTTTGTAAAGTAAAAAAATGAACGAAAACTCGAGACCTCGTATTCAAAAAAAAAAAAAAAAAAAAAGGTAGTGGAAAAAAAAAAAAAAAAAAAGGTAGTGGGGCTTCCAGGCACTTCGTGCCTTCTAGCCCTGATGTTGATGTTTAGTATAAATGAAGTTTTTATTCGGAGGACTCTTCTTCTTCCTCCATTGCTTCTGGGAAGAAGCCTTCTTCTGGGTCGAAAACATTATATAATGTGTCGCTTTTCACAAATTATATATATTTTCATGCTTTGTCACTTTTCTGTCACTTTTCAGGAAAAAAACATTTTTATTATTATATATAAATGAATTTAAAAAAAAAAAAAAAAAAAAAAAAAAAAGGTAGTGGGGCTTCCAGGCACTTCGTGCCTTCTAGCCCTGAAGATGTTTAGTATAAATGAAGTCTTAGAGGACAAACATGACTATGAGTTTTGATATGACAAGATAGAATATGAGAGAGGTCCTATAAACCGGAGAAAGTGTTATATAAACATCTGTCATATTACTCAGAATATTATACAGAATTCAATAAAAATATATTTTAGGTGAAGAGGTGAGATTTCACCTGTTTTTTCACCTCATTTTTCACCTCTTGAATTTTCATGAATTTCTTCGTAAAGACTTTGTCAAGATTTCTTCGTAAAGACTTTGTCAAGACTTCTTCGTAAAGACTTTGTCAAGACTTCTTCTTCGTAAATGTTTTGTCAAGACTTCTTCGTAAATGTTTTGTCAAGACTTCTTCGTAATGAGTGTAAATGACCAAAAATATATTTTAGGTGAAGAGGTGAGATTTCACCTGTTTTTTCACCTAATTTTTCACCCTCTTGAATTTTCATGAAATTTACACCAAAAATATATTTTAGGTGAAGAGGTGAGATTTCACCTGTTTTTTCACCTAATTTTTCACCCTCTTGAATTTTCATGAAATTTACACCAAAAATATACTACTAGGGTCATTTACGAAGAAATCTCAACAAAGTCTTTACGATGAAATCTTGACAAAACATAGACAAGAAAGTTCATGAGAAATTAGATGAAGAAGTCTTAACAAAGTCTTTACGAAGAAATTCATGAAAATTCAAGAGGTGAAAAAAGAGGTGAAAAAAGAGGTGAAATCTCACCTCTTCACCTAAAATATATTTTTGGGTCATTTACACTCATTTACGAAGAAATCTCAACAAAGTCTTTACGAAGAAGTCACAATAAAGTCTTTACGAAGAAGTCTTAACAAAGTCTTTACGAAGAAATTCATGAAAATTCAAGAGGTGAGAAATGAGGTGAAAAAAGAGGTGAAATCTCACCTCTTCACCTAAAATATATTTTTGGGTCATTTACGAAGAAATCTCAACAAAGTCTTTACGAAGAAATCTCAACAAAGTCTTTACGAAGAAGTCTTAACAAAGTCTTTACGAAGAAGTCTTAACAAAGTCTTTACGAAGAAATTCATGAAAATTCAACGGGTGAGAAATGAGGTGAGAAAACAGGTGACATCTCACCTCATATGTCCTTACTGAAAAAGTATGTGTTCCATCTGAAGTTCTTATATACGGGTCTTCCAGGAGCTTTTCACAAAATATATATGTTTTCATGTTTTGTCACTTTTCTGTCACTTTTCAGGGAAAAAACATTTTTATTGTATATAAAATGAATTTTACAAAACCACCGTTACCCTTCTTTGGAAATAAGAGTAGATGTAAAGATATTCTATTGAGAGAACTTAAGAAACTACCGAATGGTCTAACATTTGTAGACTTGTTCGGTGGAAGTTTCTATATATCTCATTTATGTCATACAATATTCCCAGACTCAAAGATTATATGCAATGACTTCGACAACTATATGGACCGTCTCAAACATATACCAGACACAAACAAAATATTGAAAGAGTTAAAAGAAAAGATACCTATAGGTAAGATGGAACGTATACCATTAGATAAGAAAAATACTGTCAGAGAGGTTTTGAAAAAGGCAGAGTATATTGACTGGGATAGTATATCTGCTAGACTATTATATAGTGGTGCTATAAGAGTTCATGACATTGAAACACTTATGTCAAAAGTTTTATATCTTAACTATACAAATGTTTTCAAAGAGGACATAGAAAAATATATTGAGGGTATAGAGTTTGTGAGATGTCATTGGACAGAGTTGTATGAAAAATATAAAAACAAGGAAAATGTTTTCTTTATAGTAGACCCGCCGTTCTTTAACACATACGATTTTCAATACCAAGCAGACTGGACTTTGAGAGACTCTTTAGAAACTTTAGACGTTTTACATAACTGTCCATGCTTTTACTTTACATCCGATAAAAGTGGTTTGGAAAGTGTCATGAGATGGTTAGAGGACATACATGACTATGAGTTTAGATACGATAAGATAGAATATGAGAGAGGTCCTATAAACCGGAAAAAGTGTCATAACAAAGAAATTTTACTAGTAAGTAAATGTGGTTTGAAATAGGACTACTTGTTTTAGGTTTTTTCCATTGTGTCATTTATTTATTTGACGTGGCAGAAAGATATAGAGAATATGAAGATGAACCAATGCCTGCAAATGTTCAGTATATGTACTCGTAAGAGATATTTTTATCTAATATTAAATGGACGCACAGAACTTAGCGAATGCACAGCAACCTGGACAACCAAACCCAGAGAATATTCCAAATGAAGTTAGAATACAAACTGCAATGGCAAACTATGGTCAAGTGCCAACAGATGTACAAATGCAAACTGCCATGTCAAATGACGCTGCGTTAGGTTTGCCACCATGGTATGCAAATATGAGATGGAAAGAGTTTTATACAAACCCTGAAGTGGGATATAAACAACTCTATGCAGATGACGCGAACACAGGAGTTGACCCAGAGTATGTTTTCTACCAGAGGAGAAACAGAATGTATGAGCTCCAGTTAAAGAATGCTATGGAACTCAACAGGAAACGTAAGAGACTAGGCGGACATTAGATTTTTACATATAGTAAAATGGGTTTCTTCAGTAAGATAGGAAACTTCTTTCGAAATGTCGGAAGAGGTATATGGAATGGAATAAAAACCGTAGGAAGAGGAATTTGGAACGGAGTCAAAAATATTGGTAAAAGGGTAGGTCAGTTCGTTGGTATTATACCTAAAGACCCTGAACCAGAAGAACAAGCTCCTGTTATACAACAGCCTGAACCTGCACCACAGTCAAGTTGGCAACCAAATCCAACACCTCAACCGTATTAAAAAATTATATTTTTACCGTTCGATAGTAGTTGTATATGAAACTAAGTTCTAAGTAAAACGCATGGTATAATGGAATTATTCTTTTTCTTCCATCTGTAGTAAACCATACTTGAAAGTCTGAAATACTTCCACTTGGTGGTTCGTATAACTTTGTAGGTTTTTCGTAAAAGTCATTTGCCAAGCATAAGAAAGAGTTTTGGGCGCCAGAAAATGAAGCATGAACAATAATAGCAGCTGGGTCGAAAACATCTTTAAATAAATATGGTTCATCTCTTGCATATCGACTGTAAATATTTGCTAAAGGAAGTTCGACTTTCTGATTTAACATTCTTTGCAAATAATACCATGACATTGCAGTGAATTCTGTATATATTTGTTCGTCTTTCTTTGGATTGTCTTCGTAGATTTGAAATGACACTTGTGAATTTTGTTTGTCATATACAATTCTCACATAAAGTGTGCTCTCGGTATTTGCATATTCATCAGCATATTTTGCATAACATGAATTTATTTTATCTTCTATATTTTTTAACGCAGTCTGTAGAGAAGATGAAAGGTCAACTTGTATTAGCTCAATTTCTTCCCACATTTTTCGTTTCCCTTCAGATATATAATCTATATGAAACCTTACAATAAATGGAAAACTTTTATCTTCTACAGACACAAACTTCATTCTACGAAAGCCAATAGCTTTTGTGACAGATGGGTCTCTTAGCCATCTTAATGGGTAGTCAAAACGATAGCCTTCATGCTTTACGGTCTCTGTCTCAAACTTTTGACCGACATTAGTAAAAAGTTCATCTAATGGTTTAGTTGTAGCAACTCTTGAATTTTCTTTTCTATTGGAAGCATATTTTATCTAGAATAAAAATGTCAAATGAAACAGCGTCTATGAGAGAAATAAAACACAACGACAACTCATTATACAAGCTCTAAATAAAACACAACAAACTTTTCAAACTATTCTAAGATATCTGAGTCATTGAAAGAAGGAAACTTAAAACTGACATTAAACCCATTGACAGACGAGTTTCTATTTCAAGACAGTAAGAACCATACTGTTTGTATAAATCCAACAAAAGGAACTTTAAACGAGAAACCTATAGATGAACTTCTTTTGAAAGCAGATGTTGACAACAAAGCTGACAAAGAGTATGTAGACGATGCAATAGCAAAAGAAGAAGAAAGAGCTAACAAAGCTTATGCAACGAAAGAGGATGTTGAAAAGAAAGCAGATAAAACATATGTTGACGATGAGTTAGCATGTGTGACTAGTGCGTTAGTGAAGAAGGCAGATAAGGAATATGTGGATGAAAAAGACAATGAAATTAAAGAAAGGGTTGAATGGTACCATGAACGGACAACAAAGATTTTAAAAGCTAAAGCCGATACAGGATGGGTTTCAGGGTGTTTAGACCTTAAAGCCGACAAGAACCATACACATTCTATATCTGATATTACAAACTTACAAGAAACCTTAAACAGGAAAAGTGACGTTGGACATACACATACCATTGCAAATATTACAAACTTACAAGAAACCTTAAACAGGAAAAGTGACGTTGGACATACACACGATTTCTTCAGAACTGTTGGTATAGAAAATATTGAAGGAACGGTTGAAGAAACTGGTGGGGATGTATTAAATTGGAAACCTCCTAACTTTCCACAAGGTTTAACATCGGATGAAGACATTAGATGTAGAAATGTCTATGTCATGGAGGATGAAAACAAAGTTAAATTCACTGCTCAAGATTTATATGATAAAAAAGCTGACAAAACAGAGCTTCAAACGTTAAAGACAGAAATACTTCAAACAGTATATCCTATAGGTTCTATTTATACGTCAATGAACTCTACCAGACCAGAAGTAGTACTTGGTTTTGGAACTTGGACTCAAATACTCGAAAGTTTTTTGTATTGTGCACACACTCCAAAGAAAACAGGTGGAAGTAAAACGATATCTGTCGACAACTTGCCACCACATAGTCATTCTGGTACAACAAGTTCTAATGGAAACCATAGTCATAGGGTTTGCAAACAAGGATATAACACTGTTTCTCAGACTTCAATGCAAATTCAAGTTATGTCAAGATCTCATTTTCCAAACGACCCAGTAGACTGGAATGGAATGTGGACAGATACAACTGGAAACCACCAACATACTTTTACAACAACATCTACAGGACTAGGTAAAAAATACATGCCACCTTACATGACAGTTTGTGCATGGTATAGAATTGCTTAGTCGTCATTTTCAACTTCTTTAGCATATTCGTCAGGAGTTGTCTTATATTTGTTAGGAACTGTCTTTGAAAGTATACCACCTTGAACTTTAACAAGTTTGAAACGAGGTCTGACAATAGTAGTTTTATCTTCTGCTTGCAGTCTGTACATTTTGCCATGTTTGCCTAAAACTTCATAATATTCTCTTGTATACTTTCTTCTATTTTTACGAACACGAATGTGAGTACCTGTCGAGTTCCCATTGTTGTCATAGTCAATAGTATTTTCATATGGGTCGCGTTTAGGTATTTCTATTTTTACTTTGTCACCTTTCTTAAGTTTGAAGCCTGGCATTCTTTCTTGTTTGTCTCTTTTGACTAAATTATTAAATATATAGTCTTTCTCTAAGTCGGGGTTGTTTTTCATTTCTTCGGGGAGTGGTTTCCCAAACCTTTTTGTTTACGGCTATTGTAAATATTTAAAACTTGTCTCATCTTTGCCATGGAGAAATGTCTGTATTTGTCGTCATATGACATTTCATTTACTTCACCACCTTGTGGTTGATTTAAGTCTCTTAAGATTTTTATACAACTGTCAATGACACCAAGAGCAGAATGGTTTTGGTCGACAATGAAATATTGGTTTACATTTTTTGAACGCAGATAGTTTTTAATATCGTCTGATTTGAAAGAACTTTCACAGTCAGATGTCAGTTTTGTTGGATGGTATTTGTCAACGAATATTGTCAAAGCAGTTTTCACATCTAAAATATTTTTGGACTGTAATGGTATGGCTTCACAGTATCTTGTGTTTTGACCGACAAATATTAACCAGTATGGTGGTCCATCTTCTCTATACCTCGGAATGTTTTCCAAGATATCCATAAACCAAGCATTTGGTGTTGAACTAAAGATTTTTATCATGAGTGCTTTCTTTGTTGCCTTAGAAACATAGGGGTCCTTGTTTGGATTCGTCATTTTTTACCCTGTAAGAAATGGGTTTATTTGGCGCATTAGCAGGAGTTGCATCCAGATTTTTGCCCGCAGTGGGAACAATAGCCAGAGGTGTATTTGGAGTTGGAAGGAAGATTTTGAGTACATTAGGTATACTTAAAGAGAAAGCACAACCTATTATACAAACTGTACAGAAAGGTTGGGATGTAGCACGAGATGCAGCAAATCTTATTCCAAATCCTGAAACAAGAGGAAAAGTTCAAGGATGGATGGACAATGTAGGAAGACAAGCAGGAAACTACTATAACAAAGCAAATGACTACTATAACCAAGCAGGGCACTACATGGACCAAGGTGAAAGATTCTTTAACAGAGGATATAACCATGCACAACAGTGGGTAAACAACAACCAACCGCAACCGCCTCAAACGTGGGGAATGTAAAGTTTTTTACTGAGATGAAATGAACAATACAGCATTGAGACAAATGGGTTCAAATGGATTTGTCGACTTCCAGCAGTTACACAACCACGTGTTTGTCAAGTTCTTCCTATACCTCAGGAAGTTTTAGACCGACTTAAAAAACCTAAACAACCAGTTGAAAACAAACCAAACTAAAATTTTTTACTGAGATGAAATGACCGAAGAAGTTGAAACGGTAGATTTGACACCACAAACAAAAAGTTCAGAACCATTGTCAAAACCTGTCAAAGAACTTACCGATGAAGAGAAAAATTCAATAATAGAAGGTGCCAGGTCTGGAAATGCAAACCCTAACTATAAAGTCACTTTTCATAGAAATGGAACGGCTAGTATCTCAAAAAAGAAACAGACTCTCACAAATAAAATATTGAAGTCTGAAGGAGTTAAAGAGACAACAGATGGGAAGGTATATTTTACCGACGAACAGTTCATTATAGAACATCTCATTGACTTAGAGTCGAAATATTCTAAACTTTACAACAAACACAAAAAGTTGAAAGGAAAACAAAAACAGATGGCATATGATATTTACGAAGATGTTGACGACACAACCATACCTGCAAGTGAGGTAAAGTCAGAGGAACCGAAAAGTGACGAAAAACCGATAGAAGAAGAAAAACCAAAAACTGAAGATAAACCAAAACCAAAGTTTAGTCTCCAGACTAAACCAAGCCAACCTTCATTAGCTGGTATGGGTTGGCGTCAAAGACTTTTGGCAGCGGGTGGTTACGTAAAGTAAAGGAAAAAACATTTTTTCAAAAAATATATTTTTTTATTTTTATAAAAATGTACGCTGAGTTTGTTGGAGAAGACCGTTGGGAAACTTGTTTGTTAGATGAGAAATATGAAATTCACTGTTGTGAGTCATTTGAAGTCAGAAACAAAAAGACAAAAAGAGTTTTAAGCGAATGGGAGCAAAATGACGGATATGCTAGGATGAGGATTGGTGGAAAACACTATTTTAAACATGTTGTCATTGCAACTCATTTTATACCGAATCCTAACAATCTACCTTTTGTAGACCACATAAACCATATAAGAAACGACAATAGACTTGAAAACTTACGCTGGGTCACTTGTTCTGAAAACAGTAAGAACATAGGCAAATTTAGAGATATTGTATTCGAATTTGTCGACGAACTAGAAGATGAAGCAATTGAAATTACAGACTATGGTAAGCATACGTTTGAGTTTTACTACTATAGCGAAGAACAGGACTCTTTCTACCTTTATACCGGCGTAAACTATAGAAAATTACAAGTATGTTTTACTAAGGCGGGCTATGCTTATGTAAACACTAGAGATACAGATGGAAAACACGTTCATATATTTCTCAACAAATTCAAGAAGCTATATGGCATACCATTTTAAAACATTTTTTAAAACAGTATATTTTTACATATATTAAATGTTTCAGGTTGAAAAACAAAGAACAAAAGTAGCAGATACAAAACCGTTAGACTATATCTTCACAAATGCCGGTAGGACTATATCAGATGAAGAAATTTCATCCGGCTCCTACCGCTTTGACTTTCCAATTCGTTGGCTTCAAAGTCCTTCAGATGCAAAGGCAATAGGATTTAGAAGAGTTTTGTTTTCAAAAAGAACTAACGCGTTTATGTTTGCAGTATATTTTCACGGTCAGTATAGAGGTTCTGACGGTCTACTAGACAAATTTGACGAAATGAGAATCTTTACGGTTCGTTCAGACGAAAGTCTTGAGAAGACTCTAAATGACTTTCAAACTCAAATAAACAAATATTATTGGGAATTTCAAGAAAAATACGACTCTTTACTAAATGGAACATACTATCTGAAACTAGAATATGACAAGATGAACTCCACAGTTTCATTTCAAAGGATTGAAAATAACCCTCCAAGAGATACACAGTTTTTATTTTGGCAAGTAGACAAACGTTCTTGGGCACAATTTCTTCGGTTACTAAACCAGAACGAACCATTACCACCTGACGGTCCGTTCTGGTTTATACGCCCACCAACAGATTTGACAGTTTATAGAAACGTGTTCGACCCTCAAAATGTTATGTGTCATGCAAGTTTCAGTTCAAGCAACAATAGTTTTCTTTGTATTGGTAAGGACTTTTATGACTTTGCTTCTAAATTCTACGAACCACCTAGTAACAGTTTCTCTGACTTTCAAGTTTGGTTCACAACAAATGGTGTGCAACATATTGTTCCATTGTACTACGACTTTTATCTCGAATTGTCTTTCATATATAACTACGGAGAAGTGCTGAAAAAGTATTGAAAAATATATTTTAGGTGAAGAGGTGAGATTTCACCTCTTTTTTCACCTGTTTTTTCACCCTCATGAATTTTCATGAAATTTGTGCTGAATTCGACAAAAATGAGTTTTGGTTGAAAAAAGAGGTGGAGCCAAAAGTGGCTCGACCTCAAAACAAGCATTTTGTGAAGAATATACCAACCCGCGGAAAACAGCGGGTTACTTTTTATACAAAATTCAACAGGTGAATTTTCATGAATTTCCTTAAGATAGAAAAAAATAAAACTAACTTTATTTTTTTTAAGTTTGGTCATCCTTCACTGTATGACAAATATACTATATTTTACTTAAAAATATGCAAGCGGCTCATAGCTCAGTGGTATGGGCTACCTCGTTAAAGGCGTCGAAGACCTCGGTTCAAATCCCGATTCGCCCAGGTTTTTTTCCTTTTATGCAGTGAAATTTCATGTACATAGGTTACTTTGGTGTTAGACCCTAGTGAAGAAAATAGAACGATAGGAGTTTACATTTGTAAAGTTGGACGATAAAAATCTCTGCTACTAGCAGTACTGCTACTGTCAGTAAAAGTACTGCTACTGTCAGTAAAAGTACTGCTACTGTCAGAAAAAGTACTGCTACTGTCAGAAAAAGTACTGCTACTGTCAGTAAAAGTACTGCTACTGTCAGTAAAAGTACTGCTAGTTGCAGTAAAAAGGAAAATTTGAGAGGGTTTTCGACGATAAAGTACTGCTACTGTCAGTAAAAGTACTGCTACTGTCAGTAAAAGTACTGCTACTGTCAGAAAAAGTACTGCTACTGTCAGTAAAAGTACTGCTACTGTCAGTAAAAGTACTGCTAGTTGCAGAGATTTTTATCGTTGTGGTCCGACGGTTAAGCCACAAACGAATGTCCGACGTCCCACCAAAAATATTTTTTATTTTTATTGTAAGAACAGTATGACAGTCGAAGCAAAAACGTTCACGAACAAATCTAATGGCGAAACATTCACAAAAGGCACTTACAACGGTATTGAAGTCTTACGTAGAGACAAGGATGGTTATATAAATGCAACAAAGATGTGTCAGCAGTTTAGGAAAGACTTTAGAAGGTTGTTGGAAAATAAGTCCTGGGAAGAGTATTTTGAGGCATTTTGTGAAGAATATACCAACCCGCGGAATTCCGCGGGTTGCTTTTTTATACACAGTTCATGCAGGAATTCCTGATGAAATCAAACAGGTTAGAGGAACGTATGTAGACCCAAGACTTGTAAACTATATAGCAATGTGGGCTTCTCCAAAATATTTATAGCAGTTGGAAAAATTTTGGATTCCATAGACAAGAAAGTTCATGAGAAGTTAGATGAAGAAGAACTTGAAGATACAGTAGAAAAGCTAAACCTTTGTTCGAAGAAGAAGTTTAGAAAAATGCATGAAAAAAACAAATAGAACATGAACGTGAGATATGTTCTGGTTATAGAGACTCGCCATACGAACTAGACCAATGGGAACAAGAAGATTTAAAGAGAGAATTTAGAGAATATGAACTCGCTAAGATAGCATTAGAAGCTGCAGAAGAGAGGTTAAAAGCTTGGGGTTGTTTTGTACAAAAATATTGTGAGTAAATGAACCATTTTTTTCGACAAAAATATATTTTAGGTGAAGAGGTGAGATTTCACCTCTTTTTTCACCTCTTTTTTCACCTCATGAATTTTCCCGAAATAAAAAATAAAGTTGGTTTTTTTAAAAAAATATTTTTTTATTTTTATTGTAAGAACATGTTAGCAACAACAGCACCAAACTCTTTAGTCATGAACCCAACTTCAATGTTAGTAGAGATGAAAAGCTTCATTCCTTCTTCATATACTTTCGAAACAAAAATCCAGAAGATAAAGCAAGAACTTTTAACAAGTAATTTAGACTGTAGTGCGAAAGATGAAACAAATGAACAGTATCTTTATGAAATGCAGGACATTATTGACCATTTACCCAAACTACCTGAAATCCAACAACAAAAACTAACTATTCCAGAATTCGATGAAATAGAAGTCAAAGCAACTGACTCAGTAGAAATAAAGAAGTTCATACGAAAGGTTAACTATGAGTTTCTTGGATTTCATTGCAACCACAAAGTCATGGACAAAGATTGCGATATGGTATATAAGAACATCTCTGACATATACAAATCTGGGGAGTTTAAGACCTACGACAACTTTGTTTCGTTAGTTGCAAAATGTGTATGGCAGATAAGAGATAAAGATAGAAGAGGTAAGATATGGAATGAACAAATAAGACCCGCAACTTTTGAGTTAAAGAGAGCAATTGACGCCTTAGTTGTTTTAGCAGTAAGGTTTCAGAATATAACGCAAAAATGAACCCGCAATGTTCAAAATGTAAGCAGCAATGAGAAATATAACTACTCCGTCAAAGAGATAGAAGTATGCGAAACGACTATGCTGACTTAAAGAAAGAAGTAGAGAAACCAGCAGAAGATAAAATGAACATGTTTAGCATTCTGAACAAAAAACTATCCAACTGCTGACGATTTCCTTCTATCTGACGTCAAGAAGAAGTATTAAAGAAACTTTCGGTATCGTTAAAACATTCGATGTACTGACAGAAGAAATAGAAGCTACGAAATTGTTTAGGATTTCAAATATACATCATACAATTCATGTAAACGCTTATAAAATACAGTGAAAAAAAGAGGTGAAAAAAGAGGTGAAATCTCACCTCTTCACCTAAAATATATTTTTATTGAATTCAGCAACAAAATTCTGAGTAAAAATAATTTTTAGGGTTGTGTCAAAACGTTGAGTTTTCACAAAATTTAAAAAATAACGTTTACCATGTGAAACGCTTATAAAATAACTGAGGTGAAAAAACAGGTGAAAAAAGAGGTGAAATCTCACCTCTTTCACCTAAAATATATTTTTGCTGAATTCCGTATGAAATTTCATGAATTTCCTCATATGCTTTTCCTCGAAAAACCGAGAGAAGAACAGCGAGTAGTGAAAAAACCCTGGTCGCCAAAACTCTTTATTTTTCAAGCTTGACTTTTTACAATTTGAACTTTGTTTGCGTAGATATGAATTCTGAAAGAAGTATGGGTCTTGTATGACTTTGTACTTCTCCCATAGTTCATGTCTGTCAAACTTACCTGCCATGGACTCTTTCATAAGTTCCATGAAATCGTCTTCGGACAATCCAGGGAAAAGTATGATATCAGTAAGTATTCTTTTAACATCCTTACTTAAACTCTTTGCTGTCTGTACACAAATGACAACTGAGATGTTAAAAGTGTCTGAGCTTCTTAAGAATTCGACACATGTCTTGTTCTCTGTTCTTTAACAAAGGATGAGAAGCAAAGTCATCTAAGATAAGAAGACACCTATGAGGGTATGTCTTCCAATCGTAAGATTGCAATTTCTTCGAAATGTATTCTATCTCTTTCTGTTTGTTTCTGAAGTGTTTCTTCTCTAATATTCTCTGCATTTCCTCATTTGGGTCTTTAAACTTCGAATTGACATACTCATTTATAGCATTGTACTTCAAAACTCTTCTTTGGTACTTCTTTATCCAATCTAACAACTCAGAGTTCTTTTATACATACTAACTTAGACTTCTTTATAATATCTTTGAACGAATTGACGGTTTGGTCAAATTGACCCGAAGTACTACAAATGACTACTAACTCATAGAATGGGTTCTTCTCATCTAGTTCTTGTTGTTGTGCAGCCATTTTAAGATAAGTGAAAGTCTTACCCGACCCAGGTGGTGCGATTAGACCTGTTATTACCATTCTGAGCAAATAAGAACTTGTCATGTATAGGCTTTATCTGAGCATTTTCTAACTTCCTCTTGTTCTTCTTCAAAAACATTCTCAAATTTCTTGTCAATGTCAGCAAACTTTTTTCTAACATATTTTTAGAAAAATTAAAATTTTTATCTTTTTGAAAATGTCTAGCGATTTCGCTATCTATATTCGAGACAAGCTTTTCGACAGCAAAACATCTGTAGACCATAAAATCTTACATAGTGTAAACAAGAAAGGTGAATTTGTTCTAAAGTTCTGTTTCTGGGAATATGACAAGAACCATAAAACATTAAGCAGAGCAGTCTTAAAATTTGTCAATGACAGACTTGTTGACAGAGATGACGCCGATTGGAAAGATGAAGTCCAACAAAAGTTCTTAGAATGCAAAGAAGACACATGCGCTGTTCTTGAAGATGAAATAGAAAACAGAATAGAAGAGCTATTAAAGGACAAAGACCTTTTACAAAAATATGGTTCTGAGAAATTTGACATAACTCCACCAGAAAAGAAGAAGAAGAGAGAGAAGAAAGAAAAGAAAGTAGAAGAAGAGAAGAAAGAGCCAGAGCCAGAGCCAGAGAAAAAGAAATTTGACATGTAAAAATAAAATTTTATTTTTAGAACATTTCTGGGTCAATGTCAATGTTCTCTTCCTCTTTAGGAGCAAACACTGGCTTAGACTCTAAAATCTTTTTACCCAATTTACCTTGAACTTCAACTATCTTAGACTCATAATATTCATAGTCGTCTGCTTTCTTTGGTTCATAAGGTATAACAAGTTTGTATGCTTTGCCTTCTTTAAGGTTTGAAAACCTTCTGTCAAAATTTTCTTTGACTGCTAACAAACCTTCTATGTCTAAGTCTTCAAATTTCGCACCATTTTTAGTCACAATAGCAAACTTAACTGGTTCGATGTTCCAAACTTTGTCAAATGTAGACTTTTCAAAATGGTAGAAGTAAACATTCAAATAAGCGAATGGGTCTAGTTCTTCTTTAAGTCCTGACATATATTTGTTGACTGAAATATATTTCGTCATCTTTTCTATCGGATAAAAAAATATTTTTTTTAAATTTACTCAGAAAAATTTTTCTTTGTATATACGCCGTTCTGAACATCTAAAAGATTTTTGACATTTGCCAAGAATGTACGTTTAGAAGCTGCCATATAACCATATTCTTGACAATATTGTTTATATTCATCATATAAAGACCTTTCATCTAAACACTCAAAGTCGTTTTCATCTATAAACAGTTCATATACACTCTTGTTTGCTTCTAACAACGTTTGTCTCTCTTCGGTATGTGGAATTTGTCTTGGATTGAAGTTAGAAATATCTAATGTCATGAAATATGAGAACAAGTGGTTGTAAAAGTTAGGTGTCAAAGTTTCTGCTAAGTCGTCAAAATATTCTGTATCTTGCATATGAGAATCTGACGTTCTGACAACTACATATCTTCTGTCAGAACTTTCTAACTTCATCGGAACGGCATTGTTTGAAACCATGATGAAATTTGCAACATTTTCACAAACTCTTTGGTCTTTATATTTTCTTTCAACAACTCCAACTTTGTCTGTTATAAGACTCTTCAAAGCATCTGAGTTTAAAACCTTTGTTGTATCTATACTTTGAAGTTCGTTACATACTATAAGTTTCATATTCTCTATTGAAGAGTTAAATTTACCGCAGATGTTTTCTAAGTTTGTCATATTAGGGTTCGAATAGCCCTCTAACAGTTTGCATAAGATATCTGTAAGAAAGTGTTCTTACCTGTTCCTTGTTTTCCAATTATAATGAGAGCAGTTTCATTTTTAGCACTTGGATATTGTAAGATGTTTGCAAACCAACATAAGATATACTCATAAACCTTTTCGTTTCCATTGCATATAATTTCTTTGGACATGGTCTAACCAAGCTTCTATAACATTTTCTTTCCATTCTACTTGTTCGTATTTATATCCAGTGAAGATAGAATAGAAGTTTGGAGAAGGTGTATAGAACTTTATACCACGAACTGAAAAATCTTCTAACTTTGACAATAAGATATCCCAAGCATCTAACATCTTCATTCCAACTTGTACGACTTTTATTTTCTTAAGTTTCTGTCTACATTCTTGTTCTGAAACTATTGTCGCTCTTGGTTTGTTAAAGACAACATCCCATTCTTTCATGACATAACATTCTGGGGCAGAGTCGACATAAATGACTAAACGTTTCAAATTCTCGACTGCTTTGTTATAGTCTCTAAATGGACACATATTTCTGAATGCTTGGAAGTCATAAAAATCTGAAACGTCTATTCTGTACATTTTTATAAAAATAAAAAAAATATTTTTTTTATTCTTGACTTTGTGTTGCATTTGTTCCATTTGTTGCATTTGTTGTTCTTGAGCTATTTGTTGTTGAAGTTGTTCTTGTAGTACAATACTTTCACCAGTTGCATCTTCCAATTCGAAACTTTCTGCCGTCATTGACAAATACATAGGACATAAAAGTTTTACAGGAACAAAGTTTTGCGTCGACTAAGGTTAAGTTTATGTTTGCTAAAGTGTTTGAGTTCACTAAAGCTGAAAACTCTGCATTCGAATGAACAATAGGCAAACCAGCAGAGAATGTGTTGTTTATACGCATGAGTATCTTTTGGTCATAGTAGTTTCTGTCGACATTCGAATAACACTTTGAACCTAAGTTTGAAACAATATATAAAATAGGTGTACTTAAAGTCAATGGAACAGACAAACCTTGTATGACACCTTTTCCTGTTATAGGAAACTGTTGGTAGTAAAAACCAGATATAAGTTTGGTATTATAGCTCATATCGTTTATACTAAACTCAGTCGGACATCCAAACATAATGAAACCTGCTCTAGTTGCAGCACATGTTACATCCGTCCTTAAAGTATTAAATAAGTCAACAAAACCTGTTGGTGGTATATCTGAGTAAGTATCTTCAAAGAAGTATTTTTTACCATTCACAACAATAAAGTCTTCTGGTGTCAAAAGAGCAAAACAGGCTTTAGTCGTCATTGTGTTTAAGGTTAGTTTACAATATCGTCCTTGAGGACTTTGTAAGTTTGTTGTTATAGAATTATATGACTCAGGGTTTTTAGTCGTAATAGTATAAACCACTATGTCTTCTGCCATTTACTTAGCAACTAAATTTTAATGAAATGTTGTGGTCGTCAAATATTTTTATGACGTCGGGAAACTATATTTTAAGTTCAACGTTTCACCTCCTTTCATAACGTATATCTTGTCAATGACATTATATGAAACACCACAGCAACTAACGTCGGGTTCTATTTCTTTGATGTTTATATCGTCTGCCTCTGTCAAAAGTTTCAATAGTTCTTTCAAAATTTCATGAGGTGCGATGACATATGAGTTCACTTTACAGGGTTGTGTTCGACCAAGTTTAACATTATACCCAAAGCCTGACAAATCTTCTCCTGAGTTTTAAGTTTGTCTTTCAGTTGTTGGTAGTCGTTTCGAATATCTGCAACAGAACTTAAGTCTCTGCTAACTTCAGGGTATGTTGGTTGTTCTTTTACAGGAACTATTGTTATACCATCTTCGTCTTCGTATGGTTTCCCCACTTCAACATCTCTTTCTTTGACATTGACAACAACACTTTGACTGTTTGTTTGAGTTGGTGAATTTAACTTCACATCTGCCACCGCCATTAAACCTTTTGAAACACTTACGCTTCTATTTTTCGGAAATGACATTTTACTTAGAATAAAAAGATGGACGTATTTGAGTATCTCTTCGAATTGAAGCAAAACAAAGTTTACACACACAAACAATACAAATACACTGATAGAATAGTTCTTTATACAAACAATGGAAAATGTTATAGAATAGCAGTCTTTGCTGAACCAAAATATTTCCATAAAGCAAAGAAAGTTGGTATAACTGAGATGGTGAAAGTTCTTGAAGCAGACAAAAATATAACAACAAAACTTACAGATATTTCTAAAGGAAAGTTTATAATACAATTTTATGTCAAAACTGGCGTACTGTCAATATTTGACGGAGAGAAGTCAGTTCAAGAACAACTTACTGACCTGCTGCCAAAATCTGCTCGATGGAAGCTGTCGTTTATACCAATCTGAGGAGCCCCAGCAGGTTTCATCGAACGAATCTTCAAAAGAGCATCTTCCGTGAAAAGTGCTATTGGTTTTGTAAACTTCTTTGCTTTCAATTCATTTGGACCGTCTCTGTCACCAGTATATTGTATTTGAACTGTACCAACAGTTGAAATACCACCATAAAGTCTTCTGAGTCAGCAAATGGAATGCCAATCCAAAAGTTTGAACGGTCTCCATTTGTATATTGAGTGTTTTGAGCTCCTGTATGAGTCCATACTTTCACATATGGCATAATAGAACTTTGCATTTCAGGGTTAATGGTTGTTGTGAAGTTGTTGTTAAAGTTCATAGCATCTAATGTCAAGTTGTATGACCTCATATCCTCAACTGTAGAATATTCTTCTCTTGGATAGTATTTGCCATCTATGTTTATATGGTATTTAATACCAGGGTTGTAGAAGCAAGAATAGTCATTTATAGTTCGTCTGAACAGTACAAACATAGTATCTGCATGTTTCATTGCAGTTGTTAAAGCAATATCTGTTCTTGCACCTGGGTCAGCACTTTGGTTTCCAACTTCACCTGCAAAGTCTTTGACAGATATTTGGTGTATAGGGAACATAAGTGGAACTGCAATATATTTGGCAGCTAAAGCATTTGAAATATCTGGGTCCAACATATAGACTGCAAGTCTGCTTTCTATTCTCTTGCATTCAAACTTTTCGCATGTGAACTTAACTGGGTCCCAAGCATCTCCAGCAGCATTGAAATAATAGTTTACTTCAGTGTTGAGGTTTGAGAAACCAAAGTCTAAGTCAACTTTGTCTTTGCAAAATTCAGCGAATGACGTTTTATTTGTTCCCTTTACGTCTGTAAGAGTGAATGGGTCTTGTGTTGGTGCAATGACTAAGTTATTTTTGCTTGGGGTGAGTTCGATAGAAATTTTTCCTGCCCAGTTTGGCAAGTATCTTAAAAACCTGAAGATGAGGAAAGATGACAAAGGAACTCTAAGTTTCAATTTTACTTTGGTTACTGCTGCTGCAGTTTGTCCAGAAAGGTCAACATAAACTCCTGGAACGTTAGGGTCAAGTCTTCTTATTTTCTCAATGGTGGCGTACTGGTCTGTTTGTTCTCTAGCTTGTGGTTGTACTGAGTTTCTCAAGCGAACCATTCATAGTTTGCCCATGTTACTGTTTGAACTAAGTCAGAGTTAGAATATATCTTATATCCCATGAAAACTTCTGGAGCATATTGGTATCCGACATAGAAAATTCCATTGCAACCTTTCTTGTCAGACAACTTGGCAGAAGGTTTTATTTCAATGTCTTGTTCCACGTATAAGAAAGAGTTGTCAATAGAAATTATATGAAACCTGTCGCAAGCAATATCTACTGTTGTTGAAGAACCTTCTCCAAACTCACCTACGTTTCCATAAGAAACAGCAGTTGTATATTCGTAAGTTCCAGGAACTATTTCTGACCTTCTAATGGCATTGTCGCATTCGTTATACCATTCGGAAACATTTCCATTCATAGCATCCAAAACTGTTGGCGTTATATTCTGAGCGGCGTACATTTCATATGAGTAAAAATATAGAATAGTTGGATTTATATGTCATAATAGAACCCACGTGGACCAAGCTTTACTTTCTTCCTGACTGAGTTTTTAACTCTTCTTTTTCCTTCATTGCCCTCTGCTTGAAGTTGTTGCATCTTTGCATTATGTTCATCTAGTATGTTGCAAATTTCCATGTCCTTTTTGCCTTTTGGCTCTGGTCGCCCATCTCAGGTAACCTATATCCTAGAAAGAGTTTGTCATAGTCTGTATTTGAGTCTTCGCGTATTGTTTGCATGACTCTTTCCTGAGTTTCCGGTTCAAGCTCTTCAAACAGTGCTGTCCATATGGAATATGCTCGTTTCCAAATATATGTTTTTGTAGCCATTCTGGTTTTCTTTCCATGTTACCAACAATATCTTTTGTGAATGGGAAAGCTTCTACCCAATCTTTCAGTCTTGCGTCGTTTATTTCTGTAGTTGGTTTTATTTTGTCAAGGAACATGTTTTTCAATACTAACATTTCATTTGGTACTGTCCATTTGAGTTTTCTTAAATATTCATCCCTTCTCATTTCATTGTCTGCAAAGTAAGTTTTTATGACATTTTGTAAACTTTCGTTTGCAAGGTCATGTACAATAGGTTCTCTTCCTTCTCTCTCCTAACTTTCTTTCTAAACTCTTCACCAAATATACCATCTCTATGGTTCTGTGTAGTTCTTTGAGATAAATGTTCTAGAACGTCAGGTGTTATATTTCCATCAGCCATGTTCATTTCATACTGGTCCAAAATATCTGCATGTTTCATATCTTTCAATGGCATTAAAGCGCGCTGAAAATACCAGCTATATCTGGTTCACCATTCACTTCCATTGCGTCTACAACTTCTTGGAATTGAGGTTGTAAGTTTATGAACCACCTATCCGGATTAGCTTTATGACCCCATCTCATTGTAGTTCCATCGTCTGCAGAAACAAAAGTAGGTTTGTTTCCATCTTGGTTAGGTTCTGAATGAACTTTAAACAATGTTTCATTTCTATATGTTTTCTTGAAATTTAACCTTTTATCTTCACCGAGTTCATCCGAAGATTGAACGTTAAATGCTCGTAAGTAAAAAGGGTTGTTGTATTTGTGTACATTTTCTTTCAGTACTTCCATTCTATGCAGAATATTTTCATCTGGTGTTGGAGTCTTTTGTATGTCGGCAAACATTTTTTCGATATTCTTCTACTATGTCAGCCGAATTTTTTTTAGACTCTTGGAAATATTCCATATTCTCCGCATACTCTTGTTGAGGGTCAAGATTTTTCGGCTGTTCCAAATCTTCATCTAGTTCTGTGAAGTTAGTTTCCAAAGGAGTGACTTGTTCGTTTCCTTCAGGCTCTTCTAGCTGTTGTTGCTGAACTATTTCTTCCATGTCTGGTTGTATCTGAACTAGTTCTTCCTGTGGAGTTTCTTGTACCTCATCTGCTGGCATTTTCATATATTCCGAGACCGTTTTCAACAATTTCCCTATCTACGTCATCCGCATTCATAAGCTTTTGTTCTTTCGTTCCGTCTCTATTTTTACGCGTTTCATGACGAAAGTTGAATTGTCATTTAGCTCTGACATCAAATATCTCGGAGTAAATTCGTTCATGTCATTTGGATGATATGCTATTAAATCATATCCCTTAGCGAGCTTGTATTTTCCAGGTTTGAGATTATATCCGTTTTTGGTGCTGAGCCATAAAGCTTAAATAGGTTCGGTCAGTATTTCCATCCTTGAACTTTCCAATAGCTTCTTTATATCTGTCACTAAAGTCAACAGTATCTGGAAACCACACTCTTCTTTAAGCATTTTTAAGAATTCTTGGTTTCCTTGTTCTTCTACTTCTTTTATGTCCTTGCTCTGTTTGTGGTTGTTGTTGTGCAGGGTTTTGAACTGTTGGTTGCTGTGCTGGTTGTGGAGGGTGGTTGTTGTGCTGGTTGTTGTGTTGGTTGTTGTGTTGGTTTTGTGTTGGTTTTGGTGCATGCCTGTGTCTGTGTCCATGTGACGATGTAAATGTTTTAGGTAGTCCTGGTGCAGGTGCTCTTCTTGGAGGGTTTGGTGGTATATAAGTTCCACCAGCTGGCACATATGTTCCATCTGCAGCGTAATGTCCTACCTGACTTTTCGTTCTTAAGAAAGCATTTACTAGGTCTGTTTTGGTCTGTTGTAACTCTTTTTCTTGACTTTTCACAACAGTTTGCTCTAACGGCGTCATAGGCACTTTGAACTGCCTGTCTCGTTGCTGCATCTGTTATTTTCGTCATATTTTGTGCTACTTCTCTTAACTCTTTGTCGAAACCTTCAGACTTCAGTTTCTTTCCAGATGAGAAGTCGTTCACTTGTTCACCTTACTATGAAGAGCTTCGAAGGCGTTCTTAAAGTCAGCATTCGTTAAAGCTTCATTTGAACTGTCTTCATCCGCTTGTATTTTTGTCCTTATTGACCCTATGAGTTGGGCTGCTTTAGCGTTGGCTTGGGCATCTAACCAGTCATTGTTAGCTTTTATATATTCTGCGCTTTTCATTGCCTTTTGCATAGCCGCGTCGTTATTTTTACTTTCTTGTGCTAAGTTTTCATACTGTACGGTTTGGTTTTGCAACTGTTAAAAGTTTTTCTGCCTTTTACATTTGCTTCAATTCTTTTTTATACTCATCGCTATCCATATATGTCTTCAGGCTTTTTGTTTTATCTCTTCATCTTTCAGTATTTATTGAGTAGTATGGTTTTTCAAATTTATGACATCTTGTTCCATTTTTGCTACTTCTGTTGCTTTTTCTGACACTTTTTTCGCATATTCCTCTTACTTAGTTCTTTCAGTTGTTCTTCTTTCTTCTTTTTCTCTACGTTTAACTCATTGAGTTTCTTTGTGTGTCTGTCATATTCTAGTTTCTTTTCGTTTTCACTTATTTGCTTCTGTATGTCTATGTTTGACTTTTTGACATCTGCTATTTGATTTTTGAGTGAACTCAAATTCATTTGACTTTGAGGGTTATAGGCTGTTCCGTCTGCAGCTCCACCATAGCCTGCCATTTTCGCTAAAAGTGCCGCTCTTAAACCTCCACTCTGTGCACCAACAACTCGGTTTAAAAGCATAGGATTGCTTGACATTTGTTGCAACATAGTGGGGTCATTCATAATTTGTTGTTGCAATTGTTGTTGTGGTGTTAGTTTTACTATTGGATGTTTCAATGCTCTCTTCCTCTTACGTATATTCTTACGTAGCTTACGTGGCATTTTAAGTGAAGTTAAAAAGCGGTTTTCGACAGATGTTTATTGTGACTTCTTCGTAAATGAGTGTAAATGACCCAAAAATATATTTTAGGTGAAGAGGTGAGATTTCACCTCTTTTTTCACCTCTTTTTTCACCTCATGAATTTTCATGATTTCATCGTAAATGTTTTGTCAAAACTTCTTCATCTAATTTCTCATGAACTTTCTTGTCTATGTTTTGTCAAGATTTCATCGTAAAGACTTTTGTTGAGATTCTTCGTAAATGACCCTAGTAGTATATTTTTGGTGTAAATTTCATGAAAATTCAAGAGGGTGAAAAATTAGGTGAAAAAACAGGTGAAATCTCACCTCTTCACCTAAATATATTTTTTTGGTGTAATTTCATGAAAATTCAAGAGGGTTGAAAAATTAGGTGAAAAAACAGGTGAAATCTCACCTCTTCACCTAAAATATATTTTTGGTCATTTACACTCATTACGAAGAAGTCTTGACAAAAACATTTACGAAGAAGTCTTGACAAAACATTTACGAAGAAGAAGTCTTGACAAAGTCTTTACGAAGAAGTCTTGACAAAGTCTTTACGAAGAAATCTTGACAAAGTCTTTACGAAGAAATTCATGAAAATTCAAGAGGTGAAAAATGAGGTGAAAAAACAGGTGAAATCTCACCTCTTCACCTAAAATATATTTTTATTGAATTCTGTATAATATTCTGAGTAATATGACAGATGTTTATATAACACTTTCTCCGGTTTATAGGACCTCTCTCATATTCTATCTTGTCATATCAAAACTCATAGTCATGTTTGTCCTCTAAGACTTCATTTATACTAAACATCTTCAGGGCTAGAAGGCACGAAGTGCCTGGAAGCCCCACTACCTTTTTTTTTTTTTTTTTTTTTTTTTTAATTTTACAAAACCTCCGTTACCGTTCTTTGGAAATAAGAGTAAATGTAAAGATATTATATTGAGAGAACTTAAGAAACTACCGAATGGTCTAACATTTGTAGATTTGTTCGGTGGAAGTTTCTATATATCCCATTTGTGCCATATAATATTCCCAGACTCAAAGATTATATGCAATGACTTCGACAACTATATGGACCGTCTCAAACATATACCAGACACAAACAATATATTGAGTGAGTTAAAGAAAAGATACCTATAGGTAAGATGGAACGCTATATACCAGTAGATAACAAAAATATTGTGAGAGAGGTTTTTGAAAAAAGCAGAATATATAGACTGGGATAGTATATCTGCTAGACTATTATATAGTGGTGCTATAAGAGTTCATGACATTGAAACACTTATGTCAAAAGTTTTATATCTTAACTATACAAATGTTTTCAAAGAGACATAGAAAAATATATTGAGGGTATAGAGTTTGTGAGATGTCATTGGACAGATTTGTATGAAAAATATAAAGACAAGGAAAATGTTTTCTTTATAGTGGACCCGCCGTTCTATAACACATGGGATTTTCAATACCAAGTAGACTGGACTTTGAGAGACTCTTTAGAAACTTTAGACGTTTTACATAACCATCCATGCTTTTACTTTACATCCGAAAAGTGGTTTGGAAACCGTTATGAGATGGTTAGAGGACATACATGACTATGAGTTTATATATGACAAGATAGAATATGAGAGAGGACCTATAAACCGGAGAAAGTGTCATAACAAAGAAATTTTATTAGTAAGTAAAAATGTGGTTTGAAATAGGACTACTTGTTTTAGGTTTTTTCCATTGTGTCATTTATTTATTTGACGTGGCAGAAAAGTACAGAGAATATGAAGATGAACCAATGCCTGCAAATGTTCAGTATATGTACTCGTAAGAGATATTTTTATCTAATATTAAATGGACGCACAGAACTTAGCGAATGCACAGCAACCTGGACAACCAAACCCAGAGAATATTCCAAATGAAGTTAGAATACAAACTGCAATGGCAAACTATGGTCAAGTGCCAACAGATGTACAAATGCAAACTGCCATGTCAAATGACGCTGCGTTAGGTTTGCCACCATGGTATGCAAATATGAGATGGAAAGAGTTTTATACAAACCCCGAAGTGGGATATAAACAACTTTATGCAGATGACGCGAACACAGGAGTTGACCCAGAATATGTTTTCTACCAGAGGAGAAACAGAATGTATGAGCTCCAGTTAAAGAATGCTATGGAACTCAACAGGAAACGTAAGAGACTAGGCGGACATTAGATTTTTACATATAGTAAAATGGGTTTCTTCAGTAAGATAGGAAACTTCTTTCGAAATGTTGGAAGAGGTATATGGAATGGAATAAAAACCGTAGGAAGAGGAATTTGGAACGGTGTCAAAAATATTGGTAAAAGGGTAGGTCAGTTTGTTGGTATTATACCTAAAGACCCTGAACCAGAAGAACAAGCTCCTGTTATACAACAGCCTGAACCTGCACCACAGTCTAGTTGGCAACCAAATCCAACACCTCAACCGTATTAAAAAATTATATTTTTACCGTTCGATAGTAGTTGTATATGAAACTAAGTTCTAAGTAAAACGCATGGTATAATGGAATTATTCTTTTTCTTCCATCTGTAGTAAACCATACTTGAAAGTCTGAAATACTTCCACTTGGTGGTTCGTAAGTTAGTATCCCTAAGTTGTGTACTGAGGCACTGCGCGCCTCCATACACCACTTAGCGGTTTTGACACTTTACGAAACTGGTAACGTATATTTTACAACACAAACACAAACACCAACTTAACCTTAAATATTTACAAAACTATCTGACACATAAACGACTTCACTAACGAACTCACTAACGAATTCACTACCGTCCTCACTAAATAAAAAATAACCTTATTTTTATTTTTTTTTAAATTTTTTATTTCATTACAAAGACATGTCCGACTACATTTACTATGACTCTTTCCCAGAACGTTTCCGTGAACTATTCAAAACTCAAGTAAAACTGAGAAACATGCATTTTAACAAAGACAGACCCATTGACGATGAAAGAAACCCTGAATATATTACAATCCCTTATGACGCAAAGTTCATTGCATACATTCCTTATGGTCGCAGAGGAACGAAAACTATTTCAACAAAGAACAAAAATTATTTCTGGAGCGATGAAGAAAATTGCCTTATCTACATAAATGCATACTTAAATAAAGCTACATATTGTACAAAAGAAGGTTGGACTGGATTTGAGCTCTACATATACGACGACGATGGAAACAGACGCTGTGTATACCCATACGATAATATGTACCATTGTTTTCATCAAGCATTAAACGAATACATAGTCAGTAAGGGTCTCATTCCTGTTGAGTAGATATGTTATATTTTTGTTCTGTCATTTATATAAAAATAAACTTAAAAATTAATGATATCACCACCCCACACGTATGAAAACATAGCGCAAAAATAAATTTAGGTGAAGTGGTGAGATCACCTCTTTTTTCACCTTTTTTCACCCGTTGAATTCATTGCTTTATAACTCTCTTCCTTTCTCCAACTCTTCTAACTTCTTCTTAAGTTCAGCAATGTTGTCCTCATGAAGTTTAATCTTCTTAATTACCTTCTTATCTAATGGTTGCTTTATCTTTCTAAACTGAACTCTACCATCCTTCATAGTATGAACGTAAAAACCTTCTGGAAACCGCTCCTGATTTAATGTATTCTACCAAAAACTTTTGTTTCATTGCTTCAGTGACTTTAGTCGTCATTTCAATCAAATAAAAATTTTAATAAAATAAAAATAACGTTATTTTTTCAGTAAGGAAACGCAGGAGTTTTACGATTTATTTGAGGAGTAGGTTCTGGTTTAAATGTTGGAGTCGGTTTAGGAGTTGACTTTTGAACAGGAGTTTGTACTTTCATAGGTTCAGGAGTCATTGAAGGTTTTGCTTGTGAAGGTGTTGGAGTTTGTTTAACTTCAGCTACTTCAGTATTATTTATAACATTTGCTTTATTTCTTTTCAACATCATAACTGCTCCTGCTGTAGCTAGCAAACCTAGTGGGAGACCATATTTTATATAAGGACTTGACCAAATGCTATTTTTGACAGGAGCTGGTGGAACACCTAACCTTGGTGAGACTGCTCTTTGCCATTGTGCAGCTCGTAAGAAATATTCAATAGGTGCTCCATAATCGTTTGGTAAAGTTTGTTTCATAGATGGTGAAGGTTCACGAGAGCTTGATGAAGAACTCATTTATAAGCTTTAAAAATAAACGTTCATCCTTTATTCCTCACTGTCGTCCGTAGGCTAAGTTATAGTCATCTAATCTTATTATTGGGATTCCATTAGCACGCACCTGAATGGCAAAGCAACAATCCCTCATAAATCCAATAAGTGGCTTTGGTACGTTTTCAGTTGCTAGTTCAATAGGTCCTTTAACAGACAATTTGTATGTTATTGGAGCAGTAGATGTTTGACCTTGCTGGAAGCAAAAGTCCACTTCTGTTGGAAAACCACATAAGAAATGTGTGTTGTCATAGCTATCCCATTTATGTTCCACACTACCATCATCCACCAATGACCTCATAACATCTTCATTAAATCCTATCATATCATTGTTTGTATTGCAAGCGTTCGCAACCATTTCATAAAATACAGGTCCATATGATTTTTCAGGTTCTGCAGGCATATTTCCATAAGCTCCCATGGAAAGCTGAAGATATTTAAACTTAGGGTTCTCAAAATTAACATAATAGTTGTCTTTCTTTCTAAATAGTGCCCAAATACTTTTAACATTAATAGGCGTATAAGCTGCTGTAAATGTTGCACTTGAACTATCTGTATTCTTTGAGAATGAACCGTCCATAGGAATCCAATCCATAACTTTAACAGGAAAACATAAAGCCTCGTTTGTATAATGTTCTACAAGTTCTGTATAAATGTTAGGGTCTAAAGAGAATGACTTTGGATGAATGAAACATTCATTAAAATCCATCTTTGTTCGAAATAGTTGCTGGGTTACAGTTGTAATAGTAACTGTTCCACTAGCTTCTACTGCCTCGTTATCATAGTGAATGGTTCATTCCATGGAACAAATTTATTTGTCGGTGGATTTGAAATCTGAAGCAAATGCAACTTTAAGAGTTGGATTGAAAGCAATGATATCATTTACAGATATAGATGTGCATTGTAAGGCGTCGCTACTGAACTTTACTTAAGCTGAATGTTTCCTGCAAAAGCTGGAATAAATCGAATAGCTTCTAATGGAAGAATCTTCTAACAGGAATTCTTAAACGAAGCTTAAAATCAAATGATTTTCCTGCTGTAATTGGACCACTAACAATTTGTCCTGTCTGCATGTTCCGAATGACTCCATACATCTTCATGTCGAGTCTTTGAGAAAACATCTACTTTCTTTATTTGTTCGGTAGTTTGTGAGTTTGAAGTTATATATGCTTCTTCTCTTGCGTTGTCTTGAGAATATACGATACGACCATTTGCAAGGATTTGATATCCACAACTGCATAGAAAGCGTCATCGAAACCAATCCAAAATCCTGGTGGGTTTGTTTATTGGAACCTGAACCAATTTCTTTATCTACAATAAATTGACCTTCCATTTTATACGTAATGAATGTATTGTAAAGGTCCAACATATTTTCACCAGGAGGTGAGAGATTGAATGTTACCCATGTGTTATCTTTAGCAGTTCCAGGTTTGTGATGGAATCTTTGCGTCAGAATATTTTTATTAGTGTCACCAATTTGAACTGCATTGTCTATGATATCGAAATATGAGCGAATCTGATGAATATGCTCTGCTGGAGTAAATTCGTTTAGCTGTTCGTTCTGCATGTATTACTTCAGATAAAAATATCTATTTACTTCATTATTCTCACTCTTCTTCTTGGTATTCGTGTGGAAGTTGTTTCTTGACATTTTCAATAAACTGTACATTCTCTTTTGTCTCAACTTCTTTCACTGGCGGGTCAGGGTTCTTTGACTCGGTTTGCTTTTCAATGAAATTCACGAACTTTGCAATAAGCTCTTGGTTCGTTATTGAAAGAACATCTGGCTTCTTTTCTCTTGTTCTATTGACTTTTCAGTTTGAACAGAAGGTTTATATGGGCTTCGTGGCTTCGCCCTTGCCATGCACCTTAATGTTGTCGCTCTCTGCATTCGCTAATGGAACCTTTCTTTTTCTTACGTATATTTTACCATCTTTACTCTGACTTACATAATAGAAAGGATGTTGTATTCCTCTGGCGTCATTTTAATATAATAGACTCTCGCTCTGATTTTGACAAGCTCATTTTAATCGGTTAAAGTTTAATTTAGTTTTTTATCTGCAGTCAAATGACTCAGACAAGCCCTACGGACAAGACCCAAGGTCATAGATGTTGAAGCATTGAAGAAAGAAATTCGTGAGCAAATTTTATCCGAACTGAAGGAAAAAAACAAGAACAAAAGCCAGAGAGACCAAAGAGAAACTTAGTGAAAAACAACTGCTGCATTAGCTGCTGGAAGACAGAAGAACCCACGTTTGCTGGCAAAGAAAGCTAGAGAAGAAGCAAAAGCAAGGAAGAACAAAAAGCAAAGGAAGCTGAAGCAAAGAAAGAGTAAATGGTTTATTTTTATCCGAACTAAATGTATAGACAAATACCTTTATCTGTTGCGTTCAGTAGTGAAAACCCTGACGTCAAATAAAGGGGAACAGAAGTAACGTTTAAGTTTCCAACAGACTGGATGTGAACATAAATGAAGAGAAGTACATTGGCATAACATCTATGTATATAACACGTGCTTTCAGAAAGGTGTGACTTATACTTCAAGTCGAGATAGAAAATGACGAACAGTCTTTAAGCGCCCAAAACATTCACATATACAAATACTTTAAAGACGATACAACATTGTTGCAATGTATGATTTCATTTAATGAGATGTTCGAGAAAAAGTTCAACATTGAAGTACAAAACTTACAGCCTTTACGTGAGTTTCTTGCACAACTGAAAGAAGAAGGTAGTCAGCCACAACTTATAGACTTTCATTATGAATTTAATGAAAATGAAGATGGAACTCATGACTGTCAATTTGTGTATTCTCACCATTCAATGAAGTCGCTAAAGAGAAAAAAAATCCATTACGTATAAGATTTCAAATCTCCGAACCAAGTGATGATTTAAGAATGTTTTCAATTATGATGCAAGCTTCCGAGGAAAAATGAATTTTCAAAGATTGTAACACCTGGCATTTGGGATAGAAAGCAAGCAATACTTTACTCTAATATAGCCAAGGCGTTGAAAATGAGTTCATTGGTCATACAAGAACTTCACCACTTCCTAACCCTAAATACTATAAATAACTGCTTCAATCGTGAGTTTTGGATAGACATGTTCTCCACTCATGACCATAAATGTCCAGTGTTCTTGCCTCCAGATAAGGACTGTCTCTACATTGAAGCACAACTCTTAAACTCTACCATCGCAGTATTGTAAAAATCTACGCTAGCTTTATTTTTATCACGAATGACCTCATTCATGACCTCATTCATGACCTCATTCATGACCTCATTGCTGACAAAAATAAGCCGCTAGCGGCAAGGGCGAAGCCCATGACCTCAGAACTTCAACTTACGAATAAAGCTTGTTTTAGTCGTTATTGAAAAGTTGAACTTTCAGCAAAGCAAGGTTGACATGACTTACATAAGTCGAATGCAATCTCTTGACCATCATAAAGTGCTTTGTAAAGTTTCATTAAACTGAACTCAGAGTCTTTGTCATATGTTCCAACAGGTATGTGAATTCTTATCTTCATTGTAATAGCATTGTATAGCTTCAGGAAACATTTCATTAGCGGTTAAAGCAATAACATCTTGCTTCACGCCTTTCATTCTGCAGTGAAATGCAACTTCATTTAAATCGTTAGTGAGTAAGTCTATGTAGGTCTTCTTTCCACAGAAAATACTTTTATAAGCTAAACTTTGTTTTCCAGGTGTTATTTCTGCAAAGTCGCTATGAAATTGACCAAGGTTCTTTCCTATAAGTTCGCGACCATATCTCTTCTTAAACTCTGCTGCAAGCTTTGGGATGTCTTCATTATATAAGTGCATACTGTCGGTATCCTGGTAAAAGATTTGAAGTCCCATGTCCTCTGCAGTACAGAATACTTCATTCATAATACGTTTTGACATAGACAGAATATTAACACCAAGTGGACAGAAGTTAAAGTGTCTGCAAATGCTTTTCGTTAGCTTGAAAATAGTTTTATCTGAACCATCCAAACCTTCGAACTTCACTATATGGTTGTAATTTCTTATAGCATATCTTATAGCATCTTTGTCATTTACTATGGTTATTTTTGACTCAATAGGAGATAGAATAGTTTTGCCATAAATGCTGTTCAGAATGAGTTTTATAATTTCTTGTAAGGGGTTTCCTTCTTTCTTATACTTTAACCTTAACTCAAACAACTTCTTTACTTCATCTCTTATTCTCATATCTCTGTTTCCATCGTAATAGTATCCTTGCAACACTTCACATTTGACACCTTGATATTTTATGAGGTCTTGTAATGTTATATGGTCAACATACATGAGACAGCAAGTGTTTGAACTTCTTGGAACGTTAAGTTCTGGATTTAGTTCAGGGTCGCAAACTATTAAATGAAAGTGTCTGGGTATACCAATCTCTGTTATCTTAATGAGAACAAAGAAGCCAGACATAAACTTTTCACCAATGGGTTCCTTTTGGTCATCATCGAATAAATGTCTCATGAGATACTCTGTGCTTAAATCTCATCCTTCAATACTTTTGGAATACCTTCTAAAGTATAAATCTTGCTATAGCTGAAGGATATAATGAAACAGTGTCGAAGTCAGCAATGAGTTTCTTTTTGCTCTTTTGTTTCATGTTATCTGACAACATACATCTTCCACCTTGAATGCATCTCGAAATAAATTCTCTTGGTTTATTTGAGAGGTCATAAAGATTTCCATTCGGAAGTATACTCTGTTCTCAAACAATTTGTTAGCAATAGAACAAATACTAACGTAGTCATAAACGTTTAAATCAAACTCTTTCAATAAGTCATTGCGGAACTTTACAAAACCTTCTCTTAAAATTCTTACATCTTGTTTGCAGTAAAACGTGCTATATTTTTCTAAGTCGAAGTGGTTTTCATCTATTCTGCAACCTTTGATGGAATCTATGTTCTTCATAAATGTATCTGCATCATGGATAAACTTACATGCTTCAGAAATGACACCAGTTCTGTTGTCATTTGCTAACAAAACACTGCTGTAGTAGTTATATGGAAATACTTCTTTCGGTCCTGTTTGTAAGTTAAACATAGCAGGAAATAGTTTAAGCTTCTTATTTATAACACTGTAAGAGTCTTTTATAATAATTGCCCGTCCTTTATATAAACCAGTTATTTGCATTGTTCGTGAACCTTTAATGATGGGAGTTCCTTTCACTTCTGTCATGTGTCTTAAGATGAAGTTTATATCATAACTGAGGTTGTGAAAATATTAAACTCTTGTCAGGAAGTCTTTCCAAAAATTCTGTTGCACAGTTTTGACCCCAAATGCTTTCACTAACTGAACCATCTTCACTGTCATAACAGATGTTAAAAGCTTTATGAAAGCCATCCGTACTACACTCAAAGTCAGCAAAGAAAACGTGCTCAGGTATGAATTTACATTTAGCTTTATTTACTTCTTTTGACTCTGCTTTCTTCTTCAGTTGTACACAATACTTTGGAGCATATGTCAAATCTTTAAATGGTGCAAGGTTCTGTTTATATAAGTCAGTAGTATATGTGAAAAGTTCTCCATAAGAAATAGGTTCGAAATATTTGCACTCCCACAATGTTTTCATAACATCCCATAACGGTGTTGTTCTATCATAACGAACTACATATTTATCTTCTCTCTTTGTATAAATCTTCATCTGTTTCTCAATGTTCATTCCACCACAAGCTTTGAGATTTCTTTATAGTTTCGAATGAAGTATGTTGTCATTGGAAATCTTTCATTTAGCATGTAGTGGTCTTCAACAAGAAGTAAGTCAATAGTTCTAACAGTTTCGCATTCTTTTGGTATATATCTCTTTATTTCATTATGTCTTGACTCATTGAAATAACCAATGGTAACATTAAATGATATACCTGTTGCGTCAGAAATTTCTTGTACTTTACTTTGAGGAAAGTCTCTAACACGAATGACTTCTCTCATGTGGTCAATAGTTTCTTCATTTACTCCAGCCTGAATGCAAGCATAAACGAAACAATTGTCCTCTGTCATAAGTGTTGCAGTTCTTTTGTTCAGTTCATTGAAGATTTGGTAGCGTTCAAGATTTATAGGTAATGTGCAAAGATACTTCCAGAACTGACCGCTTCTCTTCTTATAAAACTTCTTTTCACCAAGGATTTCATTCCAGAAGTCATCTATATCTTGTTTATCTCCTGTTTGTTTAAGTCTGTTCAATAATCTTTCTGTCTTTCTGTCAGTGTGCTTTCATCTCTATATGGTCTCTTTTTTGGTTTGCCTTTCTTTACATCTGACATCGTTAAGCCTTCATATTCTGTTAAATCATACATCTTTATTTCGGTAAGATTCTTTATGTTTGTCAAGAAGAAGTCATAGTGCATTTCAACAATACCTGCGCATTTGCTTCTATCTCTGATATAAAGTTCTCCTTCAAGAGCTGATGTAGTAATGTTCCAATATTATTGAGGTTTAACGTAGAACATTCATACTTTCCACCAAGTTTATAACATACCATCCATCTCTGTTGGGAGTTTATTTTAATTTTCTCTAAGAGTCTCATGAAAACCTTACCGAAATGTTTGTGTAAGTAGTCTCTGTTTGGTTCATCTAAAGCTTCGATGTTAAAGTCAATGAGTCTATTGCCTGACTTCACATTTCTCTTCCTATTCTCTTCATCTTTCTTTAACCATCTCTCACCTTCTTTTGGTTTGTCGTCAATGGAACGAATGACATCGTTAGCTTTGCGAACTTGTTCTATAGCACTTTTAAACATCTCTCTTCTCTGTTGTTTCAGTGTGTCGTCTCTTCTTCTTGTTTCACCAACGTTTGCATTTGTTATGTCAAACATTTCTCTTCTTACTTCATGAGGTACTGAACGTCTATGATATAAGTCAATAGCAATGTCATTTAAAGGAAATGCTCTTGCATGGACTTCGTCCTCGCCGCGTTGCGGCTTTATGAACTCATGAATTCTATCATAACTTATTGCACCATTATAGTCATTGAGGATGTCAGCGAGTGCTTTTTTGTTTGTTGCGTAATGCTTTGCAACATCTATATTAGCTTCTGTAAGAAGTTGTTTTATTTCCGAGTGTTCTAACTTAGACAACTTCCGATACATCTTTAGTAGGAAATAAAAAAAATATTTTTTGAAAAAATTAGATTAGATTTTTTTAAGTTATTTTTCAAAATAATTTAATATTTTTATTTTAATGAAACACATGCAAGATTGCAAGTTCTTTTCATACAATGCTCTCGCTACTGCCATCAAGAATGAGTTCAATAATGCTTCAAACGTTAATATTATCTTTAACAAGAAGTTTGTGAAAGAATCTAAGTTCGGTCAGTATGTCAGACCATTAGCTATCGTCATTGACCGCAAACGTTATACTTCACAAGAGTTAGCAGTAGTTTTGAAACAAAAGAGTTTCTTCGTGAATGTCAAAGATACTCACTATACTGTCATAAAGAACTCTAACATTGACTTCTTCAGTATTGCTATGAATCTTTCCGAACAGAAAGAATATAAGAAGGGTGAAACAAATGTGAAATATTATCCTTCATCTCTGAAGACAATAACGAACAAAGATGTTATACAGAAATTCTTACCAAAGGTTGAAGAAGCTTCAATTGACATTGACGAAGGAAGTGAAATGGTTGAAGAAATTGACCCTGAAGCTATTTAAGCAAAAATATATTTTTGGTGAAGAGGTGAGATTTCACCTGTTTTCTCACCTCATTCTCTCTTCGTTAATGTTGTCGTGACTTCTTCGTTAATGTTGTCGTGACTTCATTCTTCCTCTTTGAAGTTATCGAAATATTCTGTTATTTTTTCCTTCAGTAATGGTAAGTCTTCTTTGAAGGTAAGTATTGTACAACCTTTAATATCATAGTGTGTTTGAGGAAGAGTATTTTTGACAATTTCCTTTATTTGCTCATTCGGTGTCATTGAAATCGGTAAGTTTTCACGATAGAACCAGTTTCTGTCAGATTTATATATTTTAGCAAGGTCGTAAAAGCTTTTGTTGTTTCTTCTGACTAAATGCAACATAACCATATCTCTGTCTTCTTCATTTTCCATCTCTTCAGCGTAAATCATATACTTATAACTCTTTTCCTTTCCTTTTGGTACTGAACGTGGTATTCTTTTCTGTATGCTTTTGTCTTTGGATTCAATGACTTCATCTTTTGCTTGAAGTTTCTTTTCCATCTCTCCACGTTCTGCTTTATATAGTTCATCTAACATCATGAAAATATAACAAGCATAACGAGGTGAAGCCCACATTGCTACAGCATTTACTAAAAGTCTATGAACATAATAACCTTTCAAACCAGGAGCCAAATTCTTGCGATTTTCGTACGGAATCTCTTCCCTCGGTTTTCCGAGGGAAGCAATCATATGAGGAAATTCTTCTAAAAGTTCTTTTGCCTGTTGGTTTTCAAACCAATGATATGCTTGCTTTGTAGAACGAAGAGCGTTCATTATACTTTGCATTTGATACATATCATCTTTGACAGAACGAATGAGTCTCAATTGTTTGTTATACTGTATGTACTCGTATTCTTCATTTATGGCTTCATGAACGATAGCAGTTGTTGTGTTCTCTGATGTTGACATTACTGTCTTTACATTCCGGATAAAAAATTTTGTTAGAAAAAAATTAGCGTTATTTTCTGACTTTCACAAAAGACCAAAAATAAACGCTTTACATGTATTTTTCAGCAACTTCGTCAAATAATTTTATAGCTTTATCTATCTCATCTACTTCAAACGTTTCTTTACCTTTTATGGGAGCACCATACATTTTCTCAAACTTTTCAAGTAGTTCTGTTTCTGCAGCTCTCATATCATTAACGAACACAACCTTGACTCTATTGACTGTACTGTCATATCTTTGAGTTATATTATATGTCCTTCCTATCTTATATCTCTTTGTATTGAAGTCCTTCGGTTTCTGAACGATGTAAAGTAAGCCTTCACTGCAACGTTCCGTATCGAATGAACCATAAGTTATGAAGTTATATCCAACAACTGGGTCAATCCATAACAAAACTATTGGTATAAGACTTTTGTCTATAAGATATGCTCTTGTTCCATGAAATGCTATTGATATCATAAGCTCAGGATTTCTTGTCAAAATTTTCTGAGTTGAAGCATTTCTAACCCAGTCGCTTGTTTTCTTTCCAGATGGAGATATAATGTCTGACAAAGAATATTTGTTGTATTTCTTTGAGTATCTTACGTTTAAATCACCTATTCTAACCACTTTGGTGTCATTGTCTATCTTTCTAACTGTTTCAAACTCAATGTTTGTCATTACTGTCTTTACATACAAAATAAAAATTTTTCTTAGAAAAAAATTAGCGTTATTTTTCTAACTAATGAAATTCATTATTTTTGTGCTGAATTCAGCAAAAATAATGTTTAGGTGAAGAGGTGACATCTCACCTGTTTTTTCACCTCTTTTTTCACCCTAGTTATTTTATAAGCGTTTTACATGAATTGTACGATGTATATTTGAAATTCTAAACAATTTCGTAGCTTCTATTTCTTCTGTCAGTACATCGAATGTTTTAACAATGCCGAAAGTTTCTTTATACTTCTTCTTGACGTCAGATAGAAGGAAATCTTCTGCTGTTGGATAATTTTTATTAAGAAATTCTAACATGTTCATTTTATCTTCTGCTGGCTTTTCTGCTTCTTTCTTTAAGTCTGCATAGTCGTTTCGCATTCTTTCTATCTCTTTGACGGAGTAGTTATATTTCCTCATTGCTGCTTTACATTTTGAACATTGTGGGTTCATTTTTGCGTTATATTCTGAAACCTTACCTGCTAGAACAACTAAAGCGTCAATGGTTTTCTTCATCTCAAACATAGCGGGTCTTATTTGTTCGTTCCATACTTTGCCTCTTCTATCTTTATCTCTTATTTCCCAAACACATTTTGCAACTAATGAAACAAAGTTATCGTAAGTCTTAAACTCCCCAGATTTATATATGTCAGAAACATTCTTATATACCATATCGCAATCTTTGTCCATAACCTTATGGTTGCAATGAAAACCAAGGAATTCATAATTTACTTTACGTATGAACTTCTTTATTTCTACTGAGTCAGTTGGTTTCACTTCAATTTCGTCGAATTCAGGAATAGTGAGTTTTTGTTGTTGGATTTCAGGCAATTTGGGTAAATGGTCAATAATGTCCTGCATTTCATAAAGATACTGTTCATTTGTTTCATCTTTCGCACTACAGTCTAAATTATTTGTTAAAAGTTCTTGCTTTATCTTCTGGATTTTTGTTTCGAAAGTATATGAAGAAGGAATGAAGTTTTTCATTTCTACCAACATTGACGTAGGATTCATGACTAACGAGTTTGGTGCTGTAGTTGTGGACAGAGTCCCGCCGTTCGCGGCTTGTATTGTTGTTGTGCCGATTGTTGAAATCATATCTTTTATACAAAATAAAAAATAAATAAAAATAAAACTAACATTATTTTTGGTCTTTTGTGAAAATTCACGAAAATTCACGAAAATTCAAGAGGTGAAAAATTAGGTGAAAAAACAGGTGATATCTCACCTCTTCACCTATAATATATTTTTGGTCATTTACACTCATTTACGAAGAAGTCATGACAAAG
This sequence comes from Trichomonas vaginalis G3, assembly GCF_026262505.1. Taxonomy (NCBI): domain Eukaryota; phylum Parabasalia; order Trichomonadida; family Trichomonadidae; genus Trichomonas; species Trichomonas vaginalis. The sequence goes on along the minus strand of NC_067204.1, from coordinate 17,043,409 downwards.
CATTTACGATGAAATCTTGACAAGGCATTTACGAAGAAGTTATGACAAAGCATTTACGAAGAAGTTATGACAAATTCAAGAGGTGAAAAATTAGGTGAAAAAACAGGTGACATCTCACCTCTTCACCTATAATATATTTTTGGTGTAAATTTATGAAAACATTAATAATACATGACTGTTCTCATTCATGTCTGATTTACATCCAACGAAAAAGTTTAGAAGAATTTTCTTATTCTTTCTGGCATGTTTTTATCTTTCCAGTACTCCCGCTCTAATGGTCCCAGATGAGTTGGTTTAGATTCTCTCAAGTTCTTAGATGGTATAACATCTTCAACGCCTCCTTCATATCTTACTTTATAAGTGTCATCGTTTATGTTGTAGTCAAGTATTTCAATAACCACTCCTCGCTTTGCTTCGTCAATGGTTTCAGCAAGTTTGCCATTACTACTTTCGACTAATTTATGACGAGGGTAAAATGCTATGGAGTCGTCAGCAGCTTTTATAAGATATCCATTACCTTGCGTAGAGTCTACGATATAATAGTTTCGACTTAACCTTAAACGTTTCTTTGTCAATGGTTTGTCGTCAAGAACTACACGAACTTTTGTACCAGGAATGAGGGTAAATTGTGTTGAATTTCTGATATTTTGTGTTTGGCTTCGTTTCTTTTGTATATACTTTTCTTCTTGTTGTTGTGTCATTGAATTTGGTGTATGTCCTGTTGTAGAATGTGTTGAGGAATTGTAAACTTCGAGAAAATGTTTCATTGTTTCTTCGGTAAAGTCTCGCTCTTGGTTTAAATCTCTGAGAGTCCTTATGAAGCGGTTAATGATACCGAGTATGTTATGGTTATGGTCTTCAGTAGTGTAGTGAGTTATGTTATGCTTAATGAGAAATTCTGTGATTTCGTTGCTGAGGTATGCACTGTCTTGGTCTGATGTTAAAGTACTTGGGCTATGTTCTGCTACAAACTTTTGTAAAACTCTTAACACTTCACGAGTTCCTTTATTTTTCATTGGATATGCATATGCTTTACGAGTGTTAACATTTATGAAGATGAGGAATGGTTTATGACCACATTTTCTGCTTTGAATGAGAGTGTCAAATTGGTATGCGTCAGGAGTGTTGGAGTAAATTGGTAAAAAGTAGTCGTAAGGGTTTATTTTTGTTTGATGTACAACATTTTTGTCAAAGAACCTTTTCACTTCAGCTCTGTTAGTAAATCCCCGACTCTTTGCAGCTTCATTGAACTTCTTAAATGACCTCCATGGATGTTGTTCGAATACTTCTTTCAAGCTCATTTATGTAAAGTTAAAGATTTTAACCAACTCGTATCCAAGCGTGCATTGTTATATAAGGAGGCATATAATCTTTTCCATTACCTGCTGGGTCTGTAATACCAGCTACAACATGTGTATGATTTCCTGCAGTTCCACAGAAAATACCTGTGCTTGAATCTACTGGGTCAGTTGTGATATCATATCTGTTCATTCCCTGTCTATTCGAACCCGCTGCAAGATTTATATAACCTCTTTTTGTTATTGAATGTGAATGGTTTCCTTCCACAGATGTTCTTCCACTGAACCTATGCATATGTGAAGGAAGGTTTTCAATACCTATTTTCTTTGAACCTCCCATCTTCATTGACTGCGTATTAGTGTAGAATGGAAAACTGTCAACTATTTCATACCATCTACCACCAAATAAAGTGTTTGGATTTATTGGATTCATAGACGTATAAACAGCTCCTATAGGATATATTAAATCATATATGCTCATAACTCTATAAACATATTCTAAAGAACTTATGTCATTAAATACCATTTGGAATGTATCTCCCGGATGAAATGTTGCATTTGTTCCACTTTTATAATGTAATGTTAGTTCAATAGAATTATCCAAGAAAAATTCAAAAGTATCTGGTTGAAGACCTCTAACAAATTCAAATGGAGTTGCTGGTTCACCATTTATAATTTCTGTTGTAAATGTCATTGTATCTGGTTTCGAAAATTTCTTTGTTAGTTCTGTATCCACATAAGTTTTGTCAGCTTTCTTATCTAACATTGCTGGTAGTTCATATGCTTCAAAGTTTCTGGCATGATCTTCGGTATTCCTGCAACTCTTATCTAAATTGTTAAGAGTATCTTTTACGCTTGTACTTGGATTTTCTAATGGTGCACTTGAACCAAGGTCAAAGTTCAATATTATGTCGTCTGCTCTAACAGTAGTGAAGGATTTATGTGTATGATTTTTGTCGGCTTTCTTATCATATAAATCTTGAGCAGTGAATTTAACATTATTTTCATCCTCCATGACATAAACATCTTTACATCTAATGTTTCTCATCGTCGTTATGTCGTCATCCGATGTTAAACCTTGTGGAAAGTTAGGAGGTTTACAATATAATGCATCCCCACCAGTTCCTTCAACCGTTCCTTCAATACTTTCTATACCAACAGTTGTGAAGAAATCATGTGTATGGTTCTTGTCTGCTTTCTTATCTAACATTGCTGGTAGTTCATGTGCTTCAAAGTTTCTGACATGACCTTCAATGTTCATACATTTACTATTTAAGGAGTTTAGTGTATCTTTTACGCTTGTGCTTGGATTCTCTAAAGGTGCACTTGAACCAAGGGTATAGTTCAATATTACATCGTCTGCTCTAATAGTAGTGAAGGATTCGTTTGTATGGTTCTTGTCGGCTTTACTGTCTAATGTAGCTTGAAGTTCATTTATATCGGAGATGTTGTGTTTATGAGATTTCAAAACTTTGTTCATTGCTTCGAGTTCAACTTTGTCAGCTTTACTTTTAATAGCATCTTCAAACGTTATTTTTGCCTTAACTCTCAATGTAAATCTTGGTTCAACTAATACACCGTTAACATTGAAAGTAGAGGCATAAATTTCACCGGTATAACCAAATGCTTCTGGTGCTTTAGCTACATCATACTGTACAGTACAGCTTATGTCATAACCTTTAGCACGAATGTATTTATATCTTCTTTCATTAACATTTTTTGTCTTCGCTTCATCACTTCGTGTTAAATATCCATGGTAGTCCGTTATAATCTGTTCGTCTGAAGTTATATAATGAACGTGGTTTTTATCTGCTTTTTCGGCTAATTTCTCATTAACATCATTCACTTCTAATTCAACTCTTCCGCCAGAACTCTTATTATCATTAATCTTTTTCATTAATTCGGTAATTACGTCATAAAGACTATATTCTGTTTTCGGTTTTGTAAATAATGAGTCAAAATTTCTTTTCATCATTACATCGCTGACATTAATGATATCACCAATTCCTTTTTCATTTATTCTCTTCATTAGTTCTGCAATAATGACGAATATATAATCTGTTAATTTATTCTCTTCATCGAGGGTTATAGAATGTTTTGAAATTGAATCATTAACTCCTCTAAATAAATCAATAACTTCAGGATACACGTTTTTAATGTCTTGAATAACCCGACCAGTATCCTCGCCACTATGTGGCTCTGAGCCCGTTGGGCTCTGTTGTTCATGTTCTTCGTTCCCGTCGTTACGTGGTTTTATATCTCTAACCATCATCAACGCAGCCATAACCGGAGGGTTTGTTGCTACCTGTTCGAAAATCCGTCCGTTATGTATGGTATATCTAAATAATTTCTTTGTGTTTGTTAAAACATTTGAAACAAGTCTTTTAAAACCATCTACAAAATTTCCTGTTTCACCTAATGTTCTTGCAGCATTTACAAGCTCACCCATTCCCGCTTTTGACCCCAAAAACGTCCATATTGCATTTATTTCACTCTGTATAGTTGTCCATTCAGCGAAACTAACACCCGCATTCGCTAAGCTGAAAATGAAATTCAGTGGATCGAACTTAATTCCACCTTCTTTTTCAATTTCAACGAACTCACTAACATGAGATTTTAAATATTCTTTCGTTAAAATTGTTTTCCCCGATGTTATGTCATTAACGAAACTATCACCGTCAAAAGTTAACGAATTCAATTTCGTCGTTGATGCTTTTATTTCATACACCGCTTTATCGATAGTTTTTGGCTCACCTTCTTTAGAAGCATATGAAACATTAATGAATGAATTATATGTATTCGTGAATGAGTTAAAATCAATGATTTTCATTAATGACGCCTTTAATGATTCATTAACTGTTGAATCCCTTAAAACAATTACTGAACTGTCATGGGCTTCGCCCTGGTCGCTTCGGTCTGAAAGACCTTCAGGACTCAAAGAGTCCGTTTGCGACTTTATGAAAGGTACCCTGCAAACCGTCGAGTTTGGATCAAATGCTGTAGTTGGTGCAGGAATATTAATGATATAAGTCATTAAATCATTAAGTGACGTAAATAATGTTGTCGTTTTTGATTTAATTTCTTTAGCATCTGTTATATATGGTAATTTTATTTCTGTAGTTTCTGAATTAAAGATATTCGCTAAAATGTTTTGTAAACTGTTTTGAACAGCAGTATAAACCGTTGAATCCGGAACTCTTACGATTTCACCGTCCTTAATAAAAGGCATTGCACATGGTGTAGTGCTTGGGTCAAATCTTTCGGGATTATAATTCAACATATATTCTAATGCTTCATATACAGACTTATATACTGTTTGTCGTTCTTCATGACAACTTCACCATTTACAATGAATGGCATTGTACATGGAGTTAAAATGGGTCAAACTTTTCATAGTCCTTCCATGTTATGTATTTCTCGGTATTTCCATCACTGATAACAATATATTTGTCAGTAAGTGTGAGAGAGTATTGACCAAAATATAAACGTTTAGCTCTGTCAGCTTCATACGCATATGCAGCAATAGTCATATTTTAATGAGAATAAAATGTTGTTCTATTTGCAAAGTACTGACCCAAACGAATACGGAACAGTAAAGCTTCAAACAAACTTAGGTCTTCAGAATGAAGCACTTGCTTTCAGAGTTGTTGACTTCAATACTATCGCAACTTTTGTCATAACAGATGAAACAGATTTCATGGAGCTTGAAATAGATGGAAAGAAGCACGAAATAAGATTTCACAATAATGTAGAATATAAGATGGAAACATTAGCTGGAGTGTTAAATGCTCTCATAAATACTACAATAAACAAGGAGAACGAAGAAAACTTAATGAATGTTAAACTTATTGCAGGAGTTTTGAAGTTCAGTTATGCAAAGGAGTTTAAGATAACACGAATGAGTCATAGAGTACAACTTCTTTTGGGAGCATACCATATGACATTTCCTTTGAAAAGTGTTGACAAAACGATTGAGATGAAATCTGTTCCATACGTATGTTATGGCAATTGTTTATACATTGAGTCAAAAATAGCTAATGTCACAGGTATTTCAGGAGTTAATAGTAAAGGTTCAGTAGAATATAAGTCTTTCTGTTATGCAGTCAATTCAATGTTCATTCCAAACGTTCCTGTCATAGCAACTCATTTAGGTAAATGGGTTCGCATTAGTCCTCATAATTTGAAAGACATGCAATTCAGACTTGTTGACTTTCAAGGCGAGCCTGTAGAACTGAAGGCACCAGTGCGAATGACTGTTGAAGTTGACTTTTTAGAAATATTAAATGCAACAGCTTACAAGAGAACTCAGAGCTAAAAATATAAGTATGAATGTTATGTATTAGGTCATGAACTTTGGTTGTTGCTGTTTGATGAAACAAATGAGTTAATTATGTCAGTCAAGAGAACAGAAAAAGGCGTCAAAGGCGCCGAGCGCAAAGCGCTATATTGTGTTAGTGAGAACTGCACCAAGTCAATAAGATTAGGTTTGCATTATGAAGATGAGTTCGATACTGTTGAAGAAGTTTTGGATAGATATTACAAATTGCTTTAATTTACTAAAACATATTTCAAACATAATTTATATTCTGTTGAAAGTTTTGTATACTCGTTCGAATATTTATACTTAAACTCAACTCCTGGAGTACCTGGTATTTCAATGATGCGGATGTTACCTATTTTCATGAATGGTGGCGTTTGACCACAGCATTCGATTTCAGGGTCGAGATAGTCAATGACACATTGTTTCCCTGTTATTCGTAATATAACATTTTCAAGGTCCTCCTTTGTTAGAATTATTTGGTTCTTGCTTATAAGATTTATCAAAAGCTTCTTATCGTCTTTGAGTAAAATTGTTTGGTATAACTGAAGAAGGTAATGGTCTACGTTATCTGAAGGATTTGTTTGAACATTTGTGTAAGGGTTGTCGTTGACTTCTCTTGAAAGAATTTGGTCCAGTGGTGGATACTCTAACTTAACATCTGATGTAGCGTTAGCGTTTGAAGTTGTATTTAAATTCACGGATTTCAGCTCTGGTTCTGGTTCTTTCAAACACTCTGAACTATAGTTCTTTATGACAATATTGTTTGTCGTTCGTGAGTCAACATTTGATGTTGGTTCAATTGGAACATTAACGGCACCAGCTAAGATGGATTTACTTCTCATTTCATATAGAATAAAAACCTTTTATATGTATGAAATGAACAATATACTCGACAAGGGTTTGAATGTAAAGCTAACGAATGAAAATATTGTTGAATTCACTGAGACAGGAGCTGTGTATAAAGATGTAGAACTACTGAACAAAAGAGCTAAGGGAAGAAGCAGGAACATGAACAAAGGGTGGAAGCCTATAAAAATTTATGTCAATGATGGCTCAGGAGGTTCAAACATAAAGTATGCAGAAAGTTATAGAGTTTATGCGCTAAAGGTGAAAAGCCTTCATTTAAGAACAGCTATTCTAACGCATATCCTCAAAAGCTAACGGATGGGGAAGTGGATGATATGAATGACAGCAAAAATATTAACAGAAATGGCGACAGAGATGCATGGAATTTGTTTACCATCAGTCAATTGAAGGTTAAACTTTAAAACAATGTTGGTCGTTCCCATGGAATATTTTTGACTTTAATGGTATTAGTCATGATATGAATCTCAAGGTATGAACGAGGAGAGATGAGAGACTTATATGCTTCCCAAATTTCTTCAAAAGGTAATGTTATACCTGACTGTTTCCAAATGAGTTCAATATCATAACGTGAGAAACCTTGAAAGATAACGAAGTCAGTTATGAGACGTTTTATGTTTAAAGCAAGAAAACGCCATGTTTGCATAAGTATTGCTACAGTTAAATGGTAATGTCTGACTTTAGTAATGATGTTAGCTAATGGTGAGTCAGGCTTTGACACTAAACCTTTACCAGCAAAGTCGTCGCAAACGAGCAGAGTGTTTGAAGGATACTTTTTGAAGGGGTATTTTGAAAGTTTTGATAGAATGTAGTTTGTCAGTCGTTTCATATCGTAAACTCCTGAGTATTGACGTAAGTGGTGTTTGTCAATAATTCTTTCCATCTCTTCTGAAGTCTTTTGCATTCCTGACTGTATAAATTCAACAATGGCATAATATTTCCTCTTACGTCGAATGTAACGTTGAAGAAATTCAATGAGTTCACTGTCTGGAACTTTAACGACAGAGGCTTGAACTTTTGACATAAATGTTTTCGTTGTTGAGTCCATAGAGTCTGAAGTTGCTGATATAATGATTTGGTCATAATATGAATCTTGACCTAAACGTTCTGTTATGAGTATATGACGAATTAAATTAAATGTCTTACCTGAACCCATCTTTCCACAATAGAAATACACACCATTTGAACAGAACTCATAATCTTTGCTGAAAGGAAGAATGAGAGAAGAGTTAAGTTTGTCTGTAGTTTCATTCATGTCTTCATCTACGTCATGTATTAAATGCTTCATTTTATCTCCATTAAAAATGCAAGTCAGAAATATTCAGAACATAGCACCGAGTCTAACTGACAAGAGTATAAAGATATACTATGAACACGTTATGATGAAACCAACCAAAATTCAAGAAAGTCAGTATACTTATGAATATCCAAGACACTGGGTAGAGTATGTAGGAGGTGAGAAAGCTATTGAAATAAGACAAGTTAGAAGTATTCCAGCAGGAAGGACAATATTATTGAAGAACTTTAATGTTTTGAGATATAATGATGAACAAAGAAGCAAGATAGTTTTCCTATTGCTGTGTATGTGAACCTAGACACAGGAGATGACATGAAAGTTTTTAACACAAAGCTTCAAACGGTAGTGAGAGAACAACTGACTGCGGAAGGACATCCATTACCTTCAGAAGTTACCATAGCTATAATTTTGAAACAAATGCAATAGATTTTAAAGTCGTCTCTGCAAAGAAGTCAGGTTTTACATTTAATGAAGCAGATGTATATTCGAATGAAAACTTCAAAGCTATTGCATGGTTAGATAATGACGATTGCTTTAAGAAAATATTTAAATTCAGTGACTCAACGATGTCAATAGATGACCTTCGTGGAATGTTACCATCGACGTTTACAGTTGAAGGTTCAGCAGGATTGCTTACAAGATTGTCAATTGGTGGTATTTGGTCTCGTGAGAACATTGTTATAAAATCCAGTATAAGTGAATTTGCTGAAGAATCTATATTATGTCTTTCAAACTATATGTATTCGCCACCGAAGCATTATAGTATAACAAACTTTGTCAGTAAGTTTAACATAAGACTTGTCGAACCTTCTTCAATGAAAGATGTTGTGCTACCTAAAGATGGAAAGGATGGACTCATTATTGAGATGATTTTAATAGCATATTAAATGAGCTTGTTCTTAAGGTCATTCATGATGAAATAACTGTTGTAGAAGATGTTAGCAATTGTTCAGACATTTTGAAGCGTATAGATGATATAAGAAAGAAGTTAGATAGACCGCAAAGCGGTGAGGGCGAAGCCGTGAGAACGTTTATGTTTCATTGACTTTCTCCAGTAACGAGAACTTTTATGAGATAATATTGAAGAGAGATGATTTTAATATGGTGTAAATGGTAGCTTGGGCAGCTTTAGGCGCAATGGGAACAAAAGCATTAGCATTTGGAGCAAAAGCACTTGGAGCTTATGACGCAGTAAATAAAATGAGTGGAGGAAGGGTTTCAAGACATTAGATGCAAATAAAGGAAAGATTGGAGGCTGGGTTGCAAAGAAGTTAAGATTAAATAAAATAGGGCTCATAAATAAAGCATCCAATTTGGTTGCGACTGAGTCAGAAAATGCTTTAGGAAAGGACGATGAGTTTGCAAAACAGCAAAAGACTTTAATGACCAGATGAAAGGTGAAACAATGCATTTAAATAGAGTCGATGGAACTCTTCCTCCACCAGTAGTTCTTCCGTATGGTCCCTTATGGAATGTATGGAAACCTTACGAAAGACCATTTGACCCATTGACTGGTGGAAGTAACTGGTATCATTACGGACGAAGAAGAAAGACAGTCAAGTTGGAGACAGACGTGAAGAAAGCAACTAAAAAGAAACCAAGGAAAGAGTTATAAAGTAATGAATTCAACGGGTGAGAAAACAGGTGAAAAAAGAGGTGACATCTCACCACTTCACCTAAATTTATTTTTGCGCTATGTTTTCATACGTGTGGGAGTGGTGATATCATTAATTTTTAAGTTTACTGAAAATTTTTATTTTTATATAAATGACAGAACAAAAATATAACATATCTACTCAACAGGAATGAGACCCTTACTGACTATGTATTCGTTTAATGCTTGATGAAAACAATGGTACATATTATCGTATGGGTATACACAGCGTCTGTTTCCATCGTCGTCGTATATGTAGAGCTCAAATCCAGTCCAACCTTCTTTTGTACAATATGTAGCTTTATTTAAGTATGCATTTATGTAGATAAGGCAATTTTCTTCATCGCTCCAGAAATAATTTTTGTTCTTTGTTGAAATAGTTTTCGTTCCTCTGCGACCATAAGGAATGTATGCAATGAACTTTGCGTCATAAGGGATTGTAATATATTCAGGGTTTCTTTCATCGTCAATGGGTCTGTCTTTGTTAAAATGCATGTTTCTCAGTTTTACTTGAGTTTTGAATAGTTCACGGAAACGTTCTGGGAAAGAGTCATAGTAAATGTAGTCGGACATGTCTTTGTAATGAAATAAAAAATTTAAAAAAAATAAAAATAAGGTTATTTTTTATTTAGTGAGGACGGTAGTGAATTCGTTAGTGAGTTCGTTAGTGAAGTCGTTTATGTGTCAGATAGTTTTGTAAATATTTAAGGTTAAGTTGGTGTTTGTGTTTGTGTTGTAAAATATACGTTACCAGTTTCGTAAAGTGTCAAAACCGCTAAGTGGTGTACGGAGGCTCGCAGTGCCACAGTACCCAACTTAGGGATACTAACTGACTTTATGGGTGGTATTTCAACTGTTGGTACTGTACAAATACAATATACTGGTGACAGAGACGGTCCAGATGAATTGAAAGCAAAGAAGTTTACAAAACCAATAGCACTTTTCACGGAAGATGCTCTTTTGAAGATTCGTTCGATGAAACCTGCTGGGGCTCCTCAGATTGGCATAACGACAGCTTCCATCGAGCAGATTTTGGCAGCAGGTCAGTAAGTTGTTCTTGAACTGACTTCTCTCCGTCAAATATTGACAGTACGCCAGTTTTGACATAATATTGTATTATAAACTTACCTTTAGAAATATCGGTCAGTTTTGAAGTTATATTTTTGTCTGCTTCAAGAACTTTCACCATTTCAGTTATACCAACTTTCTTTGCTTTATGGAAATATTTTGGTTCAGCAAAGACTGCTATTCTATAACATTTACCATTGTTTGTATAAAGAACTATTCTGTCAATGTATTTGTATTGTTTGTGTGTGTAAACTTTGTTCTGCTTCAATTCAAAGAGATATCCGAATACGTCCATCTTTTTATTCTAAGTAAAATGTCATTTCCGAAAAATAGAAGCGTAAGTGTTTCAAAAGGTTTAATGGCGGTGGCAGATGTGAAGTTAAATTCACCAACTCAAACAAACAGTCAAAGTGTTGTTGTCAATGTCAAAGACAGAGATGTTGAAGTGGGGAAACCATACGAAGACGAAGATGGTATAACAATTGTTCCTGTAAAAGAACCAACATATCCTGAAGTTAGCAGAGACTTAAGTTCTGTTGCAGATATTCGAAACGACTACCAACAACTGAAAGACAAACTTCAAACTCAGGAGAAGATTTGTCAAGCTTTAAGTATAATGTTAAACTTGGTCGAACACAACCCTGTAAAAGTGAACTCATATGTCATCGCACCTCATGAAGTTTTGAAAGAACTATTGAAACTTTTGACAGAGGCAGACGATATAAACATCAAAGAAATAGAACCCGACATTAGTTGCTGTGGTGTTTCATATAATGTCATTGACAAGATATACGTTATGAAAGGAGGTGAAACGTTGAACTTAAAGTATAGTTTCCCAGACGTCATAAAAATATTTGACGACCACAACATTTCATTAAAATTTATTTGCTAAGTAAAATGTCAAAACTTCTTGAAAGATGTTTGAAGAAAAATAATATAGACTTTATTTCATGTAAAGGACTTTACACACTTTTGAACGATATGAAAGACCCTGTTTTGTTTGTTCGTGTAGACAAAGGAAAGTTCTATGTCTTTACAAAATATTTGAACTTCTTAGACAGAGAACTTCAAGAAACCTCATGTGAAAGTTTAGATGAAGTTCTTCTCCACTTTCAGAAAAACTTTTAAATATATATAAATGGCAGAAGATATAATGGTTTATACTATTACGACTAAAAACCCTGAGTCATATAATTCTATAACAACAAACTTACAAAGTCCTCAAGGACGGTATTGTAAACTAACTTAAACACAATGACGACTAAAGCCTGTTTTGCTCTTTTGACACCAGAAGACTTTATTGTTGTGAATGGTAAAAAAACTCCTTTGAAGATACTTACTCAGATATACCACCAACAGGTTTTGTTGACTTATTTAATACTTTAAGTACGGGTGTAACATGTGCTGCAACTAGAGCAGGTTTCATTATGTTTGGATGTCCGACTGAGTTTACTATAAACGATATGAGCTATAATACAAAACTTATTTCTGGTTTTTACTACCAACAGTTTCCTATAACAGGAAAAGGTGTCATACAAGGAATGTCTATTCCATTGACATTAAGCACACCAATCTTATATATTGTTTCAAACTTAGGTTCAAAGTGTTATTCGAATGTCGACAGAAACTATTATGACCAAAAGATACTTATGCGTATAAACAATACTTTCTCTGCTGGTTTGCCTATTGTTCATTCGAATGCAGAATTTTCAACCTTAGTGAACTCAAACACTTTGGCAAGTATAACGTTGACATTAGTTGACGCAAACTTTGTTCCTGTAAAACTTTTATGTCCTATGTATTTGTCAATGACGGCAGAAAGTTTCGAATTGGAAGATGCAACTGGTGAAAGTATTGTATTACAAGAACAACTTCAACAACAAATAGCTCAAGAACAACAAATGCAACAAATGCAACAACAAAGTCAAGAATAAAAAAAAATATTTTTTTTTATTTTTATAAAAATGTACAGAATAGATGTTTCAGATTTTTATGACTTCCAAGCATTCAGAAATATGTGTCCATTTCGAGACTATAACAAAGCAGTCGAGAATTTGAAACGTTTAGTCATTTATGTCGACTCTGCCCCAGAATGTTATGTCATGAAAGAATGGGATGTAGTCTTTAACAAACCTAAAGCGACAATAGTTTCAGAACAAGAATGTAGACAGAAACTTAAGAAAATAAAAGTCGTACAAGTTGGCATGAAGATGTTAGATGCTTGGGATATCTTATTGTCAAAGTTAGAAGATTTTTCAGTTCGAGGTATAAAGTTCTATACACCTTCTCCAAACTTCTATTCTATCTTCACTGGATATAAATATGAACAAGTAGAATGGAAAGAAAATATTATAGAAGCTTGGTTAGACCATGTCAAAGAAATTATATGCAATGGAAACGAAAAGGTTTATGAGTATATCTTATGTTGGTTTGCAAATATCTTACAACATCCAAGTGCTAAAAATGAAACTGCTCTCATTATAATTGGAAAACAAGGAACTGGTAAGAACACATTCTTTACAGATATTTTGTGCAAACTGTTAGAAGGTTATTCGAATCCGAATATGACAAACTTAGAAAACATCTGCGGTAAATTTAACTCCTCAATAGAGAATATGAAACTTATAGTTTGCAATGAACTTCAAAGTATAGATACAACAAAAGTTTTGAACTCAGATGCTTTGAAGAGTCTTATAACAGACAAAGTTGGAGTTGTTGAAAGAAAATATAAAGACCAAAGAGTTTGTGAAAATGTTGCAAACTTCATTATGGTTTCAAACAATGCTGTTCCGATGAAGTTAGAAAGTTCTGACAGAAGATATGTAGTTGTCAGAACGTCAGATTCTCATATGCAAGATACAGAATATTTTGACGACTTAGCAGAAACTTTGACATCTGACTTTTACAACCACTTGTTCTCATATTTTATGACATTAGATATTTCAAAGTTCAATCCAAGACAAATTCCACATACCGAAGAGAGACAAACATTGTTAGAAGCAAACAAGAGTGTATATGAACTGTTCATAGATGAAACTGACTTTGAGTGTTTAGATGAAAGGTCATTGTACGATTCGTATAAACAATATTGTCAAGAATATGGTTATATGGCAGCTTCTAAACGAACATTCTTGGCAAATGTCAAAAGTCTTTTAGATGTTCAGAATGGTGTATATACAAAGAAAAATTTTTATGAGTAAATTTTAAAAAAAAATATTTTTTATCCGATAGAAAAGATGACGAAATTCATCTCAGTAAACAAGTACATGTCAGGACTTAAAGAAGAACTAGACCCATTCACATATTTGAATGTTTACTTCTACCATTTTGAAAAGTCTTCATTCAGCAAAGTTTGGAACATCGAACCAGTTAAGTTTGCTATTGTGACTAAAAATGGTGCGAAATTTGAAGACTTAGACATAGAAGGTTTGTTAACAGTCAAAGAAAGTTTTGACAGAAGGTTCTCAAACCTTAAAGAAGGCAAAGCATACAAACTTGTTATACCTTATGAACCAAAGAAAGCAGACGACTATGAATATTATGAGTCTAAGATAGTTGAAGTTCAAGGTAAATTGGGTAAAAAGATTTTAGAGTCTAAGCCAGTGTTTGCTCCTAAAGAGGAAGAGAACATTGACATTGACCCAGAAATGTTCTAAAAATAAAATTTTATTTTTACATGTCAAATTTCTTTTTCTCTGGAACTGGTTCAGGTTCTTTCTTCTCTTCTTCTACTTTCTTTTCTTTCTTTTCTTTCTTCTTCTTTTCTGGTGGAGTTATGTCAAATTTGGCGCAACTATATTTATGTAAAAGTTCTTTGTCCTTTAATAGCTCTTCTATTCTGTTTTCTATTTCATCTTCAAGAACAGCGCATGTGTCTTCTTTGCATTCTAAGAAGTTTTGTTGGACTTCATCTCTCCAAGAGGCGTCAGCTCTGTCAACAAGTCTGTCATTGACAAATTTTAAGACTTCTCTGCTTAATGTTTTATGGTTCTTGTCATATTCCCAGAAACAGAACTTTAGAACAAATTCACCTTTCTTGTTTACACTATGTAAGATTTTATGGTCGACAGATGTTTTGCTGTCGAAAAGCTTGTCTCGAATATAGATAGCGAAATCGCTAGACATTTTCTAAAAGATAAAAATTTTAATTTTTCTAAAAATATGTTAGAAAAAAAGTTTGCTGACATTGACAAGAAATTTGAGAATGTTTTAAACAAGAACAAGAGGAAGTTAGAAAATGCTCAGATAAAGCCTATACATGACAAGTTCTTATTTGCTCAGAATGGTATAACAGGTCTAATTGCACCACCTGGGTCGGGTAAGACTTTCACTTATCTTAAAATGGCTGCACAACAACAAGAACTAGATGAGAAGAACCCATTCTATGAGTTAGTTGTCATTTGTAGTACTTCTGGTCAATTTGACCAAACCGTCAATTCGTTCAAAGATATTATAAAGAAGTCTAAGTTAGTATGTATAAAGGATACTGAGTTGTTAGATTGGATAAAGAAGTACCAAAGAAGAGTTTTGAAGTATAATGCTATAAATGAGTATATAAATTCGAAGTTTAAAGACCCAAATGAGGAAATGCAGAGAATATTAGAGAAGAAACACTTCAGAAACAAACAGAAAGAGATAGAATACATTTCGAAGAAATTGCAATCTTACGATTGGAAGACTTACCCTCATAGATGTCTTCTTATCTTAGATGATTTCGCCTCTCATCCTTTGTTAAAGAACAGAGAACAAGATATGTGTCGAATTCTTAAGAAGCTCAGACACTTTAACATCTCAGTTGTCATTTGTGTACAGACAGCAAAGAGTTTAAGTAAGGATGTTAAAAGAATACTGACTGACATTATACTTTTCCCCGGATTGTCCGAAGACGATTTCATGGAACTTATGAAAGAGTCCATGGCAGGTAAGTTTGACAGACATGAACTATGGGAGAAGTACAAAGTCATACAAGACCCTCATACTTCTTTCAGAATTCATATCTACGCAAACAAAGTTCAAATTGTAAAAAGTCAAGCTTGAAAAATGTAAGTGTTTAGTCTTAGTAAGTCTGTTGTGGTGCTGGGGCTGTCGGTTCTTCTGGCTTTGGAAGGCATTCAGGAAGAGGAACGTCAGTCATCCGTTTGTGTCCTGTTGGAAGGAAAAACTTTTCCTGTCGGAAGGAAGAACTTTTCCTGTCGGAAGGAAAAACTTTTTCTGTCGGAAGGAAAAACTTTTTCTGAAGTTCGACCAAAAAGTTCTCAATTTTCGAAAATTTGAATGGTTTACGGACGGACAACTGGAAAAATTTTTCCTGTCGGAAGGAAAAATTTTTCCTGTTGGAAGGAAGAGTTCTTCCTGTCGGAATGAAAATTTTTTCCTGTCGGAAGGAAGGACTCGGAATGCCAGAAGGATTTGACGAGGCAATTTACCTAATTGAGCTACTTGAGCCATCTGAAGTCAAGCTTGAAAAATAAATGGTTCATCTACTCTACTTGTTTGAAGTTGTCAAAATACTCTGTTATTTTTTCCTTAACAATGGCAAATCTTCTTTGAATGTAAGTATCTGTACAACCTTTCATATCATAGTGTGTTTGAGGTAAAGTATCTTGAACTATTTGTTTCACATCTTCATTTGGGGTCATTGAAAATCGGTAAGTTTTCGCGATAGAACAATTTCTGTCAGATTTGTAAATCTTAGCAAGGTCGTAAAAGCTTTTGTTGTTTCTTCTGACTAAATGCAACATAACCATATCTTTTTTATCTTCTTCATTTTCCATCTCTTCAGTATAAAATCATATACTTATAGTTCTTTTCCTTTCTTTTGGTAACCGAACGTGGTATTCTTTTCTGAATGTTTTTTTGTCTTTTGCTTCAAGCTTGTTCTCTAGCTCTTTCACGTTCTTGTCTATGAATTTCGTCAAGAAGTCTGTAAATATTCCAAGCATAACGAGGCGAAGCCCACATTGCAACAGCATTTACAAGAAGTCTATGTACATACACAACCTCTCAAACCATTTGGCAATTTTTCACGATTTTCATAGAGTTTTGGCGACTGGGGTTTTTTACCTACTCGCTGTCACTTTTTGTATGCTCGCTGTGCTTCGCTTAAGAGTTCAATGGTGCTTTGGTTCCTAAACCAGTCTTTAGGAAGCTTAGTGTCTGTGAGCAAAACAAGCCGTCAAAATACTTTGCATCTGGTACATATCGTCTTTGACCGAACGAATGAGACGGAGTTGTTGTTAAACTGTATGTACTCATATTCTTCATTTATAGCTTCATGGACTATAACTGTTGTTGTGTTCTCTGTTGTTGACATATCTGTCTTTACATACAAAATAAAAAAATAAATAAAAATAAAAACTAACTTTATTTTTTCTATCTTAAGGAAATTCATGAATTTCATAGAGTTTTATGCAAGACCGAAAAAAAGTCGGTCTAGAGAAATTTCACTGTTTTCATAGAGTTTTGGCGACTAAGTTTTTTACCTACTCGCTGTTCTTCATGATTTTCATAGAGTTTGGCGATCCAGATAAAAGTCGGTCTCGCTGTTCTTCACTGTTTTCGTACGGAATCTCTTCTCTCGTTTTACATGGTAAGCAATCTTATGCCATTTTACTCAGATTTTTGTGCTGAATTCAGCAAAAATAATGTTTAGGTGAAGAGGTGAGATCTCACCTGTTTTTCACCTAATTTTTCACCTCTTTTTTTCACAACCGTTTTACATGGTAAACGTTATTTTTACATGTATTTTTCAGCAACTTCGTCAAATAATTTTATAGCTTTATCTATCTCATCTACTTCAAACGTTTCTTTACCTTTTATGGGAGCACCATACATTTTCTCAAACTTTTCAAGTAGTTCTGTTTCAGCAGCTCTCATATCGTTAACGAACACAACCTTGACTCTATTGACTGTACTGTCATATCTTTTGAGTTATATTATTATGTTCTTCCTATCTTATATCTCTTTGTGTTGAAGTCCTTCGGTTTCTGAACGATGTAAAGTAAGCCTTCACTGCAACGTTCCGTATCGAATGAACCATATGTTATGAAGTTATATCCAACAACTGGGTCTAACCATAACAAAATTATTGGTATAAGACTTTTGTCTATAAGATATGCTGTAGTTCCATGAAATGCTACTGATATCATAAGCTCAGGATTTCTTGTCAAAATTTTCTGAGTAGAAGCATTTCTAACCAGTCCTTCGGTTTCTTTCCAGATGGAGATATAATGTCTGACAAAGAATATTTGTTGTATTTCTTTGAGTATCTTACGTTTAAATCACCTATTCTAACCACTTTGGTGTCATTGTCTATCTTTCTAACTGTTTCAAACTCAATGTTTTGTCATTTCTGTTCTTACATACAAAATAAAAAAATAAATAAAAATAAAACTAACTTTATTTTTTCTGTCTTAAGGAAATTCATGAAAATTCATGAGGTTAGAAAACGTGTTAGAAAACGTGTTAGATCTAACATTCTAACATAAATTATATTTTTACTGAATTCAATAAAAATAAATGGTTCATTTACTCACAATATTTTTTTACAAAACGACCCCAAACTTTTAACTTCTTTTCTGCAGCTTCAAATGCTATCTTAGCGAGTTCATATTCTCTAAATTCTCTCTTTAAATCTTCTTGTTCCCATTGGTCTAGTTCGTATGGAGAATCTCTATAACCATAATATATCTCACGTTCATGTTCTAATTGTTTTTCACACATTTTTCCAACTTCTTCTTTCGAACAAAGGTTTAGCATTCTCCACTGTATCTTCGAGTTCTTCTTCATCTAATTTCTCATGAACTTCTTGTCTATGGAGTCCATAATTTTTCCAACTGCTATGCAATATTTTGGAGAAGCCCACATTGCTATATAGTTTATAAGTCTTGGTCTACATACGTTCCTCTAACCTGTTTGATTTCATCAGAATTCCGGCATGAATTTTGTATAAAAAGCAACCGTCTGAATTCCGGCGGTTGCTATATTCTTCACAAAAATGCCTTATAATACTCTTCCAGGACTTATTTCCAACAACTTTCTAAAGTCTTTCCTAAACTGCTGACACATATTTGTTGCATTAATGTAACTATCCTTGTCTCTACGTAAGACTTCAATACCGTTATAAGTACCTTTTGTGAATGTTTCGCCATTAGATTTGTTCGTGAACGTTTTTGCTTCGACTGACATTTCTGTTCTTACATACAAAATAAAAAAAAATAAAAAAATAAAACTAACTTTATTTTTTCTGTCTTAAGGAAATTCATGAAATTTGGTCATTTTTCAGCAAAAATAAAGTTTAGGTGAAGAGGTGAGATCTCACCTTTTTCACCCGTTTTTCACCTCTTGAATTTTCATGATTTCATCGTAAATGTTTTGTCATGATTTCATCGTAAATGTTTTGTCAAGACTTCTTCGTACATGTTTTGTCAAAACTTCTTCGTAAATGTTTTGTCAAAACTTCTTCGTAATGAGCGTAAATCAGACAAAAATAAAGTTTAGGTGAAGAGGTGAGATCTCACCTGTTTTTTCACCCGTTTTTTCACCTCTTGAATTTTCATGATTTCATCGTAAATGTTTTGTCATGATTTCATCGTAAATGTTTTGTCAAAACTTCTTCGTACATGTTTTGTCAAAACTTCTTCGTAAATGTTTTGTCAAAACTTCTTCGTAATGAGCGTAAATCAGACAAAAATAAAGTTTAGGTGAAGAGGTGAGATCTCACCTGTTTTTTCACCCGTTTTTTCACCTCTTGAATTTTCATGATTTCATCGTAAATGTTTTGTCATGATTTCATCGTAAATGTTTTGTCAAAACTTCTTCGTAAATGTTTTGTCAAGACTTCTTCATCGTAATGAGCGTAAATCAGACAAAAATATATTTTAGGTGAAGAGGTGAGATCTCACCTGTTTTTTCACCCGTTTTTTCACCTGTTATTTTATAAGCGTTTTACATGAATTGTACGATGTATATTTGAAATTCTAAACAATTTCGTAGCTTCTATTTCTTCTGTCAGTATGTCAAAAGTTTTAACGATACCGAAAGTTTCTTTATACTTCTTCTTGACGTCAGATAGAAGGAAATCGTCAGCAGTTGGATAGTTTTTGTTCAGAAATTCTAACATGTCCATTTTATCTTCTGCTGGTTTTTCTGCTTCTTTCTTTAAATCTGCATAGTCGTTTCTCATTCTTTCTATCTCTTTGACAGAATAGTTATATTTCCTTATTGCTGCTTTACATTTAGAACATTGCGGGTTCATTTTTGCGTTATATTCTGAAACCTTACCTGCTAAAACAACTAAAGCGTCAATGGTTTTCTTTAAATCTGAAGCAGTTGGTTTTATTTGTTCATTCCATACCTTACATCTTCTATCTTTATCTCTTATCTGCCATACACATTCAGCAACTAACGAAACAAAGTTGTCGTAGGTCTTAAATTCTTCAGATTTATATATGTCAGAAACATTCTTATATACCATGTCGCAATCTTTGTCCATAACCTTATGGTTGCAATGAAATCCTAGAAACTCATAGTTTACCTTTCGTATGAACTTCTTTATTTCTACTGAGTCAGTTGCTTTGACTTCAATTTCGTCGAATTCAGGAATAGTGAGTTTTTGTTGTTGGATTTCAGGTAGTTTAGGCAAATGGTCAATAATGTCCTGCATTTCATAAAGATACTGTTCATTTGTTTCATCTTTCGCACTACAGTCTAAATTACTTGTTAAAAGTTCCTGCTTTATCTTCTGGATTTCTGTTTCAAAAGTATATGAAGAAGGAATAAAGCTTTTCATCTCTACTAACATTGACGTAGGATTCATGACTAAAGAGTTTGGTGCTGTTGTTTGAATTGTTGTTGTGCCGATTGTTGAAATCATATCTTTTATACAAAATAAAAAAATAAAAAAAAATAAAACTAACTTTATTTTTTTATTTCGGGAAAATTCATGAAAATTCATGAGGGTAGAAAACGTGTTAGAAAACGTGTTAGAAAACGTGTTAGATCTAACATTCTAACATAAACTTTATTTTTGTCTGATTTACGCTCATTACGATGAAGAAGTCTTGACAAAGCATGTACGTTCATGTTTGACAAAACATTTACGAAGAAGTCATGAAAATTCAAGAGGGTAGAAAAGAGGTTAGAAAAGAGGTTAGAAAAGAGGTTAGATCTAACCTTCTACCCTAAATTATATTTTTGTCTGATTTACACTCATTACGATGAAGTCTTGACAAAACATTCATGAAAATTCATGAAAATTCATGAAAATTCAAGAGGTGAAAAAAGAGGTGAAAAAACAGGTGAGATCTCACCTCTTCACCTAAACATTATTTTTGGGTCCTTTACACTCATTACGAAGAAGTCTTGACAAAACATTTACGAAGAAGTCTTGACAAATTCAAGAGGTGAAAAAAGAGGTGAAAAAACAGGTGAGATCTCACCTCTTCACCTAAACTTTATTTTTGGGTCCTTTACACTCATTACGAAGAAGTCTTGACAAAACATTTACGAAGAAGTCTTGACAAAACATTTACGAAGAAGTTTTGACAAAACATTTACGAAGAAGTCTTGACAAAACATTTACGAAGAAGTCTTGACAAAACATTTACGAAGAAGTTTTGACAAATTCAAGAGGTGAAAAAAGAGGTGAAAAAACAGGTGAGATCTCACCTCTTCACCTAAATTATATTTTTCAATACTTTTTCAGCACTTTTCCGTAGTTATATATGAAAGACAATTCGAGATAAAAGTCATAGTACAATGGAATAATATGTTGCACACCATTTGTTGTGAACCAAACTTGAAAGTCAGAGAAACTGTTACTAGGTGGTTCGTAGAATTTAGAAGCAAAGTCATAAAAGTCCTTACCAATACATAGAAAACTATTGTTGCTTGAACTGAAACTTGCATGACACATAACATTTTGAGGGTCAAACACGTTTCTATAAACCATCAAATCTGCTGGTGGAAGTATAAATTGAAATGGACCATCTGGTGGTAATGGTTCGTTCTGGTTTAGTAACCGAAGAAATTGTGCCCAAGAACGTTTGTCTACTTTCCAATATAAAAACTCTGTATCTCTTGGAGGGTTAATTTCAATCTTTTGAAATGAAACGGTGGAGTTCATCTTGTCATATTCTAGTTTCAGATAGTATGTTCCATTTAGTAAAGAGTCGTATTTTTCTTGAAATTCCCAATAATATTTGTTCATTTGAGTTTGAAAGTCATTTAGAGTTTTCTCAAGACTTTCGTCTGAACGAACTGTAAAGATTCTCATTTCGTCAAATTTGTCTATTAGACCATCATGACCTTTATACTGCCCATGAAAATATACTGCTGCGAACATAAATGCGTTAGTTCTATTTGAAAACAAAACTCTTCTAAATCCTATTGCCTTTGCATCTGAAGGACTTTGAAGCCAACGAATTGGATAGTCAAACCTGTATGCTCGGGATGAAATTTCTTCATCTGAAATAGTCCTACCAGCATTTGTAAAGATATAGTCTAACGGTTTTGTATCTGCTACTTTTGTTCTTTGTTTTTCAACCTGAAGCATTTAATATATGTAAAAATATATTGTTTTAAAATGGTATGCCATTTCATATTTCTCATCTAACAAACAAGTTTCCCAACTCTGCTTTTATTCTAGCAGACTCAGCGTACATTTCAAATAAAATTAAAAAATGTCACTTTTTAAAAATAAATTTTTACTTCATGCAATGTTCACTAACATCGAAAGGCATGTTCATAAGACGTTCTTCTTCTAACCTCTCTAGTCTGTTTGGATAATTTGCACGTGCTGTTTCCAAATCCATTTCGTAGCGAAGACCAGCCAGTTTGTCATAGACTTTTATGGGTCTTCCCTTCCTATATTTAAACTTCTTCGAAACTCTCCAACCATATCTTTGCAACTCTGCTTTTATTCTAGCAGATTTTCTATCCATTCTATATGGGGGCATTTTTATAAAAATAAAAAAATGTTTTTTTCTTTACTTAACATAACCGCCTGCTGCCATAAGTCTTTGACGCCAACCCATACCAGCTAATGAAGGTTGACTTGGTTTAGTTTGGAAACTAAACTTTGGTTTTGGTTTATCTTCAGTTTTTGGTTTCTCTTCTTCTCTATCGGTTTTTTCGTCACTTTTCGGTTCCTCTGACTTTACTTCACTTGCAGGAACAGTTGTGTCGTCAACATCTTCATAAATATCATATGCCATTTGTTTTTGTTTTCCTTTCAACTTTTTGTGTTTGTTGTAAAGTTTAGAATATTTCGACTCTAAGTCAATGAGATGTTCTATAATGAACTGTTGGTCAGTGAAGTAAAACTTTTCCATCTGTTGTCTCGAAAGCTCCTTCAGACTTCAATATTTTATTTGTGAGAGTCTGTTTCTTTTTTGAGATACTAGCCGTTCCATTTCTATGAAAAGTGACTTTATAGTTAGGGTTTGTATTTCCAGACCTGGCACTTTCTATTATTGAATTTTTCTCTTCATCTGTAAGTTCTTTGACAGGTTTTGACAATGGTTCTGAACTTTTTGTTTGTGGTGTCAAATCTACCGTTTCAACTTCTTCGGTCATTTCATCTCAGTAAAAAATTTTAGTTTGGTTTGTTTTCAACTGGTTGTTTAGGTTTTTTAAGTCGGTCTAAAACTTCCTGAGGTATAGGAAGAACTTGACAAACACGTTGTGTAACTGCTGGAAGCCGACAAATCCATCTTGAACCCATTTGTCTCAATGCTGTATTGTTCATTTCATCTCAGTAAAAAAATTTACATTCCCCACGTTTGAGGCGGTTGAGGTTGGTTATTGTTTACCCACTGTTGTGCATGGTTATATCCTCTGTTAAAGAATCTTTCACCTTGGTCCATATAGTGTCCTGCTTGGTTATAGTAGTCATTTGCTTTGTTATAATAGTTTCCTGCTTGTCTTCCTACATTGTCCATCCATCCTTGAACTTTTCCTCTTGTTTCAGGATTTGGAATAAGATTTGTTGCATCTCGTGCTACATCCCAACCTTTCTGTACAGTTTGTATAATAGGTTGTGCTTTCTCTTTAAGTATACCTAATGTACTCAAAATCTTCCTTCCAACTCCAAATACACCTCTGGCTATTGTTCCAACTGCGGGCAAAAATCTGGATGCAACTCCTGCTAATGCGCCAAATAAACCCATTTCTTATAGGGTAAAAAATGACGAATCCAAACAAGGACCCCTATGTTTCTAAAGCGACAAAGAAAGCACTCATGGTAAAAATCTTTAGTTCAACACTAAATGCTTGGTTTATGGATATCTTGGAAAACATTCCGAGGTATAGAGAAGATGGACCACCATACTGGCTAATATTTGTCGGTCAAAACACAAGATACTGTGAAGCCATACCATTACAGTCCAAAGCTATTTTAGATATCTTAGCAGCTTTGACAATATTCGTTGACAAATACCATCCAACAAAACTGACATCTGACTGTGAAAGTTCTTTCAAATCAGATGATGTAAAAAACTATCTGCGTTCAAAAAATGTAAACCAATATTTCATTGTCGACCAAAACCATTCTGCTCTTGGTGTCATTGACGGTTGTATAAAAATGTTAAGAGACTTAAACCAACCACAAGGTGGTGAAGCAAATGAAATGTCATATGACGACAAGTATAGACACTTCTCCATGGCAAAGATGAGACAAGTTTTAAATATTTACAATAGCCGTAAACAAAAAGGTTTGGGAAACCACTCCCCGAAGAAATGAAAAACAACCCTGACTTAGAAAAGACTATATATTTAATAATTTAGTCAAAAGGACAAACAAGAAAAGAATGCCGGGCTTCAAACTTCAGAAAGGTGACAAAGTAAAAATAGAAATACCTAAACGCGACCCATATGAAAATACTATTGACTATGACAACAATGGGAACCGACAGGTACTCATTCGTGTTCGTAAAAATAGAAGAAAGTATACAAGAGAATATTATGAAGTTTTAGGCAAACATGGCAAAATATAACCACTGCAAGCAGAAGATAAAACTTATTGTCAGACCTCGTTTCAAACTTGTCAAAGTTCAAGGTGGTATACTTTCAAAGGACAGTTCCTAACAAATATAAGACAAACTCCTGACGAATATGCTAAAGAAGTTGAAATGACGACTAAGATTTCTATACCATGCGTAAACTGTCATGTAAGGTGGCATGTATTCTTTACTTTGTCCCGTTGTTTGCGTATATCCTGAAACGCGATGTGTATGGTTTCCTCCTCCCTCAGTGTTACTCAGTAACAATCTATAGCAACTTAACGTTGTCTTTAACATCATATCCTTTACCTTTTATCATTGCTGACCAATCCCAATATCTATGCTTATGCCAACCTGCTTGAATGTACTTAAATCTATGTAGTGACTATGTGCAGGTAAATTTTCACCTGAAATCGTTTTACTTCCACCTGTTTCCTTTGAAGAGTTTGCACAATACAAAAACCTGTCGACTATTTGAGTCCAAGTTCCAAAACCCAGAACTGTTTCTGGTCTGGTAGAGTTCATTGACGTATAAATAGAGCCTATAGGATATAATGTTTGAAGTTTTCTGTCTTTAATGTTTGAAGCTCTGTTTTGTCTGCTTTCTTGTCTAACATTGCGGGTAGTTCATATGCTTCAAAGTTTCTGGCATGACTTTCAATGTTCCTGCAACTCTTATCTAAATTGTTAAGAGTATCTTTTACGCTTGTACTCGGATTCTCTAAAGGTGCACTTGAACCAAGGTCAAAGTTCAGTATTATGTCGTCTGCTCTAACAGTTGTAAAACTTGTATGTGTATGAGTCTTATTTGCTTTCTTCTCTAAACTCATCGTTAACATAAGTTTTATCTGCTTTAAGGTCTAAACATCCTGAAACCCATCCTGTATCGGCTTTAGTTTTTAAAATCTTCGATGTCCGTTCATGGTACCAGTCAACCCTTTCTATAATTTCTTTATCTTTTTCATCCACATATTCCTTATCCGCCTTCTTCACTAACACACTAGCCATAAGTCCCTTATCTACCTTATTTTCAGGCTAACGTTTAAGTCTGTTATTTCAGATATAGAATGTGTATGAGTCTTTTTTAGAATATTCGTTTTCAGCTCTCGTCACTTCACTTGACATTTTATTGTCAACATATGTTTTGTCTGCTAGTTCAGGATGAGTATGTTCTTTTGTTGCATAAGCATTGTTAGCTCTTTCTTTTCTTTTGCTATTGCATCGTCTACATATTCTTTGTCAGCTTTGTTGTCAACATCTGCTTTCAAAAGAAGTTCATTTATAGGTTTCTCGTTTAAAGTTCCTTTTGTTGGATTTATACAGACAGTATTGTTCTTCTTGTCTTGAAATAGAAACTCATCTGTCATTGGGTTTAATGTCAGTTTTAAGTTTCCTTCTTTCAATGACTCAGATATCTTAGAATAGTTTGAAAAGTTTGTTGTGTTCTTATTTAGAGCTTGCATAATGAGTTGTCGGTTGTGTTGTATTTCTCTCATGGAAGCAATATCTTTCGACATTTTTATTCTAGATAAAATATGCTTTCAATAGAAAAAGAAAATTCAAGAGTTGCTACAACTAAACCATTAGATGAACTTTTTACTAATGTCGGTCAAAAGTTTGAGACAGAGACCGTAAAGCATGAAGGCTATCGTTTTGACTACCCATTAAGATGGTTAAGAGACCATCTGTCACAAAAGCTATTGGCTTTCGTAGAATGAAGTTCATTTCAGAAGCATACATGGTTTCCCATTTACGGTCGGTTTTGAAGTTCGATACTATAACAAAGAAAAACGTATGTATGAGAAATTTGAACAGGGAAACTTTTACAAGTTAGTTTGCTTGTAAACTTAGAAACAACTCTTCAAGCTTTTCAAGAAAAAATAAACGATATCTATCTCGAATATGCAAAACAGTATAACATTGACGAGGGAGAGTACCATCTCGATATTATTTATGACAGGAAAAATGCAACTGTTAAAATCAATAGAATAGAAGACCTTGGAGAAAACGTTTATATTTCTACAAAATATAACAACTTGGCATGGTATAGATTTATGAGGATGTTAAATCAGCCTGCAGCATATCCAGTACACCCAGACTTTTATGAAGTCGAAAACCCTAATGGAACATATGAAAATGTTTTCGACCCAGATGCTATTATTGTTCATGCTTCATTTTCTGGCGCCCAAAACTCTTTCTTATGCTTGGCAAATGATTTTACAAAAACCTACAAAGTTATACGAACCACCAAGTGGAAGTATTTCAGACTTTCAAGTATGGTTTACTACAGATGGAAGAAAAAGAATAATTCCATTATACCATGCGTTTTACTTAGAACTTAGTTTCATATACAACTACTATCGAACGGTAAAAATATAATTTTTTAATACGGTTGAGGTGTTGGATTTGGTTGCAACTAGACTGTGGTGCAGGTTCAGGCTGTTGTATAACAGGAGCTTGTTCTTCTGGTTCAGGGTCTTTAGGTATAATACCAACAAACTGACCTACTCTTTTACCAATATTTTTGACTCCGTTCCAAATTCCTCTTCCTACGGTTTTTATTCCATTCCATATACCTCTTCAACTCTTCTGAAGAAGTTTCCAATACTACTGAAGAAACCCATTTTACTATATGTAAAAATCTAATGTCCGCCTAGTCTCTTACGTTTCCTGTTGAGTTCCATAGCATTCTTTAACTGGAGCTCATACATTCTGTTTCTCCTCTGGTAGAAAACATATTCTGGGTCAACTCCTGTGTTCGCGTCATCTGCATAAAGTTGTTTATATCCCACTTCAGGTTTGTATAAAACTCTTTCCATCTCATATTTGCATACCATGGTGGCAAACCTAACGCAGCGTCATTTGACATGGCAGTTTGCATTTGTACATCTGTTGGCACTTGACCATAGTTTGCCATTGCAGTTTGTATTCTAACTTCATTTGGAATATTCTCTGGGTTTGGTTGTCCAGGTTGCTGTGCATTCGCTAAGTTCTGTGCGTCATTTAATATTAGATAAAAATATCTCTTACGAGTACATATACTGAACATTTGCAGGCATTGGTTCATCTTCATATTCTCTGTACTTTTCTGCCACGTCAAAGAAATAAATGACACAATGGAAAAAACTTAAAACAAGTAGTCCGATTTCAAACCACATTTACTTACTAATAAAATTTCTTTGTTATGACACTTTCTCCAGTTTATAGGACCTCTCTCATATTCTATCTTGTCATATATAAACTCATAGTCATGTATGTCCTCTAACCATCTCATAACGGTTTCCAAACCACTTTTATCGGATGTAAAGTAAAAGCATGGATGGTTATGTAAAACGTCTAAAGTTTCTAAAGAGTCTCTCAAAGTCCAGTCTACTTGGTATTGAAAATCCCATGTGTTATAGAACGGCGGGTCCACTATAAAGAAAACATTTTCCTTGTCTTTATATTTTTCATACAAATCTGTCCAATGACATCTCACAAACTCTATACCCTCAATATATTTTTCTATGTCCTCTTTGAAAACATTTGTATAGTTAAGATATAAAACTTTTGACATAAGTGTTTCAATGTCATGAACTCTTATAGAAACTATATAATAGTCTAGCAGATATACTATCCCAGTCTATATATTCTGCTTTTTCAAAACCTCTCTCACAATATTTTTCTTATCTAATGGTATACGTTCCATCTTACCTATAGGTATCTTTTCTTTTAACTCTTTCAATATATTGTTTGTGTCTGGAATATGTTTGAGACGGTCCATATAGTTGTCGAAGTCATTGCATATAATCTTTGAGTCTGGGAATATTATATGGCACAAATGGGATATATAGAAACTTCCACCGAACAAATCTACAAATGTTAGACCATTCGGTAGTTTCTTAAGTTCTCTCAATATAATATCTTTACATTTACTCTTATTTCCAAAGAACGGTAACGGTGGTTTTGTAAAATTCATTTATATATAATAATAAAAATGTTTTTTCCTGAAAAGTGACAGAAAAGTGACAAAACATTTACGAAGAAATCATGAAAATTCAAGAGGGTAGAAAAGAGGTTAGAAAAGAGGTTAGATCTAACCTTCTACCCTAAATTATATTTTTGGGTCCTTTACACTCATTACGAAGAAGAAGTCTTGACAAAACATTTACGATGAAATCATGAAAATTCAAGAGGGTGAGAAAACAGGTGAAAAAACGGGTGAGATCTCACCTCTTCACCTAAACATTATTTTTGGGTCCTTTACACTCATTACGATGAAGTCTTGACAAAACATTTACGTTCATGTTTGACAAAACATTTACGTTCATGTTTGACAAAACATTTACGAAGAAGTCTTGACAAAACATGTACGTTCATGTTTGACAAAACATGAAAACATATATAATTTGTGAAAAGCTCCTGGAAGACCCGTATATATAAGAACTTCATTTATAATAATCATCTTCAGGGCTAGAAGGCACGAAGTGCCTGGAAGCCCCACTACCTTTTTTTTTTTTTAATTGCAATTGAAAAAATGTAAAAACGCATCACAAAGCGTTTTATATAATTTAGTATCACATGAATCAAAAATTCTGTATTAAACGATTATTTAGATTCAAAAATTCAATTGTCCTAATCGTCTCAATTTTAGTACTCTTTTATTATCTGTATATCAGATTATAATAAATATTTCATTAACTTTTCTATTGTCAAATCAAATATATTCTGACAATTATTTTTACAAAAATAAATCAACAATTCTTCTCACAAGGTATAAAAATCCGATTTTGGTTTCAATTGAATGTGAAAACTTTTGAAGCAATTTTATATGAATTGATTTATCTGAAGAAATTTTATCAAAAAATCGTTCGTAACTTCCAAGTAATTAAATTTTTTACTAGATGTAACTAAAATGAAATAAGAAATGATTAGTAAAATATCATGCTTTGCTAGCTTGCCATTTACTGATTTTAGTGTATTCATCACTGATTCTGCAAGTCATCAATAAAATATCCTATTATAAAGATATAACATATATATTGAAGTTAAAAAATAACATTAAGAGTATAACCGCAATCTATTTGGAGTAGTATTCATGTTGCTAGATTTATAGTCCTCAAAACAGATTTGATACATTTTCGTATAGCGCTGTTGGTAATTTACAGATACGAAATTATAAAATAATCGATATTTATCTTATGACCATTTCATCCATGCAGTCAGCAAAGTGTCTCATTTTTTGATAAAAATAAAATCGCTCCAAATAAAATGAAGTAAACTATTGAAAAATACTTTTTTTTGTTTTAAATAATGAGTGAGGAGGTAACTGTCCGCATCCTCTTCCCACAGACTAATTTAAATGTTGTTGAGCATAATTTTAATATTGATAAAGAGGTAACAGCTATTTTGGAATACGCTATTCAGTGTTTTCCAGACAAAGTTTTGCCATCAAGCCAAATCTACGTAAGTAATGATCAACACTTATACGATTTTATCTCCCCAGAAACCAAGATTAATGATCTTAAGTATTCTCAGCAACAGCAAATGCTCGTTGTTCCAGAATCGTATTCAATTACAATTCAAGACCCATTAAACAGAACTATCTCGATGAGCATCAAGTCCAATTTCTTGGTAAGAGAAATCGTTCGTACAGTTTGCGTACAAAGCCAATTACTCGATCCAAGATTTTATGTCATGACAGCAAAGAATGTTGTATTAGATCAGGATGGTACATTTGCTGCTCAGGCTCCATTCGCTTCACAGTTCAACCTTACAAGGCTCGAAACTGACCAGCTTTGCCAATTACTTCAGTCAGATTTCATTTCTGGCACATTATCATGCACGGACAAGGATATTCCTTACGTTATGGCCTCATTCCTTCTCAAGCAGAACGGTCCATACAAATCCTCCGATACGAAGCAAGTTTTAGAGGCAGAATTGGCCAAATTCGTCCCAAGATCAATTCAAGAGCCTAAGAAATTCATCAGCGATGCTGTATCAACATACAAGAAGCTCAAGGCTACAGATTCCTTTACAAATGACTTTGTTGACTATCTTCTCAATTATATCCACTTTATGTCAATAGTTGTCAACGCAGAGAGATACCAGGGCCTTATTGGCAAGAAGCCTTCGAAGGATAAAGTCACAATTTCCCTCGGTTACTCAGTTCTCAAATTTTATAAGCAAAATTCAACGAACTTCATCGATCAGTACAACTTGACTGCCATGAGGAACCTCCAAATGGAAGGTCTCGACTCATTCAAGTTCGAATACGACACTCCAAAGGGTCCAATTCAAGTTCGTTGCCAATCTAACGATGAAATGCAGAATATCTTCAATACAATTGTCGGCAGACTTAAATCTCCAGGTGCCAAGCGCGGTTCAGACACCCGCGGCAGCAGCGATTCCTTTGCTTCAGTTGCAATTCCATCATTCGCACAACTCTTCAGCTACTACTCAGAAATCCCACGTTTCGAGCTTTCCCAGATCACTACAAGAGTTATCCACCTCTTATTGTCCCATATTAAGACACAAAATGCAACTTTCGTAATGGACTTCCAACAGAACAAACAAACCGACAAATCTTACTTTCAATGCGTCCGTCTTACAGCTTCCATCTGCAGATTGATCGACGAACAAACCGCAATGAACTTATATACAGATCTCGAGAATTTAACAACTACCGATGCTAACTACTACGAGACCTTATCCGAGCGTGAACATTTCGCCCAGAAAGTTATGTCCTCCAAGGCTTCAAAGTCCGAACAAAAAACATTTGCCGCTCAGATGCAAACTTTGAACCAAAAGTCACAAGATGCCCACCAGGAACTCGAAAACGCCATAAAGAAGTTCACGGAAACCCTTCTCAAGGCTCACGAACACATTGGCGAGATGATCGAAGAAAAGTCACAATTTGTCCTTCGACCATTGGCCATTTCCTGCATAAGGTCAATCCTCTATCTCTTGTTCGTCTACTACTGGATTAACGAAATGTCAGATATGAGGTCAACAATTCAACAGATCAAAGACACATTATTGCAGATCATCGCCGATTTCGAGAACATCAACTGCTACAGTGTCGAATACAAGACTCTCACAGAACATTTCGCAGTTTTAGTCCAATTATCTAAAGATGCCATTACTCACGCCAATTCTTACGATCCGAGCGAGCCAACACGCCAGTACTTGATCATCACAGCCACAGCCATGCACGATGAAGTCGAAAAGTGGAATAAGGAATTATTAACTTATTTCGAGAAGAATCCACCGAAAGAGCTCTCAAAGCCACTGGACAAGATCGAGAAGATCGTTCCAGATGAGACACGTCAACAGTTGAAGCTCTCACACCAGATTCTTGAAGAATTATCTGGAAATATCGACAATCTCAACGAAGCTGAAGACAAATTGAAGAAACTCTCCGTATTCATCACAACAATACTCGGAATGGCCCCAGAATCCACTCACGAGCCTTGCATCATCGCTTTCAACGAAGTAAGAATTGATGTCGAACGATCATTTGTCAAAAACGGAATGTACAATGCATCAGCCTCATGTGAGCGTTGCACAGCCGCCCTTGATGCAGCCTTCCAGTCCGTAAACCCAGCAAATGACCTCAGACAGCAATTGACGCAATTCCCAATTGACGATGCCCGTGTTTTGGCTTTGTTACCAATTGTTGATTATCTCGACCAGAACGGTCCACTCTACCAAGGCTCATCTACACAGGTGGACATTCAGAGGTTCATTATGCAGATGACATTGGCGAAGACGGAGACATTAGTTGAAATTGCATTTACTGTTGAATCTCATGTTCCTGAGAATTTGAGACATTTAACAGAAGTTTGCGATCCAACGAAAGACTTGTATCCGGAAGTCGACAGCGAAATGGACATCCATCAATTGGCAACACAGGCGAAACAGAGTTCATTGGATGCAGTCAATTCCGCACAAAACATCAGACAAAACGTCAGAGAGTTCGAAAGAGAGTGTTCTAAGAAATACAGGACATTGAACACACAGTTGTGGAGAGTCATGAACATATTCAGACAGTACGCAATTGACGAAGACCCAGGAACAGTCGGCCACAAGACTTTCGAACAGTGCAGAGAAGCATTCAGAATTTTGATAGAAGAAACCGCTTTTGACATGAAACGTGACAGATCATTTTTACCATTTATCCAAGAATTCACTGACAAAGTGATGGCAGTCACTGAATCCCCACGCAGACCAAAGACACTCGGAGCACTCTGCGTCTTCTTGTTGTCACAGCAGACAAGACAAGGATTCTACGAAGCTGCAAGAGCTTTGGCAGATTTCACTCATTTCGTTCTTTGCGAAGATTCGAACAAGGCAGCGAGAAAACTCGTCGAAGACAGCCAGACAGAGTACGAGTTCAGAACAACAACAATGATGATCTCGCAGCTGAAGAACAGACTCATAAACGTAAAGAACAAAGTCGATCTTTCAATGAAGGCAAAGACACAAATCGATATCAGAAAGTCTCATGTCGATTTGAGATCAGATTTCGCTACATTTATCACAAAATTCAATGAAAACATTTTCTTTGTTTTCACACAAATGGTCGCAATGAAGATCAGAAACATCGCTGCTATTCAACAGCTCGCAACAGGTGTAGAAGCGATTGAGAAAGACCTTCCTTTGGTTATGTCTATCGAATACTCCGCTCCTTACTTCTCTAGATCTGTCTGCGGAATTGTTTTGTACTCTATGGACCAGATCATCAACACTGCAAAGGAAATGAACAGTGGAAAGACCGTCCAGTGCACAAACGACGCACAGTTGGCTGTTAGAGAGTTCTTGTTCATGATTAGAAGAAAAGTTGCTGAAGCTGATGAAGAATCAAACAGAGCTCGCCGCGGTATTGGTATTCCAGATATGCAGGCTGTTATCGATAGAGAAACAAAGGCTATGAATGCTGCTGCTGATTTCCAGAGATCAATAAGAAAGAGACAATGGACAGTGAAGTAAAAATTCATTTTATAATTTCACTTTTTTAAAAATTCATAACAATTTTTTTTACTGGTAGTTCTATAAGTTATCTATACGAGTTGATCTATTTTTTCTTATACAATAGAATATGGATGTCTGAATTCATATATTGCAATATACTATACAGGTCAAATAAGATGATATTAGATAATATCGGTTTTGACTAATATTTTTATTAAATTTAGGTTAGCCAATTATGGGAAACCAGGAATTCAATCAATTTGTATACATATTCAGAATTAATATTTTAGATATTATTAGTCATATTCTAAATGTGAATACAACCTTGCTAATAATGTGGAAAACAGGATTTCGCCCTATGGGACCTATAGCAGATTTTTGATTAGATGAATATTCTAAGAGAAACAAGCTTTGGAAAAAAATTTCATAGAGAATTTTTTTTCTCACATTTCTCTCAATTTTTTGACACACATCATTTCTAACCTAATATTCTAAGGTCGAAAGTTAATATTTTTGGTCAGGAGAAAGTAAATATGAATCACTATATAGTACCTAATATGACTGTTATACTTTTCTGCTATTAAAATAAAGATATATTGATTTTTTCATAGCATGTGAGAAATTGGTAAGTGCACCCTTAATTTTAATTTTTATTCTAAAAATTCGACTTATTCTGTCAATTCTAATTACAATCTTTGCCAAGTTCAAGCGTAGTCAACTTAATTCAACAATTAAACCAATTCCACACAACCCAAAAATCAGATTATCGTTCATGTTTTCATATTTCATTTGTCTCAAAATTGTACTGACAGATTAGTATATCCTTCTAACTACCAAATAACCAATAGTAGATCAAACTATATACCAAGTAAGATACAATATGGTCAAAAGATTGATTTTAATAAAAACTTTTATTATATTATATACTGAAGCATCTTTTATGCAAATGAATTCAATCTAATTCTCTTACTGCATAGAAATTATATTCAAAACCATAGCTAGATGATAGTTTCTGAAGTCATAAATATATTCTCCGTTTGCGATAAATGCGTCTATCAGGACACTCTATTTTTCTCGATCACAGTTCCTCAATGGTATCAAAAAATTTTAAGGTTAAGAGTTTCCATACCTTTCTCTTATCATTAAAAAAGTTCATAATCAGATATCATGATCAAAGCTATTACTATTCTAACGCAACATAAAATATATATACATGATATAGTTTATGATGACTTTTAAGCTAATTAGCTCTTATTCATATGTTAATTCTAGAAATACGTGTAAATAAATAGGTTTATCGGCAATTTTACATGTATTTCAGGACAAAAATGATACATCATAATTGGCTAATAGTAGCATAGATTTCATCCATATGCCAAACGGGGCTGAAATTCGTGTTTTTTAAGATCTCAAGATTTAGAAATCTCGGATAAAAACTTAATAAATCATATGTTCTGCTATGCATTCACATTATCACCATATTTCTACGCATATTGTGTCGCATAAATAGCTATTTATTTTAAACAGATATCGCAGAAAATCGGGGAAAAAAACCTCAATGATAAAAAAATTTTGGTGTCAGATTTTCCTCCTACTCTTACGTTTCTACAGAAAATGGAGTAACTATAAATTGAACTTATAATCTACAAAACATTTATTGACAAAATTTTGATTTTAAAGAAAGCGTCGAAGATAGCATGCATTGATAATTCATCATAATTATCATTTTTGCTGCAATTTACAAAGATATTGACTCAAGATTCTATACGAATGATGGAAAAACGCTTAATAAAGTTAATGATTCATCATCTAACCTTAGGATATCGGCTAGATGCGAAATTATATCAAGTGAATGCTTTAAAAATTTAAAAACACTACAATCTTTTTCATTTGAAGAAAATTCGAACCTAAAAACAATTGAATTTCAAGGTTTTTATTATTGTACCAATCTTAGAATTATTAATTTATCATCATGCACAAAACTTACAACAATTTCTTTATATGCATTTTCTTATTGTAGTAGAGTTACTGAGATACTTCTACCAAATGGACTTAAAGAAATACAAAAATATGCTTTTCAAAAAGAATCTGATATAACCACTATTATAATTCCTTCATCTGTTGAAACAATAGGTTATCGTGCATTTGAAAGCTGTTCTAATCTAACAAATGTTACTTTTGCTGAAGGTTCGAATTTAACTTCTTTAGAAGGAGAAGTTTTTTCTTACACTAACATTTCTTCTTTTGAAATTCCAGCGAAAGTTAACAAAGTCAGTGGATCTACATTTGGTGAATATAAATTAACAAATCTCTCACTCAATTCTTCGAACGATTATTTAATTATCGAAAATAACGTTCTTTTTTCAAAGGATAAAAATATTTTATATTTAGCATGTCACAAATATATCGAAACATGTATAATTCCAGCTTCTGTTAAAACTTTAACAGAATATTGTTTTTCCAACCTAAAATCTTTAGAATCTTTTTCATTTGAAGAAAATCCTAACTTAACAACAATTGGAAAGGATAGTTTTTATTATTGTACCAATCTTAGTATTATTAATTTATCATCCTGCACAAAACTTACAACAATTTCTAATTATGCATTTTCTACTTGCAGTAAAGTTACTGAGATACTTCTACCAAATGGACTTAAAGAAATACAAAATAATGCTTTTCTAATTAATTCTTTAGTAACAACAATTAAAATTCCTTCATCTGTTGAAATAATAGGTTATAGTGCATTTGAAAGCTGTTCTAATCTAGCAAATGTTATTTTTGCAGAAGGTTCGAAATTAACTTCTTTAAAAGGATATGTTTTTTCTTATACTAACATTACTTCATTGAAATTCCAGAAAATGTCACAAAAATCGAACTAAATGCATTCAGTGGTTCCAAAATAACAAATATAACTATCAATCCGTCAAACACTTATTTTTCAATCGAAAATACGACTTTTTATGCTAATAAAAGCATTTTATATTTTGTTATTAACAAATCTTTGGAAAACTTCGTAATTCCAGAATTTGTTACAACTTTAGGAGAAAATTGCTTTTATGAATCAAAACTCACTTCAATAATAATCCCAAGTAGTGTCAAAAGAATTGAAAATTCTGCTTTCTCTAATTGCTATAATTTAATTAATGTTACATTTTTAGGTTCTTTAGATTTCATTGGTAGTGATATATTTTATAATTGCAGAAATCTTAACTTCATTAATTTCCCTAATTCATCAATGATTGTTAATTCAAATTCATTCATTTCATATTATATTCCAAAAGCAAACATGTCATTCACTCACAAAACTTTATTTTATTCGCGTGCAATTCAAAGAAATACAAATGTAAATGTTTCATATCTGAATGAACAAAATCTTATTATTACAACAAATGCATTGATTATGAAATCTGATCAAACAATTATCTATGAATATTGGGGATACAACATCTATAGTATTACAATTCCTAACACAGTTAGAACAATCAAATCAAGTGCATTCGAAAATTCAACAGCATCAATTTGTTTTGAACAAAATTCACAGCTTTCATTGATTGAAAATAATGCATTTAGAAATTGTTTAAATCTAAATAAACTTGATTTTTCTTCAAACAATCATTTACAAACTATTGAATTTTCATCATTCAAAGATTGTTCTAATTTGGATGAAATAATTTTTTCATCACCCGATTTATATATAAACAACAATGCATTTGAGAATTGCATTAACTTAGAGAAAGTAATTAATATTTTGAATATTCCAAATCAATGTTTTTCAGGTTGTTCTAAACTGACGCAAGTTACAATTCAAGAAAATGCAAGAACTATCGGAGTTCGATCATTTGAGAATTGCAATTCATTAACTAGTATTATTATTCCATCAACTGTTAACATTATTTCAGAATATTCATTCGTTAACTGCAACAATCTTAAATCAATCACATTCTCACAAGAAAATTCACTTTCTATGATATTTGTTAATTCATTTTCTGGATGTGATTCACTTCAAAACATCAGTAACTTCGAATCAAATAAATATAAATGTATTGATAATACTCTTTACTTCAAAAATGATAAAAATCTTGATCTTATTTATCATTTGAGTCAATCATTAGATAAAGTGCTAATTGTCAATTGTACTATTATTTGCCGATATTCATTTAATCACAGCAACAATATTGTCAACATCAGTCTTTCACCAAACAGTGTTTCGTTGATTGAATCATATTCATTCAACAGCTGTTTAAATCTTAAATATGTTAATTTCCCTCTTAGTGTTGAAAATGTTTCATTTCTTGCATTCAATGAATGCAAATCTATTCAATGTCCTCTTTATATTGAGAACAAAACTACTGAATATCTTAAGATGATTGTCGAATCTGATATTTCTCCATATCTTATTATTAAATGTCGTGTTGTTCATGGTTCAAACAAACTTCAATGTCTTCGAACTTTATGTAATAAATCAGCTAAACTTTTCTTCCAACATCTTTCTAAATAAAAATAATTTTCAAAAGTTTCATACGTGTGAGGCTTTTATATAGCTTATGTCCATCCTTTTTTTTTGAAATATCATGCAATTTTTTTTATTTTGAAAATAAATTATATGAGAGATAGTTGAGCCTA
Source organism: Trichomonas vaginalis G3 (assembly GCF_026262505.1). Classification (NCBI taxonomy): domain Eukaryota; phylum Parabasalia; order Trichomonadida; family Trichomonadidae; genus Trichomonas; species Trichomonas vaginalis. Next base: position 17,005,332 of record NC_067204.1, on the reverse strand, counting down.
GGCTTCTGCAAACTGGTTCGCTTTTTAGAAAAAATTTACTTTTTTAGCACTTTTCTTTCAATTTGACGCCCGTACGCGCCCGTAACTGGCTAGACATTTCATTTTCTAAGCCAGTTTGCAGAACCCTAGTTGAGCCAATTTAAATTTTTTAGGAGACTACTCACGTATCACCATAACAAGCTTCAATTTGAAATAAATTCGTCATAAAAACAGTTTTTGACATTAAATTAAGTGCTCCTATAATCATGTCAATCTTCTTCAAATCCAATATTAAGTACACATGCTAGAAATACAACATATCTTGAAGTCTTGATATTTAAATTTAATAAAGCAAATAACATAATATATACATTTATTCTAATAATAATGATCAGATTTTCTCGTTTCAGCTTCTTTAAAGAACTGAATCGGATGAGACATTCCTGCGTAATCCAGAGGATCTTCTTCAAACATCCCATCAAAGAACAGTTTGCAAGCAATCTGTGGATGTTCAGGAACTTGTTCACAAATTTTAGAAATCACTTCATTTTTGATTTTTCTTCCCATTTTCTTTATGTACATCTTTAGTTCAGCTCTCATCATATATCTGAACGGACATCCTTGTACTTGGTATGGATTTTCTGGATTGTCTTGTCCGATCAAAGCGATGCAACTGTGGGGTTGGTATTTCTTCTTGTTCCCGTCAATACAATAGATGTATTTCAGAGAAGGAACAATTTGTTTGTCAAATAAATCTGGATTTTTCGGAGAAAAAAAATGTTTCTTCCAAAAAATATATTGTGAGAAATAATCGAACCCGAGTCCTTTAAGGAACATACAGAGCTCAAATCTGCCTTTAACTGACAGTTGTGATGACTTTTTCAGCGAATCTAAAATTCGATAAATACAAGGAGGCGCAGATCGATGGCAGAGCTCTTCGTAGTTGTCTAATGTAAGTATCTGATCATCTTCGCTCTTTGTAACTCGCTTAAATTCTGATCTGAGGTAACTTATGAAATCAAGATTCGAAAACTCGGCGGAATGTAGCTTTTTTACAAGGAAATCGTTGAAGTTCTTTTGGACAATCTGATATACGTGATCTGTAGTCAGTTTAGCAATGCCGTTTTCAACATCAATAGTTCTGACATCGATTTGATCGAAAATTTGTTCGAAAGGAACACAATAGTAATCATCTTTCTGCGAGTTGATGATTTGATCTTTCAGTTCTTTACTTGGCCAAAAGAAATCAGGAATTTGTTTTGGAGAAGAGTAACTGAGCTTTAGTCTATAAAAGAACAGTCGTGATTCATAGTCTGCAAGTTTTGTTTGCTGTTCTTCGGTTTCTGTGTAAATCATAAGTAGAGAAAAAAACGAAATTTGATCTTTTGTTTGTTCTCCATCAGTTTCTGATGCTTCTTTTAAAGGAATATCATATTCTAGTGATAGAGATCTGATTTTTGAGAACTCTACAGTCTCTTGCGATTCTTCAAACTCTAATAATCGATGAAATTGAAATCTTTTCTCAGCAATTGATAAAATTTCTTCAAAAGACAACTGCATGGATGGTATTGTTTCATAAGTAGGTGCATATAAGCTAGCAGTTTCTTCAATTTCTTTATGCTGAAATAAAAATCTTCTCTTCATTCATTTTTTTATAAGAATTATTCACTACGAACTTCCTCGACGATTATTTTTACTTCCTCGTTTTGTCACTTTTTCATTATGATTGATCAATATGTAAATCAGCCTAGCCAAGAAGAAAGGCAAAGCGTTTATGAAAAATCAATTTTTTTCTCATGTCAGAAGATTGTTCAGAAGAAAACTAACGATAAAGCAACAAGTAGCTATATTAATTGCTTGTCTTCTTTAGTTTCGCAATATATCACTCAAATAATGGTAAGAGATTTAGTTGATTTTGCAAAACATGCAGGAAGAAAAGAAATAACAGTTGATGACGTAATTTTACTTTCCAGAAAGATGCCAAAGACTTATCAACATCTTCAAGAATACAAGGAAAAGCACTTAGGTATAACTTCTAAGCCAAAGAAGTCCAAAAACTTGAAAAATATGCTCAAAGACTAAATTTTTACGAGAAACCAAGCCATTTTCGAAATGTTAGTATGTTTTGTTCGTTGTATATTAATACCCTTGCATGTTGAAGGAAATTTCTCCTTAAAAATACAATTTGTTAATAAAATCAATATTTCAAGCGATAAAGCTTTCAATATATATTAGTATCAATGTTTTTGCTAAGTTTGAATAAATACTTATTGTTGTTTATCAATTTTTTATCAAAAGATTCTGATATTTTTTTTGAATTATTGGAGCTATATGATATTATGAGTAACCATTTCTTTAATGCAGCTTACTTTGGCCAAGTATTATACTATTTAGCTTATATATGCAACTTGAAAATGAAATTTCCAATTCTAATAAAAATATCTGTATTAATAGTGAAATTGTATCCAAAATGTATTTACAATCAAGTGAACAATGTTTGTCAAAGTATTTTGGCCAGAGTCCATAACAGTATTTTGAATTTTTTTGACAAATATAGTTTATTTTCAAAATTTTATTATGATCGTTGTTACTTTATTGTTTTATCTATATTTCAAACATCACTTTCACAAATTATGTAAAGTGTTCTCAAAATTTTCAACAGATAAAAAAATTTGAAGAGAGAGGGTCAAAGTTGCTATTTGTCACTTTTCCACAAGAATATAATGGGGAAAAGTTATCATATAGTTGATCTCATTCACTGAGGTGAGAGATGCATGTAGTGTAATATGTAATGGGATAAACAGTGGGATTGCTGCTCTAAGTCCTAGGTTCGAGACACATTGGCTTCATTTTTCTCTTTTTTATTGACGTAAACTATTCAATTTTTGTGTTATCCATTCAAATTTCAGAATTTTTTTTGCAGATTTCACGCTACATTCGAAGTTACCTTTTGTAACAACCACCACCGCCTACGAAAGACGAAAGTGTGTCACGATTTCACCCGGAAATCCGACGGTTGTTTAAGAGTAAGCACTTTTGGCACCTACTCAAAATTTGAAATGAAAGTATTCAAAATTCCGAATCTGATAGCAATTACGCTTTAAAAAAGACTGTAATGATATAATTTAACCATATATTAATTCCGATGGCTTTTTTAATTGAATTATAGGAAGAAAAGGTGACATACTTTTATGGAAGTTGATTTAGTAATTCCATCGAACCAGGTTCGCATTTATATGTGGGAATTCGCACAGGATGACAGCAACCTCACCATTACAATTGACTTGCATGAAGAAGATCCTCAAACATTCACTGCAAATTATTCAAAAGACGATAACACTCTTAAATGCACATTAAAGGGAGCTAAATACCCAATTGTCAATGGTATCTTGCACAAGGCAACAGATTCCATGGACAAGACGATCGATGGCAATACAGTTGTTCTTAAATTACACAAAGTTGAAAATGGCAACTGGTCATACCCAATTGAGTCACCAGTTGCTGGCGAATCCGATATCGACTTCAACTCAGCATTCCTCAAATCCATCCAGAATCCAGAAAAGCCAGAAAACCAAGAAAAAATAAATAATCTCGTCAAAGCAGGCTTCATTCCAGCTATTATGTACAACGCAAAGAAATTAATTGATGCCGAAGACATTGATAAGGCTGCAGACCTTCTCGATAACATTGTTTTCGTAGAACCTTATTTACCAGCTGTTCTCTTACTCGGTGAAGCCTATATGACAAAGAGTCCAGGTATGGCTGTCCACTGCCTTCAAACAGGCTACAGATTAGGCAGCAAGAGAGCCGCAAAATTGTTGGGAGATCTTTATTCTCCAGTTTCCGAATACAAGTCAAACAAAGACGCTGACATGTCCTTGACCTACTACAGATACGGAATCGAAGATAAGGATCCTCAATCAATGGTTGCTGCCGCTCAACTTATTGAATCCGGATTAGGTCCAAAGACAAACATTTTAGAACCAGACGAGTTATACGAAGAAGCCAAAGCTATCGATCCTACAATTGTCATTCCAAAGAGACACAAGGAAGAGCCAAAACCAGTAGAACAACCAAAACCAGTCGAACAGCCAAAACCAGTAGAACAACCAAAACCAGTAGAACAACCAAAACCAGTAGAACAACCAAAACCAGTCGAACAGCCAAAACCAGTAGAACAACCAACACCAGAACCAGCTCCAGAACCAGAGCCAAAACCAGAGCCACCTGTCGCTCCAGAACCAGAACCAGTCCATGAAGAACCAGAACCAGAACCTCCAGTTGTTAAAGAATTAATTCGTAATTACCCTTATCCAGATGATGAATATCCGACAATTAATACAAAAGCAATGATTCTCACTGGTATTGCTGGAGCTGCTGTTTTGGTCGGAGCAATAATCATCATCGCAAAGAAACTCATGAAGAAATAAAATATATTTTTATTATTTCTCATCAAATATATAAAATATCCCACATAAGGTCGCCAAAAAAAGTGCGGAAATTAAAAACCGCAGTTTGAGTACTTTCTGAGTGTCTGTTCGTCAGAAAGTATGCATTTGTAAACTTTCTGACACTAAAAAAATTTTGATCCTTTCAAAGTTTTTGACAATGTCAAAAAGTATACATCGAGGTTCTCAATTTTCCTCTCAATTTTTCATCAACCAAAAATCTACTACAAGGCTCATGAAAGGACTTATTTATCGAAAAGTTTTCTTGTTTCATGAAATAAATCTGTCCATTTTTACTGAGATATTAATTTTCTTATAAATAGAAATCGATATTTAAAAAATCATTTACGAAAAATGATCTTTTCTTTTTTCGTCATTCAAAAAAATCCATAAAAATATTTGAAAAAAAAGTAATTTTTATGCAAATGTCGACTTTTAAAATGCAATTTGTAAAATACGACTTTCAGTGGAATTATTTTAAAAAGTGACTTTAAATTTAAATTTTTTAATGTCTGATTATGGCATTAATGAAGATAAATATAATAAATTTCAACAAATCTGTAGTGACTGCAATAATTTGTATATTTCGTTATATCAATTAAAAACGGAAAATGAAAAAGAATTGCACTCGATTTACGAAAAGATCAAAACAATTTTAATTGATTCAAAGCAATATTCACCTCAAAATATTATATGCGACATTTTAAACATTGTTCCGTATAACAACCGCTACATAAAGTCATACTTGGAGCTAGCGAAACTCATATCTGATGACTATCATGTAAATGAAGTCACAAATATTCCCTACATATCTAATTTCATGTTTTATAACGACTACGGAATTAAATTATGCAAAAGTCAAGATTTTATGAAAATGGATAAAAAAAATCACGAAATTCTAAAAGAAAATAAAATTTGCAAAGCAATTATAAATAATGATCGAGAAAGGTTCATCTCATTCACAGAAAGTGAAAGATTTAATGAAGATAAAAAAATTAGAACCCACTTACATCCATATTCTTACATAAAATATGGAATCAAATTAGATAAATCTGAGGATTTTGAAATAATTAGTTCAGAAGAACTCGAAATTCATACAGAAAATACGATTTACAGAGCAATTATGTATAATAACTTAGAAACATTTATCCAATTCACAGAAATTGACGGATTTGATAAAAATCAAACACTTAAAAGCTATTTATATCCAAAATCTAGAAAAGGATATTCATTACTTGAATTGTGTTGTTATCACGGAGCAGTTGATTGTTTCAAGCTTTTAAGAACGAAATTTAACTCAAAAATAACTCAAACATGTCTAGAATTTTCATTTTTAGGAGGAAATCCCGATATCATGAGTGAATGTTTGAAATATCAACAACCAGGTAAAGAATGCATGGATTATGCAATCATTTCACATAACATTGATTTTGTTACATTCTTAATGAATGAATACAATCTTAAGATTGATTTAGAATCATGCGTAAAATATAAAAATCTTGAATCATTTTTTGTTGTTTTCGATCAAACTAATGATGCTGATATTTGCTTTTATTATTCAATTAATTTTAATGTCCCTTTGCTTTGTGAATATTTTCTTCCATATTGTTCAAATATCAACAAAAAATATATAAATAAGCAAACAGCTCTTCATTCTGCAATAAGAAATCAAAGTGACAATATGGTCGAATTACTTCTTTCACATGGAGCATGTGTCAGTGAAAAAGATCTATTTGGGAAAACAGCTCTTCATTATGCAGCAGAATATAACTGTGAAAGAATAGCCGAACTTCTTATTTCACATGATGCAAATGTCAATGAGAAAGATAATTCTGAACAAACAGCTCTTCACATTGCAGCAGAATATAATAGAAAAGAAACAGCCGAACTTCTTCTTTCACATGGTGCAAATGTCAATGAGAAAGATAATTCTGAACAAACTGCTCTCCACATTGCAACATATAATAATAGAAAAGAAACAGCCGAACTTCTTATTTCACATGGTGCAAATGTCAATGAGAAAGATAGTAATAGAGAAACAGCTCTTTATATCGCCACAGAAAAAATTATATTGAAATAACTAAACTTCTTCTTTCACATAGTGCAAATGTCAATGAGAAAGATAATTCTGAACAAACAGCTCTTCATATCGCCACAGAAAAAAATTATATTGAAATAACTAAACTTCTTCTTTCACATGGTGCAAATGTCAATGAGAAAGATAATTCTGAACAAACAGCTCTTCATATCGCCACAGAAAAAATTATATTGAAATAACTAAACTTCTTCTTTCACATAGTGCAAATGTCAATGAGAAAGATAATTCTGAACAAACAGCTCTTCATATCGCCACAGAAAAAAATTATATTGAAATAACTAAACTTCTTCTTTCACATGGTGCAAATGTCAATGAGAAAGATAATTCTGAACAAACTGCTCTCCACATTGCAACATATAATAATAGAAAAGAAACAGCCGAACTTCTTATTTCACATGGTGCAAATGTCAATGAGAAAGATAATTCTGAACAAACTACTCTCCACATTGCAACATATAATAATAGAAAAGAAACAGCCGAACTTCTTATTTCACATGGTGCAAGTGTCAATGAGAAAGATAGTAATAGAGAAACAGCTCTTTATATTGCCATAGAAAAAAATTATATTGAAATAACTAAACTTCTTCTTTCACATGGTGCAAATGTCAATGAAAAAGATAAAGATAAACTAACAGCCCATTCAACTTGCAAGATATTTTAATTGTAAAGAAGCAGCCAAACTTCTTATTTCTATGCAAACACGTGCGAGACCCAATGGTAACTTTCCACGGACACTGCAGTGACATTTTTAATTAATTTGAGAAAAATTGGATTAAATTTTCTTTTTATTATATCTTAATTTATACTTTAAAGTAAAAAATATTATTGAGGGTTTAAGCAGCCGGCCAAATAAACAATAATCGATATGAAAAATTAAAAAAAACAGTAAATATGTTGTATTTGCTGATGTAAAACATGTTTATAGTGATCAAAATTGAATTTTTATAATTTCATCAGAAATTTGGGCGGCCACTTTAATTGTCAAAATTTTGAGAAGTGTTAAGAGAAAGAAATTTCAATTCATTTTTATATTATGTCTGCTATTGGTATTGATCTTGGTACAACATACTCATGTGTCGGTGTATTCCGTCACAATCGTGTAGATATTCTTGCCAATGATATGGGTAACCGAACAACTCCATCATACGTTGCTTTCACAGATGACGAAAGACTTGTTGGTGATGCAGCTAAGAACCAAGCTGCTATGAACCCACAGAATACAGTTTTCGATGCTAAGCGTATGATCGGCCGTAAATTCTCAGATCCAGTTGTCCAGAAAGATATGAAGCACTGGCCATTCAAGGTCGTCCGCAGTGATGGCGACCGTCCAAAGATTGAGGTCCAGTTCAAGGGTGAGACAAAGCAGTTCTTCCCAGAAGAAATCTCAGCCATGGTCCTCGGCAAGATGAAGGAAACAGCTGAGAACATGCTCTCCGAAAAGATTACAGATGCTGTCGTTACAGTTCCAGCTTACTTCAACGATGGCCAACGTCAAGCTACAAAGGATGCTGGTGTTATCGCTGGCCTCAACGTCCTTCGTATCATCAACGAGCCAACAGCCGCTGCTATCGCTTTCGGCCTTAACGAGAAGTCCGATAAGGAACGCCACGTTCTCATCTTCGATCTCGGTGGTGGCACATTCGATGTTTCCCTTCTTGATATCGATGGTGGCATGTTCGAAGTTCGTGCTACAGCTGGTGATACACACCTTGGTGGTGAAGACTTCGATTCACGCCTTGTTGATTACTTCGCAGATCGTTTCCAGAAGAAGTTCAAGTGCGATCTCCGCGAATCACCACGTGCTTTGAGAACACTCAGAACAGCTTGCGAGCGTGCTAAGCGTACAATCTCTACAGCTGCTAACGCTTCCATCCTTTGCGAGTCTCTCTACCAGGGCCACGATTTTCAGGATACAATTTCTCGTGCTATGTTCGAGAACTTGAACGATGAACTCTTCAGATCCACACTTGGTCCAGTTGCCCAGGTTCTCAAGGATGCAAAGATGTCAAAGTCCGATGTCACAGATATCGTTCTTGTCGGTGGTTCCTCACGTATTCCACGTGTCCAGCAGCTCCTCCAGGAGTTCTTCAACGGCAAGCAGCCATGCCGTGGTGTCGACCCAGATGAGGCCGTCGCTTACGGTGCTGCAGTCCAGGCCGCCATCATCAAGGGCGATAACTCCGATGCAGTCAAGGATATCTTACTTCTCGATGTCGCTCCACTTTCCCTTGGTATTGAGACAGCTGGCGAAATCATGACAGTTTTGATCCCACGTAACACAACAATTCCAGCCAAGAAGTCAAACATCTTCACAACATTCGCTGATAACCAGCCAGCAGTTACAATCAAGGTCTACGAAGGTGAGCGTACAAGAACACGCGACAACAACCTTCTTGGTACATTCGATCTCACAGGCATTCCACCAGCTCCACGTGGTGTTCCACAGATCGAAGTTACATTCGATGTCAACGCTGATGGTATCATGAACGTTTCTGCTCAGGATAAGTCCACAGGTAATGTAAAGAAGATCACAATTAAGAACGACAAGGGCCGTCTTTCCCAGGCAGATATCGACCGTATGGTTTCTGATGCTGAGAAATACAAGGCTCAGGATGAAGAAGCCAAGAAGAAGATCGAAGCTAAGAACGGTCTCGAAGGTTACTGCTTCGGTGTCCGTAACTCTGTCAACGGCGAACTCGGCTCTAAGATTGCTCAGGCTGACAAGGATGCCATTCTCAAGATTGTCAATGACACACTCGCTTGGATCGAATCCAACCAGGACGCTTCCACAGCTGACTACGAAGCAAAGCAGAAGGAAGTCGAAGGCCAGTTGATGCCACTCATGCAGAAGGCATACCAGTCCGCTGCTGGTGGCGCCGGCGGAATGCCAGGTGGTGTTGACCCATCTATGTTCCAGAACATGGGTGGCGCTGGTGGTGCTGCTCCAGGTGCAGGCGCTGCTCATCCATCCTCTGGCTCTGGCCCACGTGTTGAGGAAGTTGACTAAGAATCCAATTAATTCTAATTTCTTGTAAACATTCTTTTTCTATGCAATTGAAAAAAAAAAGTTTTTTTTTACACAAGACATTTAAAGTAATTTGTGAATGTTTTAATTCAAAAAGATCAATATCTCCTTTCTTTTTTCACAATAATCATTAATATCCAGCAAAGAATGATTCTTTTGCTTTTTACTGGCTTTATTTTCTCAAATTAAACATCTAGAAGATTACATATAAATCGATTTTTACTACATGATTAAAAGTAGATCTATGTTTTTATCGTTTTTGGCTTTATTTATCATTTGATGGATTCCTTAATTCATTAAGCAGGTATTGATTGTATTTATCGACAAAGGACATTTGCGTCTCGTGGGATATGAAGCTCTGTGATTTCATTATAAGAAAATGATTTGTTCTCTGCTCCATGTGAGATTAGAAAATCTGAAATTTCTTCATTATTATAATTTTCTGCATAAAAAAGAGCCGTATGGCCACCTTTGTCTTTTGCATTGATATCAACGCCATGTAAAATAAGAACTTCGGCTGTTCTTACGCTATTATCGATTGCTGCATAATGAAGAGCAGTTCTTCCGTACACATCCTTTTTATTGACATCAGCACCATTTGATATAAGAAATTCTGCAATTGCAGGTGAATCATAACCTGAGCAGCAATGAAGGGAGCATCCATTAAAATCTCCACCAAGAGATGGTACATATTCATAAATTGAAACAATATTAAAACTCATTGCTGGTTTCTTACACATTATTTTATCTTCAATGTTGTTGATACCAACTAAAAATGCAGGAATATTATTGTATTTCAAACAATCATTGATATGATTCCATTTAATTTCAATATTGTATTCATTCATCAAAAAAGTAACAAAATCGATATTGTGAGAGATGATTGCATATTCCATGGACCACCAATCTGGTTTTTGATATTTCAAGCATTCATTCAAAATATCTGGATTCCCACTTAAAAATGAAAATTGAAGGCATTCTTTTGTAATCTTCGAATTGAATTTTGTTCTTAATAGCTTGAAGCAATTAACTGCACCATAGTAGCAGCATAATTCAATCAATGTGTATCTGATTGCTCCAATATATGGATAGAAATAACTGTAAATTGTATCAGGATTGAATGGACTTTTAAAAATTTGATTTTTGTCAAATCCTTCCTTTTCTGTAAATGAGATATATAGCTTGACATCATCATCCATAATTGCTTTAATGATTGTGTTTGATTCTGGAAAATCTAATGAGCAATTTAAAGTTTTAAAATATTCAAACTTTTTCTTATTCTCTTTATCAAAAATAATACCATATTCTTCATAAACAAGATAGTCAAATAGTGGAGAAATGGAAACAATCTGTTTTGGATGATATTCTTCAAAGATCTTTTTGAATAAGGACCAATACGATTTAATGTAACGATTATTGTAATATAATGCAATGGATATCATTAAAATGACCTTAGCTGGAGAAATCAACTTTGTTTCAATAAGTTTTCTCTTGATGTTTTTGTACATATTGTCAATTTCAACTTCGTCTGATGTTTTTAGTCTGTATATCTCCCTGACAGTGTCAATATAGTCTTTATTTGATTCCATCAGCTTGATACACTTATCATTAACCATTATATAACTGAAATGATAAGAGTGAAACAAAAACTTATCAAATGTCACTTTTGAATTACGTTTTGAAAATTTTTGTGTAATAATCAAGTATAATAATTATATATCAGTTTTTTAAAAATACTTTTTAAGAAAAGTGACAGAGATCAAGTCTGTCCCTGTCTCTTTCTGAAATCAGTCCTCTCAATTTTGATAAAAAATATCGGATATTAAAAAGTATATATTTTATGTTATATTTGTTTTTAAATAAATTTACGTCTTGCTTCAACGATTTTTTTGACAGTTTTTCAATTAGTCAATTCAAAAATTGATGAAAGAAATATTAATTAGCAGACGAACTATGGTATAAAGTAATGAAATCCAAAATATGTGATCTAAACTTCTGTCTAAACCGTATAGAATGAAAAACCTGATAGAATTGCTTTAGAAAACTAAAAGAAATTGCAAATGTGTATCGAATCATTCAATAGCATTAAATATAAATGGGAAAAGGCCAATAGTAAGTATTCTATTTGGATAAAAATTAGATTATATTGAAGATATAAATTTAATTTATTCTCTTTCATCAAAGAACCAAATTAGCTAATGTGACAAAAAGTAATGAACAGGTAATTTGGTACTTTGCCAAACATGTGCATTTTTTTAAACTAATAATTGTGATCCGTATCGCGCCTCGATTCTTGTTTCCAATAGACCATTTGTCGGTACTAGATTGATAATACAGAGGCATATCGTTATTACCTTGGATCATTATCGGATTAAAAAACTTTATTCCGGAATAATGTATTGATGATCTTGTCGGACTCGGATTTTCGTTTAGAGAGCTATTTAAAGCTACACAACCTTCATATCCTGAAATAAAAGAGCTTCCTCCACCACCAGCGCCTGCTAAATCGATTGATCCACCACTATAATATCCATTTCCTCCAATCCCTCCTATATCAATAGAAGTATAATTCACAGGAGAAATTCCAAACAATCCAGGATAACCAACTAAATTTCGAAATGTAGGAGCAGCACTTCCACCGGCAATCTGTGTTCCTCCTCCTGAAATTGAGTTAGGACAATCGGTTCGAAGTACGGATTGACAATTAGAGTATCCTTTTCCTCCTTCAAGACCGCCGCCGTGGCCACCTCGAGAATTAGGCCACTCGGAGCCCCCGCCGCCCCCAGCTACTAGGATTCGTGAGCGGAGGGAGAGAGGATCAGACCAATCAAACGTTTCATTCGCATACAATCTCACATCGGAAGATCCGCCCCCAATTCCAAAGAAATGAATTGTTTTCGGGTAATATTTAAACATGGAATTAAAATATGAAATGGACCCGATATATAGATACAGAGTCAAAGAACTTTTTACTTCAAGAACGCCTGAGGAATATCATCCAAGGCCAGGAATCGCGTTGCCATATGATGTTTCTTGAAATGATCCGGCAGAGCCCCAAGCTTCAATAAGATATGCACCACTTTGTAAATGTACAGTATAAGGTGTGCAAGCTTCTAAACTATCGCCACATGGGTATCCAAACGTGTACTGATTTTCATGTACTGTTACATTCTCTGTGTATACTGAAGTCTTGGATAGTTTGTAGTTGATCGTTATGATTAATTATTATATTCAAAGAAGGAAATGAATGTGATCTTTTTTGAAAACTTGTTTTAAGGAAATTTGAATATTAAATAATTTAATTTACGAAATTAGTGGTGTCAAGAATAGCTAGGTGGTCTTTAATTCTTTAATGAACTCTATTTTGTGCTAATATGAATCGAAATGTAATGATAAAGTTTTGAAATAACTTGCCTAAAATTTTTTAGAGTCGAGTCAAATTCTATGAGTTAATTCAAAAAAAAAGTAAACTATTTTTACAAGGGTGATTTTTAATATTTAACTAATATCATACAACAAAAAAAATGTAATTAAAAGTAAAAAGTCATACCATTATTTTTGGACAAGGACTTCTTCGGAGACAAGCATCTCACGTGCGGCAAGCATCTTAATAATGGCGTCGATGAGTTCTGGTTCTACATTAGATGCAAATGTCAAATATGGATTATCTTCTGTGATCTTCAAATCGGACACTTGTAAAAAGTGGCGATAACATGTCACACATGTAGAGAGATCGCATCTGATAATAGAATTCCTGATACGAACATAACTCTGTTCAATAGCTGCTCTGATATGAGAAGGAAGATTGAAAACAACTTTTCTCATGAATTTGGTGTATCTCTTCCTGAAGAAAAGCATCAATTTCTGCATGTGAATTGGGAAATCTCCATATATTGAATCGAAATTCGATGCATAAGGTAATTCAAGAACAGTATTTGTAACTTCAGGGAAATCTGCACAAAACTGAATAAGAGAATGAATATTCAAGTCTGTGTTCTTCTTGATGACTTGCTCGAGAGAGTATCTCTCCCAGAGCTTCTTTATTTCATCATCTTTGATGAAAGGTCTTGATAGAATGAAGAAATTAGAGAAAATCTCTTCAGTTATTTGAGAATCAGCTTCATGACCACTTAGATTCAAAAGTGCTTTGACTTGTTTGTGGAATTGCATATGAGTCTGTCTGAAGATTTGCAGCATATACTTTGCGAATTCCCAGAAAGAAACAAGCTTCTTTGATGGTGTTGATCGAGTTCCTTTCTTAAAAACATCAATTGGAACTTTTCCTTTTGAAAATGGGAATAAAAGATCCAAAAGACATTGGCAAAGATCAACGTGTATCAAGAACTGGTAAGATTCGGTTGTTACTTCATCATATTCGAGTAAACTCTGAGTCTTAGGATACAAGAAATCATAACACAAAGAGAAAAGAACGTTAAAGAAACATAAATCAATTGTTGAATATTCTTGGATCAAAAATTGTATGAAGAAATTCACACAACCAGAAGTTCCTTTAAATAACTGTGCAGTGTTCAATATATCTACGTACAATCTATTTGTTGTTGTAGGTATTCTTGATTTTGCCTGCAAGCAATTCTTTAAAAGAGTAATGGCATCTGTTGACATAATTACTGCCATATCTGTTCCATTAAATGAGCAGAAGAAATCAATAATATACGACAACAACCACGTGTAACTCTTTGGTTTGATATTGACATCTCTTAATGTCAAAGAAATTACATCTGTTGCTGGTTCAGTTAAAGGTTGTTCAACGTTCAATGGCAATAATCTGTACATGCAATCAACCATTGTTGGTGCCAATCCGCCAATAGAAATAACATATCCATGTCTATCTTTCGTGATGATTTGTCCATCATTAATAGCTTCTGTTGTTAAATTCTTTTTCTCCTGTGGTTTTTCTGTTTCTTCTTTAGGAGGTTCTTCTTGTTTTTGTTGCTGTTCTTCTTCATTGTTTTGTACAAGAATTGATGGTGTTTCTGGTACTTGTTCTTGTTTTACATCTTGTTGTTGCTGTTGTTGATTTTGTTGTTCTTGTTTAGGAATAATTTCATTCATTGATATTAATCGATGTGATGAATAAGACATAACTTTTTCATCTTGTTTCAATGAAATTGATATCTTTGATGAAGAAGGTTTGATTTTACTTGTATCAGCAACAGATTCTGCTCGTGTTAAAGACTTACTTGCACCAGTAATCTTCTCAAGAGAATCATTCTTATCTATGTTTTCTTTCTTAGGAGTTTCCAATTGATACTTAGAATTCGATTTCTCTTTCATTAGATCAACTTTGCTGGTGTTTGGAGATTCAGGAAGGTTCTTTAGTCTGCTGGAAGACTTGTTCAAGTTACTATTAGGAGTTTCAGTGATCATTTCATTGCTGAAATTGTTAATTGATCGAGCAGGACTTGATCTAATATTAAGTTTTCCTGGACTTGATGTTGCCAAATTTGTTGCGGATTGATTCAAAGCTGACATCTCCTTTTGCTTTGAATCTTTGCCGCGGCGTTTGTGCTTCGACTTATTCTGCGATTTCATCTGTTCTATATATGATTCGTCTGTCATAACTTCAACTTCTTCCATTGGAGGACGATAAGAAAGTTTTTCAATTTCTTGGTCTTTCTTTTGAAGAACGAGCTTGAGATCAGCGAGTTCTTTGGAGGCTTCAAGATACATTGGTCTGAAAGAGGCACCTTTCTCTTGGAATTTCTGGATTTCTTGTTCTTGTGATTTAATCAAAAATTGATTATCAACAATTGTGTTTTGGAGATTGGCAACTTGTTCTTCTAACTCTTTAACAGTGTTTTGCTCACGAATAATTTTGCAGTTGAGCTGTGTAAACTCTTGTTTCGTTTGATCATTTTCATATTCAAGATCTGCAATTCTATGACGTAATTCTGCTTCTTTAACACGCATGTCTTCAATCTTTGCCTGGTATTCAAGACTCTGATTGTTGATATGCTGTATTGTTTCTTCGTATTCTTGGATTTGCTTTTTTAATCCCATATTTTCTTCGAATAATTGATTGTTTTCACGCTCTTTGGCATCAATAATTGCGACAAATTCATCTCCTATATCTGGAAACTCTGCTAATTTGTATTTATAGAAAGATTTAATTTCGTTAAGAAGTTTTGAGTAATCCTCCGAGTAACTACGAATATCTGTAATGACTTTGTTCCAAAATAAAAACGATATATCGACTCCTTCCATGATATTTCTAAATTTTTCATGTGGAGTTTCATTTGGCCTGTCTTGTATTTCTGAAATCTGTTTTCTGAAACTTGCTAATAACTCTTGTCCATCTTTTGCTGTAACAATTCGTGGTTTCGTACTAATTAAATCGGAAATAGGAGGCAAATTTAATCCGCCATCATCTGGTTTGGGAGGGGCAGGTACGGGTGCCATTTCTCTGCGTCGTTCGCGTGGTTTTTGCGCTGTTTCTGGTCTTTTCGTAAGTGTTTTTTTAGATTTTGGCGAATTTAATGCTGTTGTTGGGCCTCTTGTTTGTGCCTGTGAAACAAGTGGCGATAATAAACGTGATTGAGCTGCTGTTTTTGGAACTGAACGTTTTTTCTGTTGAAAAGGGCCCATTTCGTATGGATCTTCGGGTAAAATTACTTTAGTACTTGGAGTAATCATTCCTCCGGAGATTAGGCTTCCTACTAAAGCAATATTAGGACCTCGAAGCCATTCTAGGTCCTTTTTTTCATTCATAAAACAAATTGAGGGAAATAACGTACATAAATTTTATCGAAAATCTTTACCGAATTTTTCTGTTCTAGCGTGGAGAATAGCTCTATAAGCCTCCAAATATATCAATATATTCCTGTTGAGCACTTTGTAGGGTTAGAAACAGATCAAATCTGCTCAATCCAAATCCTTTACTTCGAAAACTGCCATGTAAAGTCTGTTTTGACAATAATTTCAATTGAAAATAATCATTTTAACAATATTTGATTAGTATCATATAACAAATATAATTTTCGTTTTTAATTTTTTTAGGACGATAAATCATAATCCGTTAGTTTGCTTTAGAAGAAATGATGAAATCTCAAGGCAAAACTGCGCCACCAGGCTTTGCACTTTGCAATCCTGTAACGCAGAATCTGCAGACAACGTATATGTCTGCGCAGAAGGATAAAATCCAAGAGTTATTTTCAATGGATCAAGGTAATTGCCCAAACTGGCAAACAGCTGTTCTAAAAGAACTCATTGACGACAACAAAGCAGGATTTTTCGTTACAGATTTAGCACAACTTCAAGAACTTATTCAACATTTACTCGAGCCTCTAAAGACAGGAGAAAACTCCATGCTTCCGTTTTTAAAGCAAATAATCTCGTTATCAATTGTACCATTCAGGAAATTAAGCAATGGCGATGATGTTAGAAACTTTAATCATATCGGTGGTTTCTTCGCTTCTCTTTGCCCAGTCTTGAAGCTCCCATTCCAGGATCTTCAAATAGAAGCAGCTAAATCTATTTACTGGTTTGCTAAGAACTGCGGACCCTTAACAACAGCAGATGAATCTACTTTCCGTCATTTTTATCCTATTACCGATGATAATGCTTTATATTCTCTTATCCCACAACAGCTTTGCGTTGACCAAGTAATTGCAGTCTTTTGTGATTCATTTACAGATTTTCTTACAAAAGTCAAGTACGATCCAATCAATACAGATATCCTTACACTTGCATTCAACAGCTTATTCGAGTTTGTTAAGCGTGGACAGTCAAAGCATATTCCATCTGGCTTCCTTACAACAATTTTGAATTTCATCATCGATAACTCCGAAATTATCCATAGTCCGCCTGGAGATAAGAAAGAAGGACCTGATCCAATCTGCACAACACGTGTTTTGGCCTATGCTTTAATGTTTATTGACGCTTTAATTCAAGAATCCAAAGAAGCAATGAATATTTGCATCTCATCATTATCAACACTTTGGAGCTTCTTCGTTGATACACTTTTCGCCTGCTTCAAGAATGTCCAGAAGTGCATTAGAAATGAAATTTTAGGAATCATCATTTTGACACTTCAGAAATGCCCACCAAAATGCGTTGACACATCACTATCAAACAAGATGTTCGATCTCCTTCAAAAGATCGCTCAACTTCCATTAGATGTCTCTGATACAATTATCTACTCATCGAAAGAGAGAAGTATCAGACTTACTCATGAACCAGTTGATATTGAGTTACTTTTGCTCTCTCAAGATCTCATTCTTTGGTTAGATAACATTGATATCCCTCCAACAGAGGAATTTACCAACCATCAGATCGATGTTCTTCGTGGAGAAGTCAACAAATACCTTGTTCCCCATCTCCCAGAGTTCACACGCCAAGCTTTGCTCATCATCAGATTTAATCCTGTACATTTGAGCGACGCCGGTATCGATGTCTTACGCGGAATGATCCAAAATCCATCTTCTACGGAGTTGTTGTTCTATACTTTGATGTTAATGCTTGATATTCCAAACAGATTCAAGACAACTGAAGATGTAAAGAGTCTCATGGCCCTTCCACGCCAAAATGAGAAGATTCTTTCATTGGTTTTGTCGAATCTCGCCGCTCAAATCCGACCACCAAAGGACAAATCCGAAGAAGAAGCCGAAGCGGAAGGTCCAGAGGCAGCTTTGGCTCAGGAATTCGTTGATCTCCAAGGCATTGACATCCTTAAACAATGCTTTACCAGCGAATTTGCTGAAGTTGTTGCAAGTAGCATTGATTGCGCCAGAGCATGCGTTCCATTCTGCTTCAAGGACATTGACCAAAGATTTATCTTCATGTTACTTGATTGCGCAGACGCAGCTCCGACATTACTTCGATATGCATTTGTTGGCTTGTTCCTTGACTTGATTACACCATCCTTTGTTGAATCTGCCATGTTGTGGCGTTCACTTAACACGAATGCCAACATCCAGAGGACAATTGTCAGATGGTGGCGTCAAGAAGAAGAAAGGCTTAGCATCAAATACGACAAATGCATCATTATCGATGCAGACAGACCTCTCGATGGTCATCCATTAGTCACAAAGAACGAGTTCCCTCCGAAACCAGACAGAAAATGGCTTCTCGACAAGAATTCTCTCGATCCACCGTCAAAATCATACAAACTTGACATAAGAGCGAGATTATTCTTGTTCCTTTCCGCTTTCCCACCATTAGATCCAAACGATTGCAAGCCAACGGACAGGATCAAAGAACTCATGATTCGCAGCTACAGAGAATTAAAGACAGGAGCTGTTTGGTCAGATCTCAAAGACCAACTAAAGGACGAATCAGTCAAACCATTACATGACGACAAATTATTGATAGAAAACAACATTTCGGAGATGAGAAGTCGCGCATTGGACATCCAAGAGAAGCAATGCGAAATCTGGCAACAATGCGAAAATGACAGACTTGCCATGGAAAAGAGAACTTACAACCAACTCGCAGATGGTCTCAAGACTGCACAATATGTCGCTGAAAACTACAAGGCAATTGTAAATAGCCAGCCAGTGACTGTTGCAAGGTCTTTCCAGGGAAGAACTGTCAAAGGTGAAGATGTTTTGGTCAGAACAGGAAACTTGAGAACAATTGCTAAACAAGAAGTAATGATGACTGATTCAACGAACCAAGTTAACGCTGCACAAGAACGCGAGAAGGAGATTGAAGAGAATTATATTAATGATTGCTTGAAGGATGAATCTATTTCTTATTTAGTTCAATTAATGAAGAATAATAGTTCGACAAAGAACTCTCCAAAGGCTGTGCAAAGTTCTACTCAATTGGCTTCGGTTCCTTCGAATTTAGGACAGGAAAATATTAGTGCAGTTGCTTCTGCTAATCAAGTCAATCCTGCAGCATCTGAAAATCCTCCTCAAGAAGCTCCAGCTAATTAGAGAAAAAAAATTATATAAAAAAGATGCATGTTTATTATTTGATTTTTTTTTTACCTTCATGAGATCTTTCTCTCTTAATGACGTGATGTTTTCCTGTTGAAATCTTTTGTATTGATATCTGAACCATGTGAAATGAGAATATTGCTTATTTGTATGTAATATTTTTCTACCGCATAATGAAGTGCTGTTTTTCCATCAACATCTTTTGCATTGATATTGACACCACATGAAATGAGAATATTGATTATTTCTGCATTGTGTTTTTCTACTGCATAATGAAGCGCTGTTTTTCCATTAATATCTTTTGCATTGATATCGACACCACATGAAATGAGAATATTGATTATTTCTGCATTGTGTTTTTCTACTGCATAATGAAGCGCTGTTTTTCCATCAACATCTTTTGCATTGATATCGACACGACGTGAAATGAGAATATTGATTATTTCTACATTGTATCTTTCTACTGCATAATGAAGCGCTGTTTTTCCATCAACATCTTTTGCATTGATATCGACACGACGTGAAATGAGAATATTGATTATTTCTGCATTGTGTTTTTCTACTGCATAATGAAGCGCTGTTTTTCCATCAACATCTTTTGCATTGATATCGACACGACGTGAAATGAGAATATTGATTATTTCTACATTGTATCTTTCTACTGCATAATGAAGCGCTGTTTTTCCATCAACATCTTTTGCATTGATATCTGCTCCATTTAAAATGAGAATATTGGTTATATCTTCATTACAATGCTTTATTGCATAATGAAGTGCTGTTTTTCCATTAACATCTTTTACATTGATATCTATACCATGTGAAGTGAGAATATTAATTATTGCTATATTATAATTCTTAATTGCATAATGAAGTGCTGTTTTCCCATTAACATCTTTTGCATTGATATCTACACCACGTGAAATGAATATGCTGATCATTTCTTCATTGCGTAGTTCTGTTGCATAATGAAGCGCTGTTTTTCCATCAACATCTTTTGCATTGATATCTGCTCCATGTGAAATGAGAATTTCTGCTGTTTCTAGGGAATTATAACTTACTGCAACATGAAGTGGAGAACATTTATCTTTGCCTTTTGCATTAACATCTGCATTGTGAGCAATAAGCAATTCTGCTACATCTTTATAATTATATTGGCCAGCATAATGAATTGAGGTATAACCATATGTGTCTTTTGAATTTACATCAATATTTGAATAACTTAATAATAGTTTGCAAATATCAAAGCAATAATAAGCAACTGCATAATGTAGAATATTCATTTTGCCACCTGTTGTAATGGTTAAGTCTATTTCTTCTTTTGTGAGGATTTCAAATGACTGTGGAAACCCTGCACACCATGGAATTATTGAATTCTTATCATTCATGAACATTCGAAAAAGAAACGCCAAATTTTGTGATAATATAGGGTGTCCAAAGGTGTGTTTAGCACAAACCTGAATACTGCGAATAGAAATAAACAAGTTACATATATATAAAGTTTATTTAAATATAATCACCATTGGATTCAATCACGCGTTCGCAGCGATCGATCCAGGCTTGAAAGACACGCTTTAAATTATCATGAGAAAATTGCTCAAATTGCTCTCTTACAAAATTTTCAAGATCATCTGGACTCGCGAATTCGCGTCCTTCAGCTCTTTTTTAGCGTGCCGAATAAATAAAAGTCAGAGGGTGTAATATCAGGTGAATAAATTGGGTTTGGAACAACTTTGACATTGTTTTCCACCAAGTAATTCATTACCTTATGACTTTTGTGAACTCTTGAATTATCAAAATGAATTGCAAACTTTTGTTTTTGTTGTTTGGATTTCTCAAACTCATCAGAATTGATAATTTGAGTAAGAACATTGTCAATTAGATACTGAACATTCATCGTATTAGGTTTTTGAAGAATATCAATTGCGATGATGCCATTCACGCCCCAAAAAACCGACAACATCATCATTGGTGTGTCAATTTTTTTCTTCGGGAATGTTTGCGGATTTTCATCCTTCGGGATCCACATGATTTTGGCTTCTGTTGCATATTGAAACCAAGACTCGTCCCCTGTTACTAAAAAGCGAAACTTCTTGGATTGATACGCACGCAATATAGAGAGGAGCTCTTTCGAAGATTGGACTCTATATTTTTTTTGAACTAAATTAAGGTTGTGCGGAACCCAACGTGTATACGCTAGTTTGTAGTTCAAATAATTGTGCAGATAATAACTGACTATTGTACGTGGTATCTTTGTCATCTCCTCTATCCTTCTGAGTGATGCTCTTGGGTCTTCATCTAGCGCTTGAAGAATTGCTTTGATTTTTCTTTGATCCAGCGATTTTTTGTCAATTTTTATGATGGGCGCCTTTTTGTTCATGAAGTGATACATCCTAACATGATACGTTACAGTGGAATAGCTAGAGAGCATCCATACCGAAGCATTTTACCAATGTCTCGTAGATTTTTTTACAGTCTTTGCATTTTTTTGCAAGAGCGAGGATGTTTTCTTTATGATTCATTAAAAAAATGAAAAAAATCCCGCCAAAATTTCCCGCGAAACCGCCTCTTGTCTCAAAATTCATTTTATATCCCGGCATGGCGCCAAAATACAACTTACTCATCATATACATATATTCATATTTTTTATTATATATTTATAATCAGCATATATCTCCTTTAATAGTCTCATATAGAGCGCTGTGCTAAACGCACCTTTGGACACCCTATATATAGTCCGTATAAAGAATTGTATCAAATTGAAACATACCTCTTTCAAAAATATATTCAAGGAATTTATTGTTATGAGAACAAATAATACATTCTATGGATTTTCTATTTATTTTATTTCCTTTTAAACATTCATTAATGATATCAGTATTTCCTCCGATAAAAGAGTATGGGAGACATTGTTCAGTAATTTTAATATTTAAATTAGATATTAGGAAAAAGAAAATATTAACTGATCCAAAATAACAGCATGCTTCAATTAGAGAATAAGATGAAGTAGACATGTTACCCATTAAAGAAATTCGAGGACAAAATGTAATTGTTT
Organism: Trichomonas vaginalis G3; assembly: GCF_026262505.1. Lineage (NCBI taxonomy): Eukaryota > Parabasalia > Trichomonadida > Trichomonadidae > Trichomonas > Trichomonas vaginalis. The sequence continues at coordinate 16,982,828 of NC_067204.1, read as the reverse complement.
TTATTGATGATTCGACAGTTAATTCTTTGAACAAATCAATTTTATCGTACATTATAATATTTGTAATTCGGTCATTTTCTGGATTATATTCTCCAGCAATACTAACCTGTAAAATCATAAGATAATTACTTGTTATAATCAATTTCATTGAGCGAGCTAATAAGCGTAAAGATTCATTAATAAAAACATCTTTAAAAGATAGAGAATAAGTAATAAAGAATTGGTTAAGAAGTTGAATATATAATGTGATGGATCGATAATTAAATTGAATTGCTTTCAGTATACTTACGACAATAGTTTGAAATGGTATTTTGTATTTGGTAACTAAGATTGATGAAATCAATTTCAATAAATCTTCAACAGATTCATTTGTCTTTGCATGATAGAGCCTCTCATATACCATTATGTGATCTGCATACTTTTTTAAATACTCGGAACACATGAAGAAGTATGAGAGAATAAAGACGAAAATTGACAAAAATTTTAACTTCACCCTATATCGATTTTCAAATTATTTTCATTAGTTCCATGACTTCAATGATTATTCTATGCATGTATTGAAATTAAATGAAGGAATGGTATTAATTTACATCTTCTATATGTAAATTTAGCATAGATCTTAAATGCAAATTATGATTCACTTAAAGGAATCATGTTTTACGCATTCAGAAATGCATACATGCGTATATTTGATGGATGTTATAAGTTGAATGTTTGTTTAATAAAAGAATTTTTTAAAATAAATATTGTAAAAATAAAAATTTAAGAAGAGTAGATGAAAAACAATAATTAACATTTACTCTGAACGTAAAAACATACATATATTAAAGAAAATCAAAAATTTGACATGAAATTTTCTAAATTATTCGTATTTATATGCAGCAGCATACTCAAGCGTTCTTCTAACGTAATAACCCGGATCATAAGCATCCACCCAATACTTTTGGTTAAATTCATAATCTTTTCTTGGAACAGCTGGTTCAATATTTGTTCCTTCCAAAAAATTGTTGAAAGAGTTAATAATGATGACATCTGGATCAATTTCTGTTGCTTTCTTCCACATTTCTTGATAGTGTGATCCATTTTTGCGATGAATATTATAAGAATGATGCCAATCATTTGAAAGTTGGTCATCGTAGCCAGGGCCAACGGCCAACATCAATGTTATTCCTCTTTCTCTGCATGCCTTTGATAATGACTTCCAATTTTCTGGTTTTCCTGTTGAATAAGCTCCATTTACTGAATATGTAAAAACAGAATTGAATCCTTCTTCATTTTGAATACCTACTTGATATATATTCTCAATGGTACTTACGAAATAGCAATCATAAGCCGAATTTCTTAAATTTGAAATTAATTTATAAATATTAGAAATTTTGTAGGGTTCATATAGTATAACAACTGGCCTACTGAATATTTTAAGCATTGTCTGGCTTTGTCCGTATTTATCTATGTAATATTTAATAGAATCGTAAATTGTTTGATTTGTGGTTTCAGATGTTGTTCTTAGTTGTATTCCGACTCTCATTCCGTATATACCTGCGTATTTAAATAATAAGTCAAGTGTTTTTTCTTCTTTTTGTGAATTATTGTGATGACCATCCCAAATAAAGATTACGGAGTCAATTAAAGAATTTCTCATCAACAGCATGTGTGAATCAATGACTGATTCATCGCTTGAAGAATATATTCCTAGTTTTGGAAAAGTTCTAATCGGAAGTTTAAAAGGAGGATCATTTTCTGATGCTTTTCTTGGTGATTTGGCTATCCATCCTGAGTATGGTTGATCTGTTCGATTATCTTCATAATTTCCTACGTATAATGTCCAAACCATTTTGTTAAGCATAACATTATAAGGGGAAGCAATATCATCTAAACCTGAAATATCTGTTAACAAGTACCATATCCAAAGAATAAAGAAAATAACTGAGTATATCAGTAATTTCTTCCGTCGAATAAATCTCAAAACTGAAAGAAATATGGTAAAATTTATTTCATAGCCAGATTAGATAAATAAGATATACAAGCATATGTTTAAAAGCACCTATTTCACATACTATTGTTCAAAATCAATGAATATGCATTTAATTCACTTTGCACTTGTTAGATTGGTCAGATTCTATGAAAATTGGTAAAAGAATTATTATGAATAGGTGAAAAACAACAAAAAAAAAATCAAATTTTATAAATTTGAAATACGCAGCCTAACAAAGATAAATTGGATTTATCTACCATTAGAATTCTGATTTATGGGGATAAATACTTTTCATTTTTAGATAATTATCCGAAAAGTCAAAATTTCATGATTTGGACTAAAATCTCTATATAAAATTTCATGCATAAACAAAATAAAATTTACTAACAATGATGTTGATAAAATATCATACAGTTTCGGTGCCAGAAGCTCTATTCAATAAAGCTGCTGGTTTTTTCCCGGAAATTTTTGGTTGAAATCCACCATTAAGCACAGCAAAAGCGAGGATAATTCCACCAAGGCCAAACGCGAATAGTAAAATTGTCAAAATAAAATGAATCGTGTAATTTGTTCTATATACAAATGCTGGAACTGAATTTGTCCAAGAACGCCTATCTCTCGAAAAAGAAACTTTAATTTCACCTGGTTTCAAATAAGGTGAAGGACAATTCATTTTTGAATGAGAATCTAATGTGCAATTCACGATATGTTCTCCAAATCGCCCATAGCCGATTTTGAAAGTGGTTGGTTGCAGTTCAAAGTACACATCTAGTTTTCTTCCTGCGATCAATCGAAAAGGGGTTATAGATACCAATTTTGTATGTGTTGAAAAGTCATCTAAAGAAATTGAACTTTGACTGCTACCTTGAATTTCTGGGTTCTCTGGCACGACCGAAAATTCATCAAATATTTCATTTCGGTCTATGACCCTTTTCTTCTTGAATTCTTCTTCAAGATTCTTTTCTGGGAATGCAGGCTTTAATCGATTCTTTCCCTGTTTGTCTTTGAACCGTAATTTGGGTTTCTTACTGTCGATTTTGATTTTTTCATCATCCGGGTGATATTGTTCTTGTAAGCCATCTAGAACCAAGTTCGAATTCTCGCCAGCAACTGAATTAACTATAAGTAGGAAAAGCATTTTTATAAAATGATTTCTGTTTCATTCAAATTTTATTGTTTTCTATCAAATGAAGATCTGAAATTTTTTTTATTTCGAGATAAAGAATACAAAATTAATTAATATTTAAAACTAGCAACTTTCCATTTTCATTGATGATTCAAAATTTTTGAGAACATTGACATTGGAAAGATTAAATTGGAATAGATTATTATGTTCCCTATTTTATTTTTTTATTACATAAATTTTTGTTACTTTTTATGATATTCGCCTCACAGTTTAGGAATTTCTCCCAGACTTGATTCTTTTTGATGCGTTTTGTAAACAATATGTAAATCATTAGTGAACGTATGGTAAGAGATCATGTATATGATCTTAATTTAAGGAAATATTATATTTTGTAAAATTTTATTGGTATATTATGTAATTATTTCAGGGTCACGCATAGATTAATGTTACTGGATTGCTCTTTGAAGAAGTTCAACTAATCTATGAAAGCAATTTTGAAGTGCATAATGAAGAACTGTTTTTCCTTCTTTACAATTTTTTCATTCGCATTTGCACTTTGTAAAAGAAGAAGTTTTGCAGTTTCTTTGCTATTTTTAACTGCTGCCTTATGAAGAACTGTTTGTCCGTATTCATTTGTTGCATCAATATTTGTCCCAAATGATGCTCTAACATTGTTCAATTAACTAAAGCTACTGATAGCATCATTAGATTGGTCGAATAAACAAAATTGAATCAAGGATATTATACAATGCTATAAGTATATCTCAAAATTGTTCAATCCTATGTGAAATATGATTGCATTCACATGTATTATTTATTTGGTGTATGATATTTCAATTACTCACTCATGATATCTGATATTCATAGATATATTATGAATCAATCTCAATAATAAAGGCAAAATCTCAAAGAAAGTTTTCCTTGAGTAAAAAGTGACACTAAGGTATTTCCTTGAACTGATTTAAAATACTTGTTTTAAAAATTCATCCTTATTCTGTCCGTATTTTTGTGTAATTTTTCCTGAATTTGTTTTGAATTGAATAATTAAATACAATGGGAATTACATCATCTTCACCTTTCGAGGTTACACCAGCCCTTGAAACTCTTAAACAAACACCAAAAGGCCAACCATGTGCACTTCTTGTTATTGGTGTATGCGAATCCTGGTCTGAGCAAAGATTCGCAAAATTTTTATCAAGATATAACATTTCTTTCACAAATGTTCAAAAAATCCGAGGCGAGAATTATGCAATCTTATATTTTGCAAATAACCAAGAAAGAATTACTGCTTATTCTTTTCTTCATGATTGCAAAGTTTCTGATAATACATTTGTCGTTAAACCATATGTAGAATACGATCCTCCGCCAATGCCATATGCAACTCAATCCGAAATTGTCAAAGCTTCAACTCTCAAAACGCAAACTGTTTATGAAAGGAAATATCTCTTCATGAATGTCCCAGCTGAAGAGAGATTAAAGCGTAAGAAGACTGAAACCGAAAGTTTCCTCCGAGAAGTTTACTCAGAACCCCTTGAAATTGTCGAATCTCCTCTTGAATATACATGTCACTCAAGAGTTGATTTGATTGCAGGTTACGATATTAATGGAGAGATATGTGTCGGATTTAACAGCTCTTCAAGAGTCAATGCAATGATTATTCAAATTGATGATTCATTTAAAGTTCCAAAACAAGTTATTGAAATTGCGAGCGTATTCAAGAGTTATATTTCCAAATCTATATTCCCTCCATATGATTACGACCTTAGAACAGGAAAATGGATGAAATTATCCATCAGAATTACATCAACCAACAAAGTTTTGATTACGGTTGCCACAAAAGGTGGTTTACCTCTCGACGAAGTCGATAAATTAAAGTCTGTCCTCAGTCCACATGCAAATTCAATTTATTGGCTCAAATGCGACGAAAATCAAGCATCATTCAACAACCCACATCATACAATATCAGGTGCACAGTTTGTTGTCGAGAAAATACGTGACCTTGCCTTTCCAATTTATCCATTTACTGTTTTTCCACAGAATTTCTACATTTTTGACAAAGTCATTGACACAATCAAAGAAATGGCATCTCTCGATGAGAATACAGTCCTTGTTGACTTCTGCTGTGGTACTGGCGTCAATTGTCTTTCACTATCTAAGTCCGTAAAACGCTGTATCGGCATTGATTCGTCAGAAAGCAACATCGCAACTTCCCAAAGAAACGCTGAAGAGAACCAGATCAAAAACGCTTATTTCGTAATCGGCGGACAGTCCAGTTTAGGTGATATCGCTAATAACGTGACAGGAACCGAAAGATTGGTCGGATTCCTCGATACTTCTCAAATTGGTCCACACACGGAAATATTAAAAAACGCAAGTTTTTGTACCAAACTTAAATCGCTTGTTTACGTTACAAAGAGTCCGTCAACACTTAGATACGACTTGTTTAGGAACTTCCCTGACATGGAAATCAAGAAAGTCAAGCTTTTCGACATTGATCCGTTAACAATTGAATCTCAATTGGTAGCATTCCTTACTAGGAAGACGGTTTAATTAACTTTTATATCTTTTTATTATTTTGTAGTTTATTTATAAAATATCCTTTTAAAAAACATACAAATTATTTTTATATTGTTTAATTTCACATAATTGATTAATAATTTCACCATACCTATGATCTCTTTAAGTTCAAATTGACAGTTCAATGCTCGGGAATAATAAAAAATGTTTTCTTCCAAGAAACAAGAGATTTTTAATATTAATGATAAGAATTAGCTTCCCTTACTAAAAATTTCATCTATCTATTTCATTTTATGAAGGATTTTGGCATGATTTGCTAAATATTTATTCTAATATTGAAGAAATAATTTATCATTTGATAAAATATGTATTGGTAACAAAAGTTTAGAAACACTATGAATAAACGAAATGGATTTATTCGATATAAGTAACTTTGCCAACAATTTCCTTTGGATCGATAACAGGCTTCTTCTTCCTGAAACCAAGAGCAAGGCCAATGACAAGTTGGCCCTTCTGGAGATTCAAAACCTGTTCAACCTTCTCTTGAGCAATGCAGCCGAGAATCATTGAGTCGATATTGAATTCCTGAGCAGCAACCATAGCACCCATAGCAATAATGCCACAGTTCATTTCTGTAACAGCAGAAGCGCGTTCGTTCTTAATGAAAAGAATAATATCCTTTGAGTCACCAGTGATAATATTCTTAACATCATATTTGCCAACACGAATATCAAACTGTGCTTTCTTCTCTTTTGGAAGACTTTCGTAAGCAGCGGTGCTGATCTTTTCGATCAATTGTGGATCGGTAATCCACATTAAGTCGATATCTTGCTTATTCATGAATGTTGGGGAATTTAAAGCTGCGTCGGCAATTTCCTTACGTTGCTCTGGTGTTATGGACATTGTTGTATCGAAGCTTCTGATTGAGCGGCGATGTTTTAACGCATTAAGTGCCATCGAACTTCAGACTGACGCACGTTTATAATTATCTGATGAGGGATTCGATTCGATTTAGAAAATCCTATAAATGATATTTCAAGAGCGACATTCATAATGAAGTTATATTTATTGTCTATTTCATAGAATATAAATTACAAATTTTCGCGCTGACTTTTTATGTAAATTGAGCAAAGCTCAATTTACATAAAAAGTCAGCGCGAAAATTTTGATTCTTTTTAGAGAAGGTAAAAAAAGAAATTTCGCGTTACGTTTTTTTTCTCTCAAATAAAATTTAATTTAAAAAGCTAAATTTTATAATTTAACAGCATCTAAAGACTCGAAACAAATTTGCCAATATCAATTTTTTCAAAAGTTTATTTTTACTTTTTCATGGCAGCCTAACTCAACAAACTTTTTCACCCGAGGAAATTCGTTGATCCTTGTAGAAACGAGACTAATCTGGCCAAATGATAGAGTCCCCTATTCTTCATCTATTTCCAGATTTTACAGATGATTTATATCCATTTTCACAATCCTCCTATTTCCGAGCACTCCTACCCTACCAAACTCATTTCAAAGAAGAAAATGCTGAAGCCCGCTAGGGCTTCAGCTTGTTCATCCCGAATGAGCCAAATTTCAATCATCAAACAAGAAAAACTTCTTATTAATAAAAAACTTAAGCAGCATCGAGGATGCAGATGCTGTTAAATATCAAATTTAGCTTTTTTAAAATTAAATTTTTTGAGAGGGAGAAAAGTGACGCGAAAATCTTTTCAACATATAAACTGCTTGCCCTAAGGTGGACAATATTGAAAGGAATTCAATGAGTTCTCTCAAAAATAACCACCTTTTCATATTCAATACTATTGTCCACCTTTCGTCCAACTTAAATAATTTATTTAGAAACAACAAAACAAAATAGATAAAAATAAATAATGCAGCAAGGTCCAGAAAGACCTAAAAAATCGAAATGACGGAGTGGATTTTTGATATAACTCATTAAATGGAAATTATGAGATATTATAATTAAATTTTTCACACTATCCGAGATATAAGAAAACTAGCATCCAGGTAGCTCGGATATATGGGTAGTATCTATTTTTGGAGAAAACTCCAAAAGTTAAAGTTATGATTTACTAATGAGAACAATTATAAGAGAAACAAGTAGCTGAAAAGGAGCATCATTTGATATGACTAACAATTACTTATTCGTAAGTTTCTGCAATGTCTGTTCGAGGAGAAATTCTGCTTGATTTGGATGAACGTTTATAAGTTTTTAGAGTAAATAATTGAAGAATTTGGAGTTCTTAGCATGAGTATGTTAAGTGGACAGTAGAGAAATTTGGTAGCAATGCATAACGGTTGCAATATTTTCGGGTAATTCAGAATAGGATCTGTTTGAGCATAAAGAGATGCAATATTATTGGATCTCTAATCATTTAAGCCATGCATCTTGTGATTTCAAAGCGTGTTGTGTCTCTGTTCCGCTCACTAAAAATGTAAAAAAATTTGACTATTATCCACCTTAGGGCAAGCAGTTTATATATAATAAATTAATAATGCAAAATTTCCAACCCTGAAGAGATAATGTGAATACCCGATTCTGCCAAGTTTGTTGAAATTTTTTTTACCGAAAAGATTACTCATTTCTTTTAAATATTATTGTTTTATAATTTTATTTTCTTTAATGTTTATTTGAAGACTCCAATAAACGTTCTCATTCTTTGTGTGACGTTATGCAGCTTCTTTGCAAGAATATCAAACTTATGTATTCTTATGTCATCAATTTTGTTCAATTAATTTACAATTTCTGTCCTCTGTTCAATCTTAATGTTTTATAATTATGCTTTTCATTTAAATTCATTAATAAGATAAATTTCGACTTTTAAAAATATGTCCTCTTTGAAAAATTTTGAATATTATTACGCCAATTTTTTAAATATTTGCTTCTTAGGTTCAAGCTTAATGATGATCAAATACATGAAATTATTCAACAGAAAAGAATTGTTATGCTATTTTATAAATGCTTAGATATGCGATTAAAATTTATGTATGTTTGTATGTAACTATATTTGTTTAGAAATAAAATTATGAACTGGGAAAATTAAGTATGTTTTTAGGCTTCTGTGACGTGCCACTTAATACATATGTTCAAAGGCTGTTTTTCAATGATGCTTCACACCAGTTGTCATAAATTTGAATTAAAGTCAGATTTATACATATTTTAATTGTAATTTTTGCTAAAAATGATAATATTTCATGCATATACGATTTATATTAATATTAATTTGTGTTCAATTCAATTTTGTGCAAGAATTCCAAAATATGTTAAACTCCTTTTCTTTTGTAAAGTCTCTTATTCAAATTTTTGATAGAGGTTCACTCAATATTGAGGCAGAAAAACGATAGGGAGACTTTACGTAGGAAAATGTGTTTAGATTCTAATTTAATTATGGTCGGATTCGATCTAGAAAAATATATTTCTAATGTTTAATGTTATTTTGTCAGAATCGTAGCAATTCTTGTTTCGATATAAAATAATGTTGTTAGAAAAAGAATTATTAGTCATTTGTAGCACCATGTTCAACTAAGAATTTGAAAATGTTTGTTGCTTTAACATCGATGGCAATAGAAAGAGGGCATTCATTAATATCGAGAGAATGTCATAAAACAATGATAAATATGAAAAGAAAGAGAATTCCATAAAACAATGTTAAATATGAAAGCAAAGAGAATTCCATAAAACAATGTTAAATATGAAAAGAAATATTATTAGATAAAACAATGATAAATATGAAAAGAAAGAGAATTCCATAAAACAATGATTAATATGAAAAGTAAGAGAATGTTATAAAACAATGATAAATATGAAAAGAAAGAGAATGTGATGAAACAATGATAAATATGAAAAGAAATATTATTATATACCCAGATTTTCCTTACTTTTACCACCCCTCTAAAGCTGGGGACACCGCCTATCGTTGGGAGTAGCTATTAAATAGAACCACCAAGGGTAGTTCATTATGCCAAGGTTTGATTTCCATTTAGCTAATTTTTTTCTTTTTTGGATCATGAATTTTTTTTTGGGTCACTATAAGATTTGTTTCATGTTCTAAATCTGCTGCATATGTAATCTATTTTTATTTACCTATTTTTTAAAAATCTATTGGATTGCCAAATTTGAATATATTTAAAATCATAAAAATCCAAAAAAACTATAAATATATGTTTTATGCATAGTGCCGATACTCAAATATCAGATTACTTAGATCCATGAATAATATCCGAATTTTTTTTCTTAAAATTAAACTTCAAAACTTCTTGCAATCTTATTCTTAATCAATTGGAAATTTTTAAAACCATTTTTTAAAATAATTTTGCGTAAATTTTATTCTCATGTTGTTTTAATCGAAAATTGATACATTTTCAAAAAAATAATATTGACTTATGAAATTTATTTTTAAGGTGAAATAGTATTGTTTTTATTAAAGTATATGAATAATATATAAAAAATTAATGAATAATATAAGCAGATTTTTAGTTTACAAAACAAATATGAGCAATGCAATTTCAAACTTTTGCTGGCAATTTCGATATTGCTCAAGTTTGTAGTATTTGTGATACCTATAACATCGGCTTAATCAAAATTCGATTTTTCTTATGAGTTATTGAGAAAATTTGATTGCAATGAGAAGGATTTCGACGTTTTTGATAAACTAAGAGCTGAGCTTTAGGGGTTCAGTTCATTTATGGCTGTAGTTTGATGCGTAGATCTCTTTTTTATTGTAAATTCTTTCAGCATGGAGATCGAGAATGAATCTTTTGAGAACTTTATGAGTTTTTACACCCGTAAAGAGGTCCTTCGAGGAAAGATAGTCCAGACTACATGAAGATGTGGGTTAACCAAAAAAATCCGATGGTTTCCCCATATTCATGTAGATCTTCGAAAAAATGAGCACCAAAAAAGCCAAAAAAATAGGCTTTTTATTGGATTTGTACACTAGATCAATAATCTATTTAGGATCTGTCGAGAAACTTCCTCACACCTCACGAGATGCTTCAACATCGGTTAAAGTTTTAATTTTGTTTTTTTATCTGCAGTCAAATGACTCAGACAAGCCCTACGGACAAGACCCAAGGGGTCATAGATGTTGAAGCATTGAAGAAAGAAATTCGTGAGCAAATTTTATCCGAACTTAAGGAACAAAAACAAGAACAAAAGCCGGAGAGACCAAAGAGAAAACTTAGTGAAAAACAACTTGCTGCATTAGCTGCTGGAAGACAAAAGAACCCAAGACTACTGGCGAAGAAAGCTAGAGAAGAAGCTGAAGCAAAAGCTAAAGAAGCTGAAGCAAAGAAAGAGTAAATGGTTTATTTTTATCCGAATTAAATGTATAGACAAATACCTTTATCTGTTGCGTTCAGTAGTGAAAACCCTGACGTCAAAATAAAGGGGAACAGAGTAACGTTTAAGTTTCCAACAGACTGGATTGTGAACATAAATGAAGAGAAGTACATTGGCATAACAAATATGTATATAACACGTGCTTTCAGAAAGGTTGACTTTATACTTCAAGTCGAGATAGAAAATGACGAACAGTCTTTAAGCGCCCAAAACATTCACATATACAAATACTTTAAAGACGATACAACATTGCAACAATGTATGATTTCATTTAATGAATGTTCGAGAAAAAGTTTAACATTGAAGTACAAACTTTACAGCCTTTACGTGAGTTTCTTGCACAACTGAAAGAAGAAGGTAGTCAGCCACAACTTATAGACTTTCATTATGAATTTAATGAAAATGAAGATGGAACTCATGACTGTCAGTTTGTTGTATTCTCACCATTCAATGAAGTGCTAAAAAGAAAGAAAATCCATTACGTATAAGATTTCAAATCTCTGAACCAAGTGATGATTTCAAGAATGTTTTCAATTATGATGCAATGCTTCCGAGGAAAAATGAATTTTCAAAGATTGTAACACCTGGCATTTGGGATAGAAAGCAAGCTATATTATATTCAAACTTAAGTAAGGGAGTTGAAAATGAGTTCATTGGTCATACAAGAACTTCACCACTTCCTAACCCTAAATACTATAAATTAACTGGCTTCAATCGTGAGTTTTGGATAGACATGTTCTCCACTCATGACCATAACTGCCCAGTGTTCTTACCTCCAGACCATAAGGACTGTCTCTACATTGAAGCACAACTCTTAAACTCTACCATCGCAGTATTGTAAAATCTACGCTAGTTTTATTTTTTCTGAAAATTTTTATTTGAGTGAAAGGCATGGAAGGTGAAGGACATTGGCAAACACTCGAACATGACAATGACTATGAAATCTTTTCAGAGTACCCATATCCAATTAGGCGCATAAGTAACAAAAGAGTTGTAAGTGAGTTTGACAACGGTGATGGTTATATTTGTGTTTATTTAAACAAACATAAACTCTTTAAGCATAAAATTGTTGCAAATCAATTTATACCGAATCCTGAAGGACTTCGAGAAGTAGACCATATAAACAGAGACAGAGGAGACTTTCATATCTCAAACTTAAGGTGGGTGTCGAGAAGACAAAACATGAGAAATATTTCTGGTTCGAATGGCTATTGGTTTGACATTGTAGACACTCTTCCTGAAGATGCTGTTGAAATTATACAATACTCTAAATTTACTCTAGAAAATTACTACTATGTCCCAAGTGAAGATGTCTTTTACTATTTCATGGGAACTCAATACAGACGAATGAATGTCTTAAGACAGTATAGCAAAGATTATATAAACATTACAGATGTAGAAGGAAGAAGAACAAAGCTGTCTATTGCAAAGTTTAAGAGAGACAATGGTTATACATAAATGACAAAAATATATGACCTCATTATTTTTATCACGAATGACCTCATTGCTGACAAAAATAAATGACCTCAGAACTTCAACTTACGAATAAAGCTTGTTTTAGTCGTTATTGAGAAGTTAAACTTTTCAGCAAAGCAAGGACTAGAAGACTTACATAAGTCAAATCCAATCTCTTGACCATCATGAAGTGCTTTGTAAAGTTTCATTAAACTGAACTCAGAGTCTTTGTCATATGTTCCAACAGGTATGTGAATGTTCTTATCTTCATTGTAATAGCATTGTATAGCTTCAGGAAACATTTCATTAGCTGTTAAAGCAAGAACGTCTTGTTTTACACCTTTACAACGTGCATGGAATGCAACTTCATTTAAATCGTTCGTGAGTAAGTCTATGTAAGTCTTCTTTCCACAAAATATTGACTTGTATGCTAAACTTTGTTTTCCAGGTGTTATTTCTGCGAAGTCAGAATGGAACTGACCTAATGTTTTACCAATAAGTTCTCTACCGTATCTCTTCTTAAATTCCTGAGCTAACAGTGGTATGTCTTCATTGAAAATATGCATGCTATCGCAGTCCTGGTAAAATATTTGAAGACCCATATCTTCAGCAGTACAGAATACTTCACACATTATTCTCTTCGACATAGACAGAATGTTAACACCAAGTGGACAGAAGTTAAAGTGTCTGCAAATGCTTTTCGTTAGCTTGAAAATAGTTTTATCTGAACCATCCAAACCTTCGAACTTCACTATATGGTTGTAGTTTCTGATGGCATATCTTATAGCATCTTTGTCATTTACTATGGTTATTTTTGACTCAATAGGAGATAGAATAGTTTTGCCATAAATACTGTTCAGAATGAGCTTTATATTTTCTTGCAAAGGATTTCCTTCTTTCTTATACTTTAACCTTAACTCAAACAACTTCTTTACTTCATCTCTTATTCTAATATCTCTGTTTCCATCGTAATAGTATCCTTGCAACACTTCACATTTGACACCTTGATATTTTATGAGGTCTTGTAATGTTATATGGTCAACATACATTAAACAGCAAGTGTTTGAACTTCTGGGAACGTTAAGTTCTGGATTTAGTTCAGGGTCACAAACTATTAAAGGAAAGTGTCTATGTATTCCAATCTCTGTTATCTTAATGAGAACAAAGAAGCCAGACATAAACTTTTCACCAATGGGTTCCTTTTGGTCGTCATCGAATAAATGTCTCATGAGATACTCTGTGCTTAACATTTCTTTCTTCATAACCTTTGGAATACCTTCTAAAGTATAAAGTCTTGCTATAGCTGATGGATATAATGAAACAGCGTCGAAGTCAGCAATGAGTTTCTTTTCGCTCTTTTGTTTCATGTTATCTGACAGCATACATCTTCCACCTTGAATACAGCGTGAAATAAATTCTCTTGGTTTATTTGAGAGGTCATATAAATTTCCATTCGGGAAGTACACTCTGTTCTCAAACAATTTGTTAGCAATTGAACAAATACTAACGTAGTCATAAACGTTTAAATCAAATTCTTTCAATATGTCATTGCGGAACTTAACAAAACCTTCTCTTAAAATTCTTACATCTTGTTTGCAATAAAATGTGCTATACTTTTCTAAGTCGAAGTGGTTTCATCTATTCTGCAACCTTTGATGGAATCTATGTTTTTCATGAATGTATCTGCATCCCGGATAAACTTACATGCTTCAGAAATGACACCAGTTCTGTTGTCATTTGCTAACAAAACACTGCTGTAGTAGTTGTATGGAAATACTTCTTTCGGTCCTGTTTGTAAGTTAAACATAGCAGGAAATAGTTTAAGCTTCTTATTTATAACACTGTAAGAGTCTTTTATAATAATTGCCCTTCCTTTATATAAGCCAGTTATTTGCATTGTTCGTGAACCTTTAATGATGGGAGTTCCTTTCACTTCTGTCATGTGTCTTAAGATGAAGTTTATATCATAACTGAGGTTATGGAAATATATTAAACTCTTGTCAGGAAGTCGTTCCAAAAATTCTGTTGCACAGTTCTGACCCCAAATGCTTTCACTCACTGAACCATCTTCACTGTCATAACAGATGTTAAAAGCTTTATGAAAGCCATCGGTACTACACTCAAAGTCAGCAAAGAAAACGTGCTCAGGAATGAACTTGCACTTATTTTTATTTACTTCTTTTGACTCGGCTTTCTTCTTCAGTTGTACACAATACTTTGGAGCATATGTCAAATCTTTAAATGGTGCAAGGTTCTGTTTATATAAGTCAGTCGTATATGTGAAAAGTTCTCCATAAGAAATAGGTTCGAAATATTTGCACTCCCACAATGTTTTCATAACATCCCATAACGGTGTTGTTCTATCATAACGAACTACATATTTATCTTCTCTCTTTGTATAAATCTTCATTTGTTTCTCAATGTTCATTCCACCACACTCCTTCAAGATTTCTATATAGTTGCGAATGAAATATGTTGTCATTGGTAATCTTTCATTTAGCATGTAGTGGTCTTCAACAAGAAGTAAGTCAATAGTTCGAACAGTTTCACATTCTTTTGGTATGTATCTCTTTATTTCATTATGTCTTGAGTCATTGAAATAACCAATGGTAACATTAAATGCTATACCTGTTGCGTCAGAAATTTCTTGTACTTTACTTTGAGGAAAGTCTCTAACACGAATGACTTCTCTCATGTGGTCAATAGTTTCTTCATTTACTCCAGCCTGAATGCAAGCATAAACGAACAATTGTCTTCTGTCATAAGTGTTGCAGTTCTTTTGTTCAGTTCATTGAAGATTTGGTAGCGTTCAAGATTTATAGGTAATGTGCAAAGATACTTCCAGAACTGACCGCTTCTCTTCTTATAAAACTTCTTTTCACCATTATCTTTCCAAAAGCTTTCTATAAGTGCTGGGTTTCCTGTTTGCTTAAGAGCTTCCAAAATGGCTTTCTGGTCATTTGTCAGTGTGCTTTCATCTCTATATGGTCTCTTTTTTGGTTTGCCTTTCTTTACATCTGACATCGTTAAGCCTTCATATTCTGTTAAATCATACATCTTTATTTCGGTAAGATTCTTTATGTTTGTCAAGAAGAAGTCATAGTGCATTTCAACAATACCTGCAGCATTTGCTTCTATCTCTGATATAAAGTTCTCCTTCAAGAGCTGATGTAGTAATGTTCCAATATTATTGAGGTTTAACGTAGAACATTCATACTTTCCACCAAGTTTATAACATACCATCCATCTCTGTTGTGAGTTTATTTTAATTTTCTCTAAGAGTCTCATGAAAACCTTACCGAAATGTTTGTGTAAGTAGTCTCTGTTTGGTTCATCTAAAGCTTCGATGTTAAAGTCAATGAGTCTATTGCCTGACTTCACATTTCTCTTCCTATTCTCTTCATCTTTCTTTAACCATCTCTCACCTTCTTTTGGTTTGTCGTCAATGGAACGAATGACATCGTTAGCTTTGCGAACTTGTTCTATAGCGCTCTTAAACATCTCTCTTCTCTGTTGTTTCAGTGTGTCGTCTCTTCTTCTTGTTTCACCAACGTTTGCATTTGTTATGTCAAACATTTCTCTTCTTACTTCATGAGGTACTGAACGTCTATGATATAAGTCAATAGCAACGTCATTTAAAGGAAATGCTCTTGCATGGACTTCGTCCTCGCCGCGTTGCGGCTTTATGAACTCATGAATTCTATCATAACTTATTGCACCATTGTAGTCTTTAATGAAGTCAGCGAGTGCTTTTTTGTTTGTTGCGTAATGTTTTGCAACATCTATGTTAGCTTCTGTAAGAAGTTGTTTTATTTCCGAGTGTTCTAACTTAGACAACTTCCGATACATCTTTAGTAGGAAATAAAAAAATATTTTTTGAAAAAATTAGATTAGATTTTTTAAGTTATTTTTCAAAATAATTTAATATTTTTATTTTAATGAAACACATGCAAGATTGCAAGTTCTTTTCATACAATGCTCTCGCTACTGCCATCAAGAATGAGTTCAATAATGCTTCAAATGTTAATGTTATCTTTAACAAGAAGTTTGTGAAAGAATCTAAGTTTGGTCAGTATGTCAGACCATTAGCTATCGTCATTGACCGCAAACGTTATACTTCACAAGAGTTAGCAGTAGTTTTGAAACAAAAGAGTTTCTTCGTGAATGTCAAAGATACTCATTATACTGTTATAAAGAACTCTAATATTGACTTCTTCAGTATTGCTTTAAATCTTTCCGAATAGAAAGAATATAAGAAGGGTGAAACAAATGTGAAATATTATCCTTCATCTCTGAAGACAATAACGAACAAAGATGTTATACAGAAATTCTTACCAAAGGTTGAAGAAGCTTCTATTGACATTGACGAAGGAAGTGAAATGGTTGAAGAAATAGACCCTGAAGCTATTTAAGCAAAAATATATTTTTGAATAACTGATGGTGTCACTACGTCACCATGTCACCAGGTTAATTAACTTCTTTTAAAAATGATGACAACATGACATTTTGACAACACAGCAGGATTAATGCAAAAATGAATGTTATCGTTTATGTTATCGTTTATGTTATCGTTTATGTTATCGTTAATGTTATCGTTAATGTTATCAGTGTCGAACATAATTGACATGGAGCATTTATGTTATCGTTTATGTTATCGTTAATGTTATCGTTAATGTTATCGTTAATGTTATCGTTAATGTTATCAGTGTCGAACATAATTGACGTAGGATTCATGACTTCTTCGTAAATGAGTGTAAATATAGCACAAAAATATATTTTAGGTGAAGAGGTGAGATCTCACCCGTTTTCTCACCTGTTTTCTCACCTCATTCTCTCTTCGTTAATGTTGTCGTGACTTCATCATTAATGTTGTCGTGACTTCATTCTTCCTCTTTGAAGTTATCGAAATATTCTGTTATTTTTTCCTTCAGTAATGTTAAGTCTTCTTTGAATGTAAGTATTGTGCAACCTTTGATGTCATAGTGTGTTTGAGGAAGAGTATTTTTGACAATTTCCTTTATTTGTTCATTCGGTGTCATTGAAATCGGTAAGTTTTCACGATAGAACCAGTTTCTGTCAGATTTATATATCTTAGCTAAGTCATAAAAGCTCTTGTTGTTTCTTCTGACTAAATGTAACATAACCATATCTTTATCTTCTTCATTTTCCAACTCTTCAGTATAAATCATATACTTATAACTCTTTTCCTTTCCTTTTGGTACTGAACGCGGTATTCTTTTCTGTATGCTTTTGTCTTTGGATTCAATGACTTCATCTTTTGCTTGAAGTTTCTTTTCCATCTCTCCACGTTCTGCTTTATATAGTTCATCTAACATCATGAAAATATAACAAGCATAACGAGGTGAAGCCCATATTGCTACAGCGTTTACTAAAAGTCTATGAACATAATAACCTTTCAAACCAGGAGCCAAATTCTTGCGATTTTCATACGGAATCTCTTCTCTCGGTTTTCCGAGGGAAGCAATCATATGAGGAAATTCTTCTAAAAGTTCTTTTGTCTGTTGGTTTTCAAACCAATGATATGCTTGCTTTGTAGAACGAAGAGCATTCATTATACTTTGCATTTGGTACATGTCATCTTTGACTGAACGAATGAGACGTAACTGTTTGTTATACTGTATGTACTCGTATTCTTCATTTATGGCTTCATGAACGATAGCAGTTGTTGTGTTCTCTGATGTTGACATTACTGTCTTTACATACAAAATAAAAAAATAAATAAAAATAAAACTAACTTTATTTTCTGACTTTCACAAAAGACCAAAAATAAACGCTTTACATGTATTTTTCAGCAACTTCGTCAAATAATTTTATAGCTTTATCTATCTCATCTACTTCAAACGTTTCTTTACCTTTCGTGGGAGCACCATACATTTTCTCAAAAACTTCAAGCAGTTCTGTTTCAGCAGCTCTCATATCATTAACAAACACAACCTTGACTCTATTGACTGTACTGTCATATCTTTGAGTTATATTATATGTCCTTCCTATCTTATATCTTTTTGTGTTGAAGTCCTTCGGTTTCTGAACGATATAAAGTAAGCCTTCACTGCAACGTTCCGTATCGAATGAACCATATGTTATGAAGTTATATCCAACAACTGGGTCTAACCATAACAAAACTATTGGTATAAGACTTTTGTCTATAAGATATGCTCTTGTTCCATGAAATGCTACTGATATCATAAGCTCAGGATTTCTTGTCAAAATTTTCTGAGTTGAAGCATTTCTAACCCAGTCGTTTGTTTTCTTTCCAGATGGAGATATAATGTCTGACAAAGAATATTTGTTGTATTTCTTTGAGTATCTTACGTTTAAATCACCTATTCTAACCACTTTGGTGTCATTGTCTATCTTTCTAACTGTTTCAAACTCAATGTTTGTCATTACTGTCTTTACATACAAAATAAAAAAAAATAAATAAAAATAAAATTAGCGTTATTTTTCTAACTAATAAAATTCATTATTTTTGTGCTGAATTCAATAAAAATAATTTTTAGGTGAAGAGGTGAGATCTCACCTTTTTTTCACCTAATTTTTCACAAGCGTTTTACATGAATTGTACGATGTATATTTGAAATCCTAAACAATTTCGTAGCTTCAATTTCTTCTTTTAGTACATCGAATGTTTTAATCGTGCCGAAAGTCTCTTTATATTTCTTCTTGACGTCAGACAGAAGGAAATCTTCTGCTGTTGGATAGTTTTTATTAAGAAATGTCAACATATCCATTTTATCTTCTGCTGGCTTTTCTGCTTCTTTCTTTAAGTCTGCATAGTCGTTTCGCATTCTTTATATCTCTTTGACTGAGTAGTTATATTTTCTTATTGCTGCTTTACATTTTGAACATTGCGGCATCGTTTTTGCGTTACACATTGAAACATTACCAGCTAAAACAACTAAAGCGTCAATTGCTCTCTTCATCTCAAACATAGCGGGTCTTATTTGTTCGTTCCATACTTTGTCTCTTCTATCTTTATCTCTTATTTCCCAAACACATTCAGCAACTAATGAAACAAAGTTGTCGTATGTCTTAAACTCCACCGATTTATATATGTCAGAAATATTTTTATAAACCATGTCGCAATCTTTGTCCATAACTTTATGGTTGCAATGAAAACCAAGAAATTCATAATTTACTTAACGTATGAATTTCTTTATTTCTACTGAGTCAGTTGCTTTGACTTCAATTTCGTCGAATTCAGGAATAGTTAGTTTTTGCTGCTGAACTTCAGGTAGTTTAGGCAAATGGTCAATAATATCCTGCATGTCATAAAGATACTGTTCATTTGTTTCATCTTTCGCACTACAGTCTAAATTACTTGTTAAAAGTTCTTGCTTTATCTTCTGGATTTCTGTTTCAAAAGTATATGAAGAAGGAATAAAGTTTTTCATCTCTATCAACATTGACGTAGGATTCATAACTAACGAGTTTGGTGCTGTAGTTTGAATTGTTGTTGTACCGATTGTTGAAATCATATCTTTTATACAAAATAAAAAAAAAATAAATAAAAATAAAACTAACTTTATTTTTTCTATCTTAAGGAAATTCATGAAAATTCACGAGAAAGCTAAAGCAATCTGAGCCGCTAAGCGGTGAGGGTGAGAAAACAGGTGAGAAAACGGGTGAGATCTCACCTCTTCACCTAAAATATATTTTTGGTGTAAATTTATGACAAAAATAAATGGTACCATTAATGATATCATGACTGTTCTTATTCATGTCTGATTTACATCTAATGAAAAAGTTTAGAAGAATTTTCTTATTCTTTCTGGCTTATTTTTGTCTTTCCAGTACTCCCGCTCTAATGGTCCCAGATGTGTTGACTTTGACTCTCTCAAGTTCTTAGATGGTATAACATCTTCAACGCCTCCTTCATATCTTACTTTATAAGTGTCATCGTTTATGTTATAGCCAAGTATTTCAATAACCACTCCTCGCTTTGCTTCGTCAATGGTTTCAGCAAGTTTGCCATTACTACTTTCAACTAATTTATGTCGAGGGTAAAACGCAATAGAGTCGTCAGTAGCTTTTATAAGATATCCATTACCTTGCGTAGAGTCTACGATATAATAGTTTCGACTTAACCTTAAACGTTTCTTTGTCAACGGTTTGTCGTCAAGAACTACACGAACTTGGTAAAAAAGGGGGTTGGCGTCCTAAGGCGTCCTAGTGTAAATTTCTCAAAATTGTGATATTTACATCACATTTTTGAAAGGTTTATGGGCGTCCTAAGGGAAAATTGAATAGCTAGGGCGTCCCGAATTTTCATTCTAAGATTTAAATATATTATATACTTAAGTATAATACAAGCAATATAAAAATTAAATTTTTATTATGTTAACTTATAAGAAATTTTTTTGAATTATCGTTGATTTATTGTAATCTTTCCAGGCTATACTTTTGAAATCAACTTTACCTGTCATACGCATTAATGTAGTAGATGTCCAGGTGTAGCTATTATATCCCAGCAACATTGGTATTTTATCATTGTAAGATATCAAAATGAAGCGTTTTTTCAGATATAATTTTTCGTAAATTTTTCAAAAATAAGATGGTAAAAAAGTCTCGACTTGCTCGAAAAATAACAATTTTTTTACTTGTAAAAATAACCCTTTTACAGCATGGGCAGCTATTCAATCACTATTTCTTTTTCTAAAAGTATATTTTTCAAAAAAAATTAAGATCAAATTCGACAATTTCTTGATGAAAGCAAAAATATTACACATACTTCTAGATGCATGGTATAAAATATGCAATTATTCAATCAATTCGCATGATTTGAAAAAAAAATCTAAATTTGATAAAAATGTAGAAATTTTTTATTTTTAACTTGAGATTCGATTTTTTTGATCCAATTTGTGAATTTTTTTTGATCGGAATTTCAATTAATTTGTTGATCAAAAATGACCTCACAATGTTTGATCATAAGTGAAGTCATCTTCATGGGTATTTAGAAATTCCAAGAGAAATTGCTTATTTCTCGCAGATGTAATATCTGAGAAAATCGAATTTAAATATTCATAGAAACCCAAATCATTCTCCGGTTCGAATAATTCATCTGTTGCTTTTTCTGTTTTTTCTATGAATTTTAATAATTTGATTAATAAATCTTCATCAGGAAGAATTATTGCTGCATTTGTGATAAAATTCCATATTGAGGTAATATGGCAATAATTACATTTATAAAATGTAATTTTATCCAAAATTTTTTGGCAAATTCGCATAATAGCATTAATATTTGAAGCTGAGATTAAACCTGTGATTACTTCTGTAACTTTTGGAAAATCATCGCAATTTAATATCTCTTTATATTGAATTGAGAAATAAAAAAAATCAAATGGATTCATTTCTTCAATTTCAAGGAGATTGTAAAAATTGATAGAAGTGTTATTGCAACAAATTGTATTTGCAGCAAAAAATATCATTTGCTCGATTCCATTTTTGGAATAAATTTGCTGGAACAATGTTAAATTAAAACAGTTGCTTAATTTTTCTTCATTGTTTTCATAAAAAAGTAACAAGTTTGCAACTGAAATTTCAAAATTTTGATAATTGCCAGTTATTTCAGTAAATATATATATTTGCTTTTCTTCATCTAAAAATGGCAAATATTGATTTGCAATATTAACTAAAGTTTGGGATAAATTGTTCCAGTTTGATTTTACAATTTGTGAGCACATTATGTAATATGTAAATTTATCCGCTTTGTAGGAATTTAAAATTGTTTGTTGTTCTGTTTCAGTTAAATTACTGAATTTTTCAAGATTAATATTGTGATAAAAAATAGAATCCTTGAAACATTCTGATATCTTTTCAATGTTTAAAACGGATGCTAAAAAATGTAAAAGAACTTCATCAGTCACTGTGATTTTTTTGAAAAATTTATCCCAATTCAAGCATCCAATTGATCTTTCTGTCATTGTACTTATGCATTGATAAAGTTGATTTAATGAATCCGAAGAATAATCATTATGCTTGACTAGTTGAGTTAGTTGATACAGACTGTCGTCAGCCATTTTAAAAAAATGAATAAAATTGTATAGTAAATTATATTTGTGAAATTTGTGACGCTACATTCAATCTAAGACCAATATCTCAAAGAATTCCTCATTTAAGTATTACTTTTCATTGTTTTTTAAAAAATATCTTTGCTTATTTGTTCACTTTTTTGACATTTATTATATGCTTTTTATCATATTTCCGATGATATGAATATATATTCTATATAAGAATGACGCTACATTCAATCTAAGACCAATATCTCAAAGAATTCCTCATTTAAGTATTACTTTTCATTGTTTTTTAAAAAATATCTTTGCTTATTTGTTCACTTTTTTGACATTTATTATATGCTTTTTATCATATTTCCGATGATATGAATATATATTCTATATAAGAATGACGCTACATTCAATCTAAGACCAATATCTCAAAGAATTCTCATTTAAGTATTACTTTTCATTTTTGATTCAATTTTCGAACGGTTTTCGTAAATTTTGCATCATTTCATTTTTTAATGGGAAAATCATCTATATTTAATCAAAAAAGAGCAAACTTTACAGACGAAAATAAAATATTTATCAGGGAACAATCTGATAAATACCAAAAATCAACATCGAGAGATGAAAAAACGAATATAATCAAACAAGTTCTTCAATATTTTAATATTAAATACGCCGAAAATGAATCTAAAGCTGTCAGAAGATATTTTAGTTATATTGCAGTTAAAAATATTCCCGCAGTTACTGGAAAATATCCTGATACAATTGTTCGCAAAGATATGCTTTATTCGCATGATCATACAAATATTATTAATTCAAATAATATTGAACGTTACTACCGTTGCATCGATCATTCTTGTCAAGCACGTTATTTAGTTAAAATTGAGAACAGTTCAGTTTCCGAAGATTTACAAAAGGAACATATACCCGAATGCAGACAATTTAAAAAGTTACAAAATGAAAAAAATGATCTTCATAAATCAATGACTCTGACAGAAATATACAATAAGGCAATGGCAAAATTTTCTGAAGACAACGGCACTTTTCAGCAGATTAAAAAATTTATGACAGAACTTGCTGTTGGTACTGATGAAAACCCATTAATTAAAGATTCATTGGTCAGGGAAGTTTATAATAAGTCCAGAAAATTTTCTGTTGGAGAAAAAATTACAGACGATGAAATTGCTAATTTTTGTTTAATAAATGGCGAGCAGTTTTTCATTGGCCATGATTTTCAAGCAAATTGTGAGACGATGTTTTTTGGTTTTGAGAAGGCAATTCAATTTGCAAAAGAAGCCACAGATTTATTTTGCGATGGAACTTTTAAAATTACACCAAAACATTTTCAAAAAGGACAGATGCTAACAATTATGATTTGTGAACCTTCAACAAATCAATATCTACCACTTTTATTTATATTCATGAAAAACCGCACATTTGAATCTTATAAGAAGGCATTTGAATATATTTTTACTGTCAAGGGTATTCAATTTTCAAAGCTAATTCAAATTCATTGTGATTTTGAAAAGGGAATGATAGAGGCACTTCAACAAATTTTCCCTAAAGTCCGTATAATTGGATGCCTATTTCATTTCAAACAAGCTTTACACAGGAAACTTGTAGCACTTTATACAAAAAATTTCAATACTTTACAAAATTCTTTATTTAAGCTATATTCTATTACTCCATTCATGTCTCATGAAGAATTTGTACTTACAATGCATATAATTAATCAAAATAAAGTTGATTCGATCAAAGATTATATTGATTATTTCAACAAAGTTTGGTTGCCGCACTACAATTTAATATCTCAATATAATAATGCAACTGCAATATTCACTAATGATTGCCTCGAGAGTATGCATTCAGAATTTTCTTCGTTAAAACATCCAAACATTTATGAAGCTATTAAGAAGATATCTCAAATCCAATTAGATAAATATAACGCCATCAAAAATAACCAGAAGATCGAGCGCCATATAAAAACCGTTATCACTGATAGCTACAAAAATTATATTCTTGACTGCTTTCAAAAAGAACTTGAGAAAACAATTTTTTCTATCAAACAATACAACGTAAGTGATCTTTCTTTGGCTCAGAACGAGATTTCTCCATATGGTTCCATAGAATCGAGTTCATTGTTCGAAAATATTCCAGTTCATGATGCAGATATACTCAAATCGATCGATCTAACAGATAAAGATACAATGATCACTAAGTTTATTAATGAAAAAAGAGAAAAAATTATGGCATTATTTAATGAAACATTAAATCATCCAGATTTTAATTCATCCACTCCAATTCAAACTAATTTTGAGCAAGCCGATACAAATCAAGGTTCAGATGCTCCAATTCGCTCCGAAAATTCAAATATTGCAGACTCTACAGATTTAGAACCAGAAAATCAAAACCATCCTTCTACAAATCAAATGTCTAGTAATCTAGAACATAAGCTGGACCTTCTTGATCATATTGAAAAACAATTATCGAAAATGCGCTCGTTATTGGGAATTCTTCCTACTACAAATGCTATTGTTGGGCCGTCAAAACAAGTTTCAGTTAATAGCAAGCAAAATTCTGAAAAAAATAAAAAAAATCTTCCATAACAACAAAATCAAACAATAAAAAACAAAATTCATCCGACAATCCTCCTAAACGTAAAGCTCCTATTTCGGAAAGGATTCTCAGCGATAATAACTTATATTTTCAAGTTCATCGAAAGAGATCGAAAAGCAAACGTTCCACATCTACAGAGAAAAAGAATTGATATATGAAGTCTAATTCCTTTTATAACTACTATATTTTTATTCTTATGACTAAAAAATAATATATTATTTAACAATTTTCATTTTTTTCTTTTAACAATTTCGTTTTATTTCCATTTATTGTTAAATGATTTTTAGCATACACCTTTCTTTGTTCATCTTCTAAATACAATTTATTTTTTCTTAGATATAATTCTATTCATTCAATTCGATCGTCATTTTTCAGTACATGATCGTAATTTTCAATTATTGATCGCGATTTTACTTCAGAATTTGTTCGCAATATTGCTTATCAAAATTATATCTCTATTCTCTCATTTCTGTTTAGTCAATATCATTACACTCCTATTGTCTAATAACATGCTATTAATTTTCTTAAAATTAAAAAAAAATATCAACTTTTAAAAACAGAAACTTAACATCCTTAGGTCAATGGATTTTGATGTGAGATACATTTAATCTGTTTTTCTTTTTTTATTTTAAATAATTGAATATTTATAGTTGTTATGGGTCTTACATCATGTAAAACGAATTTTCTTAAAGTAAATTTACTTTTTCTTCAATCTTTCTTACATATTTATTAAAAAAAATTATCCAAAAGGTAACTAAACTCCTTTCGCCGATCCGATTTGCCCCATATTTAAAATATAGCTTGCATATGTAGAAGAAAAGCTAATTTTGAAGTACGCCCGAAATCCACCAACAGGATTTCGAGCTACTAAAAAGGTACTTTTAAATGTGATTTTTTTTTATAAAAAATTAAATTTATTTTAAGATCAGACTAAAAACTAATTTTATGGAAAATCTATATCGACAAATTTATTACTTATTGGGTATATAGATTTTTTGATTATGGCGATTATGTCTGATATGCTTCCAATAAGCCAAAACAGTGTTTTTGGAGTGATTAAATACAAAAAAATCTGGCGATGCTTTACGTGGCAAATGGTCGAATGGTTATTACCCCTTACTATTAGGTACCGGGGACGCTAGTTCGAAACTGATGCACTATATTTTTTACAAAATGCGTTTATTAGGACAGGGTAAAGAAAGGTTGCCAATATAATATATTTAAATAAATACAACTAATCTAGCATAAAAAAATTATTGAATATTTGAATTCAATAAAAATTTATATAAAATATGTAAAGTTATAAATTACTATATAAATCAAGCTGTATTTTTGTTTTAAACACCGATTTTTCATATTAATATATATTCAACTCAAGTTTCTAATTAAGAATTTCATATAAAATTTAGCATATGATCAGCAACAATTAAAATTAGTATTACAATTAATAAATTTAGTATAAAAAATATAGATTTAGTATAGATTTTATAGCTGTAATAAAAGAACTATTATAAAAGAGTAATTTACTGAAATGCACCTATATTTATAAACAAAACTTATAACGTGTTAGTTACATATAGAGTTGAAATTCATAGATAGCATAGAGAAGTTGGGATCTTGGCTTAATGGTCATAATATAACCAAATTAATTCAAAAATTTGAAATTTTAATATTACTGTAACTATAATATATGGATATGTTTTATGAGATCATAATAAATGACATGTTAATGTAAATTTTAGAATAAAAAATTATATTTTTTTTAAAAAACATTGTTCATGAGTGTTAATTGGAGAAGTAGTAAATTAGTTCGGTTTGCAAGTGATGATGGTTAATCTAACTATAATTACAATCAATTTTTAAAATACTTCCCGTAGGGCATTTGTTTAATTATTTCACATTCTGATGACATAATTTTTAATATCATAGATAATGAAAGCGAAAAATATATAAAATCGACAAACATGTTATAATGAATTGAGAGCTTTACGTGTCAAAAAACACATTTCATACTGATTTCTATAAAAGGTATCTTTATTATAGAAGTGTAAGCTATATCTGTTTGTTTTTTTATTATAACAAATTCAAAATTCTCTTATAAGGATTAGATGAAATCTGTATTACTAAATCATTAGCTAAATGAAGGTTCAAATAGAAAGTAAATATCAATTTATATGATACTGAAACCAAATAGTTCTTTTAATAAAAGATAACACGCTGAAAATTATTGAGTATTTGCAAATCTCAAAAATCTATTGGTGAATTTGGCTCAACTTTTAAAATTATAACATCCATATCAAATCATAAAAGCAGACAAAAATTAAAGCCAAACCTATCGGCCAATTTTTTTTTGATATTTTGATTTTTGAGGTATACTTTTAAAAGTGGATTTAAAGCACTTATGAAAAAACATTAACTTCTGTCGTTATGATTATTGATTTAGACAATAATGATTTTAATCTTTGATTATCAAAACACTAAAGTCATCTTTTTAACATTTGCTTGGTAGCATTAACTTAAGTCTAAAGTACTATTTTATGTGGCACTCTTAGAATTTTTGTATTCATTGTACACGCTGAAATAGTACCATTAAAGTTATGGCGGACTTTCAAAAAATAGTTTGGTCACCTTTATTATCCAAAAAAAGATGTTTTAGAATGAAAAAAAAAATAGAAAAATCTTCATTTATAGTCTTTCTTGAATGTATACGTTTTGATTTTTTTCTTTTTTAAAAAATTCAATTTCTAGAAAAATCGAGAAAAAATCATTTTCTTCTATTTTTTAGGACGCCATACCCATTGAAATCTCCTCTCAGGACGCCATAAACTATTCAATTATGGTGTAAACTTCTCAAAAATTGAATAGTTTACATCAGGACGCCTTAGGACGCCAACCCTTTACGCGCCCCACGAACTTTTGTACCAGGAATGAGGGTAAATTGTGTTGAATTTCTGATATTTTGTGTTTGGCTTCGTTTTTTTTTTTTTGTATATACTTTTCTTCTTGTTGTTGTGTCATTGAATTTGGTGTATGTCCTGTTGTAGAATGTGTTGAGGAATTATATACTTCGAGAAAATGTTTCATTGTTTCTTCGGTAAAGTCTCGCTCTTGGTTTAAATCTCTGAGCGTTCTTATGAAGCGGTTTATGATGCCGAGTATGTTATGGTTATGGTCTTCAGTAGTGTAGTGAGTTATGTTATGCTTAATGAGAAAATCTGTGATTTCATTGCTGAGGTATGCACTGTCTTGGTCTGATGTTAAAGTACTTGGGCTATGTTCTGCTACAAACTTTTGTAAAATTCTTAACACTTCATGAGTTCCTTTATTTTTCATTATATACGCAAAAGCTTTACGAGTGTTAACATTAATGAAGATGAGGAATGGTTTATGTCCTCCTTTTCTGCTTTGAATGAGAGTGTCAAATTGGTATGCGTCAGGAGTGTTGGAGTAAATTGGTAAAAAGTAGTCGTAAGGGTTTATTTTTGTTTGATGTACAACATTTTTGTCAAAGAACCTTTTCACTTCAGCTCTGTTAGTAAATCCCCAACTCTTTGCAGCTTCATTGAACTTCTTAAATGACCTCCATGGATGTTGTTCGAATACTTCTTTCAAGCTCATTTATGTAAAGTTAAAGATTTTATTCTAGGCTCAAGCGCGTTCATTGAACGCGGTACCATGCGAATACAGTCACAAATGGTGGCATATAATCTGCACCCGAGCCTGTTGGATTTGTTGTGAAAGTGTGTGAATGATTTCCTGCGGTTCCACAGAAAATACCTGCGCTTGAATCTACTGGGTCACTTGAAATATCATATCTATGCATTCCCTGTCTATCC
Source organism: Trichomonas vaginalis G3 (assembly GCF_026262505.1). NCBI lineage: Eukaryota > Parabasalia > Trichomonadida > Trichomonadidae > Trichomonas > Trichomonas vaginalis. The sequence continues at coordinate 16,953,934 of NC_067204.1, read as the reverse complement.
GAACCTGCTGCAAGATTTGTATAACCTCTTTTTGTTATTGAATGTGAATGATTACCTGTTGTGTTTGTAGTTCCTGTATGAGTGTGCGCAGGTAAGTTTGCTTCTTTAATTTTCTTCGAACCTCCTGTTTGCTTTGAAGAGTTAGCACAGTATAAGAATTTGTCTACAATCTGCTGCCACGTACCAAAACCTAAAACTGTTGCTGGATTTGTTGAATTCATTGACGTATAAATAGAGCCTATAGGATATATGGTTTGAAGAATCTGAGCCTTCATTGTTTGAAGCTCATGTTTAACATTTATAAATCCTTTGCCATCTACAATATTTATATTGTTTGTTATTAAACCATTAGGAAAAGTAGGAGGATAAATTCTTTGTTCATGTACAGTTGCACCGTTTCTTCCCGTTTTTGTTACTATTTCGATGCATGCCTTAATTTCTTTAATCTTGATTGTTTGAAATTCTTCATGTGTATGGTTCTTGTTGGCTTTCTTGTTTAACATTGTTGGTAGTGTGTATGCTTCAAAGTTTCTGACATGACCTTCAATGTTCATACATCTGTTATCTAAATTGTTTAGTGTATCTTTTACGCTTGTACTTGGATTCTCTAAAGGTGCACTTGAACCGAGGGTATAGTTCAATATTATGTCGTCTGCTCTAACAGTAGTGAAGGATTCATGTGTATGTTCTTTGTCAGCTTTACTGTCTAATGTAGCTTGAAGTTCATTTATATCGGAGATGTTGTGTTTATGAGATTTCAAAACTTTGTTCATTGCTTCGAGTTCAACTTTGTCAGCTTTACTTTTAATAGCATCTTCAACAGTTATTTTTGCCTTAACTCTCAAAGTAAATCTTGGTTCAACTAATACACCTTTAACAGAGAAAGTAGAGGCATATATTTCATCGTTATAACCAAATGCTTCTTGTGCTTTAGCTACATCATACTGTACAGTACAGCTTATGTCATAACCTTTAGCACGAATGTATTTATATCTTCTTTCATTAACATTTTTTGTCTTCGCTTCATCACTTCGTGTTAAATATCCATGGTAGTCCGTTATAATCTGTTCGTCTGAAGTTATATAATGAACATGGTTCTTGACTTTATCACTCAGAGCTAGAAGCTCATTTTTGTCTGCTTTTTCGGCTAATTTCTCATTAACATCATTCACTTCTAATTCAACTCTTCCGCCAGAACTCTTATTATCATTAATCTTTTTTATTAATTCAGTAATTACGTCATAAAGACTATATTCTGTTTTCGGTTTTGTAAATAATGAGTCAAAATTTCTTTTCATCATTACATCGCTGACATTAATGATATCACCAATTCCTTTTTCATTTATTCTCTTCATTAATTCTGCAATAATGACGAATATATAATCTGTTAATTTATTCTCTTCATCGAGGGCTATAGAATGTTTTGAAATTGAATCATTAACTCCTCTAAATAAATCAATAACTTCAGGATACACGTTTTTAATGTCTCGAATAACCCGATCAGTATCCTGTTGTTCATGTTCTTCGTTCCCGTCGTTACGTGGTTTTATATCTCTAACCATCATCAACGCAGCCATAACCGGAGGGTTTGTTGCTATCTGTTCAAAAATCCGTCTGTTATGTACAGTATATCTAAATAATTTCTTTGTGTTTGTTAAAACATTTGAAACAAGTCTTTTAAAACCATCAACAAAATTTCCTGTTTCACCTAATGTTCTTGCAGCATTTACAAGCTCACTCATTCCCGCTTTTGACCCCAAAAACGTCCATATTGCATTTATTTCACTTTGTATAGTTGTCCATTCCGCAGAACTAACACCCGCATTCGCTAAGCTGAAAATGAAATTCAGTGGATCGAACTTAATTCCACCTTCTTTTTCAATTTCAACGAACTCACTAACATGAGATTTTAAGTATTCTTTCGTTAAAATTGTTTTCCCCGATGTTATGCTGTTAACGAAACTATCACTGTCGAAAGTTAACGAATTCAATTTCGTCGTTGATGCTTTTGTTGTAAACAGAAATTCATCAAAAGTGACAGCTCTCAATTTTTTGACATTTGTAAATTCTAAATTGAATGAGAAAAATGAAATAATACTAAGCATAATATAATATTCTAGATTTAATTATAATTAGGAAAAAGTTAGTTTTGAGAGTACTTTTCATAGGCATATAGAATGAAATCTTCTGAAAAATAATATCACATAAACTCATATTATTTTCTAACATATAACTATTTTATATAAAAATCAAATTCAATGATCTTAAAAGCGAAGGATAAACCTCAAAATTTACGAATATAATGAGTGAAAATATAATGCTTATCTATCATAAACCATATGAAATATTAATTTTTGCTTTACGCCTAATTTTTGACGACAATTAGCAAGAAGAATTGCATGATAAATAAAAACATTTAATCAAAGTCAATTTTATTTTTCATATTCAAATGGACTGAGTGTTAACATTTAATTTTTTGCTAATTGTCGTCAAAAATTAGGCGTAAAGCAAAAATTGATATTTCATATGGTTTTATGATAGATAAGCATTATATTCCCACTCATTATATTCGTAAATTTTGAGGTTTATCATTCGCTTTTAAGATCATTGAATTTGATTTTTATATAAAATAGTTATATATTAGAAAATAATATGAGTTTATGTGATATTATTTTTCAGAAGATTTTGTGTTCTTCTTCAAAATTTTATTTTTTTATTAAAAAGAATCTTTACAAAATATACATTTACTTTAATTAATATTTAAAAACGTGCTCTATCAAAAGTTCCAAAAATTCAATATTTTAGCTTTTCTGAGGTGTCACTTTTGATGAATTTCTGTTTACAACACTTTTATTTCATACACCGCTTTATCAATAGTTTTTGGCTCACCTTCTTTAGAAGCATATGAAACATTAATGAATGAATTATATGTATTCGTGAATGAGTTAAAATCAATGATTTTCATTAATGACGCCTTTAATGATTCATTAACTGTTGAATCCCTTAAAGCAATTAATGAACTGTCATGGGCTTCGCCCTGGTCGCTTTGCGACTTTATGAAAGGTACACTGCAAACCGTTGAGTTTGGATCAAATGCTGTAGTTGGTGCAGGAATATTAATGATATAAGTCATTAATCATTAAGTGACGTAAATAATGTTGTCGTTTTTGATTTAATTTCTTTAGCATCTGTTATATATGGTAATTTTATTTCTGTAGTTTCTGAATTAAAGATATTCGCTAAAATGTTTTGTAAACTGTTTTGAACAGCTGTGTAAACCGTTGAATCCGGAACTCTTACGATTTCACCGTCCTTAATAAAAGGCATTGCACATGGTGTAGTGCTTGGGTCAAATCTTTCGGATTATGATTCAACATATATTCTAACGCTTCATAAACAGACCTATATACGGTTGTATATATCTTTTCAATAATTTCACCGTCCTTATATAACGGCATAGTACATGGAGTTAAAATAGGGTCAACTTTTCATAGTCCTTCCATGTTATGTATTTCTCAGTATTTCCATCAGTGATAACAATATATTTGTCAGTAAGTGTGAGAGAGTATTGACCAAAATATAAACGTTTAGCTCTGTCAGCTTCATACGCATATGCAGCTATACTCATATTTTAATGAGAATAAAATGTTGTTCTATTTGCAAAGTACAGACCCAAACGAATACGGGACAGTAAAGCTACAAACAAACTTAGGTCTACAGAATGAGGCGCTTGCATTCAGAATGGTTGACTTCAATACTATCGCTTCATTCGTTATAACAGATGAAACAGATTTCATGGAGATTGAAATAGATGGAAAGAAGCACGAAATAAGATTTCACAATAATGTAGAATATAAGATGGAAACATTAGCTGGAGTGTTAAATGCTCTCATAAATACTAAATAAACAAGGATAACGAAGAAAACTTAATGAATGTTAAACTTATTGCAGGAGTTTTGAAGTTCAGTTATGCGAAGGAGTTTAAGATAACACGAATGAGTCATAGAGTACAACTTCTTTTGGGTGCATAATATGACATTTCCTTTGAAAAGTGTTGACAAAACGATTGAGATGAAATCTGTTCCATACGTATGTTATGGCAATTGTTTATACATTGAGTCTAAAATAGCTAATGTCACAGGCATTTCAGGAGTTAATAGTAAAGGTTCAGTAGAATTAAATCCTTCTGTTATGCAGTCAATTCAATGTTCATTCCAACGTTCCTGTCATAGCAACTCATTTAGGTAAATGGGTTCGCATTAGTCCTCATAATTTGAAAGACATGCAATTCAGACTTGTTGACTTTCAAGGAGAGCCTGTAGAACTGAAGGCACCAGTGCGAATGACTGTTGAAGTTGACTTTTTAGAAAATATTAAATGCAACAGCTTACAGAGAACTCAGAGCTAAAAATATAAAGTATGAATGTTATGTATTAGGTCTGAACTTTGGTTGTTGCTGTTTGATGAAACAAATGAGTTAGTTATGTCAGTCAAGAGAAAGAAAAATATTGTGTTAGTGAAAACTGCACCAAGTCAATAAGATTGGGTTTGCATTATGAAGATGAGTTTTGATACTGTTGAAGAAGTTTTGGATAGATATTACAAATTGCTTTAATTTACTAAAACATTTTCAAACAAAGCTTATATTCTGTTGAAAGTTTTGTATATTCATTCGAATATTTATACTTAAACTCAACTCCTGTAGTTCCTGGTGTTTCAATGATGCGGATGTTACCTATTTTCATGAATAGTGGAGTTTGACCGCAGCATTCGATTTCAGGGTCGAGATAGTCAATGACACATTGTTTCCCTGTTATTCGTGAGATAACATTTTCAGGTCCTCCTTTGTTAGAATTATTTGGTTCTTACTATAAGATTTACCAAAAGTTCTTATCGTCTTTGAGTAAAATTGTTTGGTATAACTGAAGAAGGTAATGGTCTACGTTATCTGAAGGATTTGTTTGAACATTTGTGTAAGGATTGTCGTTGGCTTCTCTTGAAAGAATTTGATCCAGTGGTGGATCTCTAACTTAACATCTGATGTAGCGTTAGCGTTTGAAGCTGAGTTTTAAATTCACTGACTTAAGTCTGGTTCTTTCAAACACTCTGACTATAGTTCTTTATGACAATATTGTTTGTCGTTGAGTCAACATTTGATGTTGGTTCAATTGGAACATTAACGCACCAGCTAAGATGGATTGCTTCTCATTTCATATAGAATAAAAACCTTTTATATGTATGAAATGAACAATATACTGACAAGGGTTTGAATGTAAACTAACGAATGAAAATATTGTTGAATTCACTGAGACAGGTGCTGTGTATAAAGATGTAGAACTACTGAACAAAAGCTAAGGGAAGAAGCAGGAACATGAACAAGGGTGGAGCCTATAAAAATTTATGTCAATGATGGCTCAGGAGGTTCAAACATAAAGTATGCAGAAAGTTATAGAGTTTATGCTCTCAAAGGTGAAAAGCCTTCATTTAAGAACAGCTATTCTAAGCATATCCTCAAAAGCTAACGGATGGGGAAGTGGATGATATGAATGACAGCAAAAATATTAACAGAAATGGCGACAGAGATGCATGGAATTTGTTTACCATCAGTCAATTGAAGGTTAAACTTTAAAACAATGTTGGTCGTTCCCATGGAATATTTTTGACTTTAATGGTATTAGTCATGATATGAATCTCAAGGTATGAACGAGGAGAGATGAGAGACTTATATGCTTCCCAAATTTCTTCAAAAGGTAATGTTATACCTGACTGTTTCCAAATGAGTTCAATGTCATAGCGTGAGAAACCTTGAAAGATAACGAAGTCAGTTATGACGTTTTATGTTTAAAGCTAAAAACCTCCATGTTTGCATAAGTATTGCTACAGTTAAGTGGTAATGTCTGACTTTAGTAATGATGTTAGCTAATGGTGAGTCTGGTTTTGACACAAAACCTTTTCCGGCGAAGTCGTCACAAACGAGCAGAGTGTTTGAAGGATACTTTTTGAAGGGGTATTTTGAAAGTTTTGACAGAATGTAGTTTGTAAGTCGTTTCATATCGTAAACTCCTGAGTATTGACGTAAGTGGTGTTTGTCAATAATTCTTTCCATCTCCTCAGAAGTCTTTTGCATTCCTGACTGTATAAATTCAACGATGGCATAATATTTTCTCTTACGTCGAATGTAACGTTGAAGAAATTCAATGAGTTCACTGTCTGGAACTTTAACGACAGAGGCTTGAACTTTTGACATAAATGTTTTCGCTGTTGAATCCATAGAGTCTGAAGTTGCTGATATAATGATTTGGTCATAGTAAGAGTCGTTTCCTAAACGCTCTGTTATGAGTATATGACGAATGAGGTTAAATGTCTTACCTGAACCCATCTTTCCACAATAGAAATAAACACCATTTGAACAGAACTCATAGTCCTTACTGAAAGGAAGAATGAGAGAAGAGTTAAGTTTGTCTGTAGTTTCATTCATGTCTTCATCTATCATGTATTAAATGCTTCATTTTATCTCCATTAAAAATGCAAGTCAGAAATATTCAGAACATAGCACCGAGTCTAACTGACAAGAGTATAAAGATATACTATGAACATGTTATGATGAAACCAACCAAAATTCAAGAAAGTCAGTATACTTATGAATATCCAAGACACTGGGTAGAGTATGTAGGAGGTGAGAAAGCTATTGAAATAAGACAAGTTAGAAGTATTCCAGCAGGAAGAACAATATTATTGAAGAACTTTAATGTTTTGAGGTATAATGATGAAACAAAGAAGCAAGATAGTTTTCCTGTTGCTGTGTATGTGAACTTAGATACAGGAGATGACATGAAAGTTTTTAATACAAAGCTTCAAACGGTAGTGAGAGAACAACTGACTGCGGAAGGGCATCCATTACCTTCAGAAGTTAGCATAGCATATAATTTTGAAACAAACTCAATAGATTTTAAAGTCGTCTCTGCAAAGAAGTCAGGTTTTACATTTAATGAAGCAGATGTATATTCGAATGAAAACTTCAAAGCTATTGCATGGTTAGATAATGACGATTGCTTTAAGAAAATATTAAATACAGTGACTCAACTATGTCAATAGATGACCTTCGTGGAATGTTACCATCGACGTTTACAGTAGAAGGTTCAGCAGGATTGTACAAAGATTGTCAATTTGGTATTTGTCTCGTGAACATTGTTATAAAATCCAGTATAAGTAATTTGCTGAAGAATCTATATTATGTCTTTCAACTACATGTATCGCCCCGAAGCATTATAGTATAACAAACTTTGTCAGTAAGTTTAACATAAGACTTGTCGAACCTTCTTCAATGAAAGATGTTGTGCTACCTAAAGATGGAAAGGATGGACTCATTATTGAGATGATTTTAATAGCATATTAAATGAGCTTGTTCTTGAGGTCATTCATGATGAAATAACTGTTGTAGAAGATGTTAGCAATTGTTCAGACATTTTGAAGCGTATAGATGAGATAAGAAATAAGTTAGATAGACCGCAAAGCGGTGAGGCGAACCCGTGAGAACGCTTATGTTCATTGACTTCTCCAGTAACGAGAACTTTTATGAGATATATTGAAGAGAGATGATTTTAATATGGTAAATGGTAGCTTGGCAGCTTTAGGCGCAATGGGAACAAAAGCATTAGCATTTGGAGCAAAAGCACTTGGAGCTTATGACGCAGTAAATAAAATGAGTGGAGGAAGGGTTTCGAAGACATTAGATGCAAATAAAGGAAGATTGGAGGCTGGGTTGCAAAGAAGTTAAGATTAAATAAAATAGGGCTCATAAATAAAGCATCAATTTGGTTGCGACTGAGTCAGAAAATGCTTTAGGAAAGGACGATGAGTTTGCAAAACACGCAAAAGACTTTAATGACCAGATGAAAGGTGAACAATGCATTTAAATAGAGTCGATGGACTAAAGAAAATGTTTCTTCTCACCAGCGGTTTATCCATACGGACCTTATGGAATGTATAAACCTTATGAACGACCATTTGAACCCATTGACTGGTGGAAGTAATTGGTATCATTACGGCCGAAGAAGAAAGACAGTTGGAGACAGACGTGAAGAAAGCAACTAAAAAGAAACCAAGAAGAGATATAAAGCAATGAATTCAACAGGGTGAAAAAAGAGGTGAGATCTCACCACTTCACCTAAATTTATTTTTGTGCTATGTTTTCATACGTGTAGGTGGTGATATCATTAATTTTTAAGTTTATTTTTTATTTTACTGAAAATTTTTTATTTGGATGTAAATGACAGAACAAAAGCAATCATACAAATCGAAAAATATAACAACATACATTTAAACATTTATTCTTCCTTCCTGAGCATAACATGTTCTTTCAAATACATCCGAGACAGTTGACTTTTCATTGACTGTGTATAAAGATAGAAATAGTTTATATCATTAAACCATATGATGACGAAGGTAAGTTATGTAAATTGTACGTTAAGAAGTTAAGAAAGTTTATGGCTTCAAGTATGACTACAATAGGGTTATACACTGATGATGAAGATATTGAGGAAAATTTATGAGAACATTAGTGAAGTCGTTAGTGAGAACGATAGTGAGAACGTTTATTTTTTTACATTAGTGAGTTTGTTAGTGAAGTGAAGTGGGTGGTGGTTTTGTAAATATTTAAGGTTAAGTTAGTGTTGTCGTTTGTGTTGTAAAATATACGTTACCGGTTTTGTAAATATTTAAGGTTAGGTGGTGTACGGGGGCGCGCAGTGCCACAGTACACCACTTAACCATACTAACTAAAGTTCAAAGCTCAATAGCAAGAAAACTCAAACCTCGCTCAACGAGAGCAGAACCACTATCAAAATTAATTTGTGATGAATGTATCAGTTTGTTTTCTGTTATTCTTGATATGTTTAAAGAAGATTCAAGCAAATTTGCACAGCCAGATGTCAATCTATTCTTAAAAATATGCAAACTTGTTCCAATGTTCCAAGATATGTGCCATCTTATCACAGAAGAAAAAGTAGCCAGAGTATATGATTACATTGCTTCAAACGAAGATCCTCGTGAGGTTTGCATCACGTATGGCGTTTGTTAAAAAAAATACCTTTATCAATAACAAATTAAGCTTTATAAACTAATAATATAGCTCAAGGGGCTTTCATTTTAATATATATTTTTGCCAGAATTTTTGATATAACCTGCGATACAAAAGGGATTCCTACTTTTCATTTTTTGATAATAGTCATACAATTAATTCTATGAGTTTCTCTGAAAAAAGGGAAAAGTGTTTAAGACAAATAATTAGTAAGATTGATAACTTGAAGTTTAAGGGTGCACACGAGAGGATCATGTAAACTTCAGAATTTAGAACCTTATTTTTAGGCATTATCTTGGCTACCTATTTAGGCTCGAAAAGCAAAAAATATCAAAAAATACAACTTGACTCCATTATGATCCTTTCATGGAGGTTTTTTATCCGCTAGTATTTTCCCTTTGAATCTCTTTACATTCGAAATCAAATTCAAAACTCAGTAGAAGAAAGGAAGAATCGACTTACTACGGTGTAATACGAATAAATACATATATTTAATTATTTTTATTTACATAATAATTGTTTGAAGCTCATATTCCATCAAATTTTTAAATAAAAACATTAAAATGTTGAAAATGTTCATATATTTTAATAGGGTTTTGGCACTTTATTGAGGAATTACTACATACATAGTCGAACTGAACTTATTTTGAATTTAAATTATTTATCAAAATTAAAATTTAACTTGAAATTTATAATTATTTAGTCATATTTTGCATAATTCTAAGTAGATTTTGTAAAAAATCAAGAAAGAAAAATTTTAACGTGCTTTATTTTTTCTTTTTTATAATAATACATATTATTATATAATTAACATATTCATAATGTTTCACCCTTTCAAAAATATAATCCTCCTCCTCTCAAATAAACGTACATACGGGTGGCCTCTTTTTTCAAAAAATTAAAATTTGAAATTTTGGGCTCAAATATTAGAGATTTTTTCAACCTTCAACGATATATGTTGTCTATATCAGACCTCCTTTCTTTCTGATACTTAACATTGTTCCTAAATCTTAGCCGTTAAGGCTGTTCTGAAAATATTTTTTTTTCGAAAAAATTCGAAAAAAATTCTTAAAATTCAAAAATCCCTTAATTCCTGAGGATTTTGGAAAAAAGTTTTTACATGAACATGTGTATATTATATGAAGTATATTGATAAGGTAAAAATCAAATTTTATTCCATATTCATCGAGAAAATAAACTAACGAATCCCTCAAAATTGAGAGGGTAATCCTCCTCCTCTCAAATAAACGTACATACGGGTGCACCCTTCAAGATATGTTTGAATTTAAAAAAATTGAAATAAAGCTTTTTAGTCGTTTACAGCGACATCCTTCAACTTCTGGAGGAACTTAGAAAGTGAAGGTTCCTCAGTAGAAAGTGAATTTGTAGAGCCGCCGAGTCCGTTGTAGTTATTTTCGGATGGATTGCATCTTGCGAGCAAATATCTTGAAAGAGATGAATCCTGGTCGCATGTGATCAAGAGTGGTGTTGGGAATCTCTCAGAAATGAGTGCCTTGGCCTCTTGGAGTGGAGTTTCGAGCATCCATTTAACATTTTCGTAATCTGGATTTTTATCGAGACCCTGGTTTCTCCAGGAAGCAACATTTTCACCATACCAGACGAGAACTCTGAAGAAAGTATCGAGAAGTAAAATTGTATCCTTCTTGAGCGAATTCATGTCCAAGAAAACAGGAGACTGCTGGAAATCTGCAGTGTACTGCATAAGTGTCGGCTGAATCATGAAGAGCGAGTTAGTTGTGTCCTCCATGAGAAGGGAATGTCTTAATGACGCTGTAAGATCTGGAGAAGAGTTGAATGTGCTCATGAATGGAGAACGTCTTAAGTGGTATAAGAACTGTGGGAAGAAGGTGAATGACTCTCCGAAAGTGAATGATGAAGGATCGCCTTGATTGTATGTACCGAACCATCTGCAGAACCTGATAAGTGTCTTATCGATGAAGTGGATGACGTCGAGATTGTCCTCGGTGCGGCATTTCCACATGGCAAGCTTTGCCAACAAAATTGTGCCGCATTCCTGGTCAAATGACCTTGCGAATGAACTTCTGTCGTTCATGTCTCCGAAATTAACGGCTGTTGTAGTAACACGGCGAACGTATTGTCCGGAAAGGACATTTCTGTATGTAGTGACGAATTGGATGAATGCTGTAGTGCCAACTGGAACTGGATCGGCCTTAGAAGCTGTAATATCGAAGTAAAATGCTAATGTTGTTGAAGGTAATGCGCCGCCAAGACTCCAGGATGTTGTGCCGCCAATACCGATCTGCTTTTCGGATACTGCTGGTCCTGGTGTCTCCTTTGGAGAGCATGGACCAATGCAGCCGGAAATCTTAAAGTTATTCGAGCAAATGATCTGTGTTTGGACTTCGGCGCCGGCGTTCTCTAAGATGCTTGTGAAGTACTTGACAATGGACTGTGAAATGTTGACATCACCCCATGACTCAGCTGAGATAAGCCAACCACCAGTGATAAGAATGGCTGGTTCGAGCTCGTACAAGCCGGCTTCTTCGAAGCAAGCTGAGAGGTAGTTGATGACGATATTCTTTGTACTTGCGTTCTTACCGATTTCGGAGAAGAATTGTTGAGAAGCGCGTGTAAGGTCTGCCTTTCCTTTCTCGATATCACTGTGCTGTCTGACTGGTTCTCCACGCTTGAGAGTGGCCATTGTTCCGGGACCTTTTGTAATTGGGCCGGATGTGAACAAGAAAATTTGGCCGCCAATTAATGGGCAAACGGCTTCGAGTAATGTAACAGCAATTGAAAGAGCTGCACCTGTGCAACGCTGCATACGTTCGTCCTTTGGAATTGGAAGTTTGTCGACTTCAAGGCGATCAACTAAGTTGTTGAGCATGTCTTCGGCCTGCTTGGCTGGAACGATGATTGTTGTTTGGACTTCACCGTTGGCGAGGCGTTGGATACCAAGCATTGTGGCTAATTCTTGAGCGTTGTAAGTCTTATTGCCAGAAAAGATGTAGGAACGTGGGTATGGGATCTCAACAAGCTCATGGATCTTAACAGAGGATCCAAATGTAATGAATCCGACCAAAGAATTTTCTGGCAAAATGGCAATGGCTTGGAGAAGAACTGACTTAAGATTCTCAAGTTCCTTCTCGTTACTGCAGATATCAACAACAAAAACAAAGATTGGTGGTTTGACAGTTCCTTGATTAACAAGATATTCAACAGTATTGACTTCAGAATGGAGTTCTAATGGAAGAAGCTCTTTTGTGATATTAGAGTATTGGCTTGGAAGTGGGCATCTTGTCTTGCAAAGTGGGCAAACCCATGTCTTAGAATTAAAATCGATTTGTGCGTAGCAGTTTAATGCACCACGGCAGTTTGGACAGAGGACTGGCTCGTATTCGAGTGGTGTTCTCTGGATTTTGCCGATTGGTGTCAATTTCTTAAGTGGAGTGTAAAGAGCGCCAATTGGGCAGCTGGCCGAGACAGCATCAATTCTGTTGGTTGGCCATAAGTTAAACGAAAGACGAATGCCGTTTTCGTCTTCGCGCTTTTGAATGATATCAACTGGATCCATTTAGCGAAAAAAAAATATTTTTTGGTCTCATTCTCTCAAATTGGTACGATATTTTGACAAACTGACAATATCAATAAGAATTGTAGTGTTGATTAAATAGTGAATAAAACTTATTTCGGATTTTTTTGAAAATGAAAATTTAATTATCAAAATTTAGAAATTGTTTTTCATTTTTTGATTTATGAAAAAAATTTGGAATTTACTAAATCTACAAATGTATTTAATTTTATCCATTATATTCAAATATTTCCATTTAAAATGTTTATAAGATAAATTCAAAAATAATCACCTTATATTTCCTGAAAATTGTGTTTTTTGCTACTAGATTTAGATTACCACATGAAAAATAGTATGAATATTTATCAGTTGTTTTATATTTTCTTATGACAGTCGAAGCAAATGTAGAAAGATATGTTAAAAATACAATTGATAAACTTCCAATCTACGATTTTAGAAGAGACATTGTAATCTTAGGCCATTACTCTAAAAATGGAAAGACTTACTATAAATATAAAGATCTTCATAATCAAATCAAAATAACAGACTCAAGAAATTTACTTGGAGAAGATTCGTTATTTAGATACTGGAATGAAATCGCAATTCTCAATAAAGTAGCTTCAACAGATGAAAAACATTCAAAAAATATTCCACAACAAAACAAAGAACCTCTATCAATGAACTGTGGTCCACTAGTAAAAGGATTTCCTGAAAGTCAAAATTACGTTTTTCTTGATAATCAAGAACAAGAAATTAATTTAAACTTACAAACTATGAATAGTAGCCACAAAGCAGCGCTACTTGAATTACTTACAAACACACTTCATAGATCATATGATAGTTCTTGATTTCTTTCAATTTTATTAGATCATTCAGCATCTAAACAATACTGTACCCTTTATTGAGTGCACATGCTGAACTTTTTTCTTATACTTTTGTTTCTCTCGCGTTGTTTTTATAATAAATTAAAATATTGCAATATTCTTTTTTTTGAAAATGATATAACTCTTCAGTGGTATTTATTTACCCATATTACCAATAAGACTATTAATTACACTTTTTATTTAAATTTCTTTCCAAGAAGAAGATAAAATACATAATATTTCTTTAGATTTAACACATTATAATACTACTTATGAGGAATCAGTAGGCTTCCAACTTCTACTTTACGCGATTATAGATTCAAAAAGATTAATTTTTAATATTAAGTTCTGATTTAACATATCATTATTTTAATGGGAGATGTTTATGTTCTATTGACTTTATTCAGCTGGCATGTAATTAGTATACAAATTATTCTCTTCTCCGCATCTCTTATCTTGTGAAATATTTTGCTTCAAATTGCTAAGGTATTTGTTGAAATCACATCCAACTAATATCGAAGCTTTAGGATCAATCGCTATAATTTCTCTGTGGATATCCTGCTCAAAATAGTAAGAAACATCAAAGTCAATCTGTGAAGGCCATTTTTGATTGTCAACGGCATAAATCATGTATTCAAGGAATTTCAAATTCTTAGAAATGTTGATATCTTCAGATTGCGAATGGAAAGGCAATTCTGTATTATATGAAACTGTTGTCCAGATTCCAAGGCAATGAGATACACCATAACAAGGCCAGTTATCAACATCAGATCCAATCATTACATTCCACAATTTTCATGCAAAAAGACGCATTTGAAAGAATTTGATCCTGCAGGGCAAATAAAATATTTCGTATTTGCAAGATCTTTAACAGCACGAGGTGTGTCTATTAGCTGAGAATCATTACGATATAACCACTCTATATGAGGGTATTTAGCTTTAATTTCTTTGATAAATTCATCCATATTTCTCACACATCTATTTGATCCAGGTCTTCTATTTGTTATCAATCCATATTTCGGAATAACATTTTCAAGCTTATAAAACTTATATACTTTTTCGCGAAGCATTCTTGTAAAGTGATTTTGTCCATTGACAATGTCAATTGGAGCAGAAATATAAAGATCTCTTACAAAAACTGCAGTTGAATCAATCACTGCAATGCCAGCAATTTGGAATCCAAATTCATAGACATCATGAGCGAATCTCATATCTTGAACTTGCCAATAGAACATTGATTGGCGGACAATTTCTTCGGGAAAGTATAATAAACCTGATAAAGGTGATCCATTAAGGAAATGACCCCATGCTCCCCAAGTATTGACGCCATAAATTAATTTATCATAAATTGTGCCATTGAATAAAATTTTCTTTGATCTAAACTTTATCTTGGAGTTAGGTAACTTAATTTCACTTGAGTCTTTATATATTCCTTCTTTTGTTACAAAAACGTTTTTAATATGAATCAATCTTGTGAATTCTCTGACAGCTGAACTGGAAAAGTACGTAATGAGATAGCTTTTAGGACAATTTTGTACCATGGCCATTAATTTATTAATAGGAATATTAAAATATAATTCTTTAACTTCTAGATTTGGAATATCTTTCCATTTCTTCCAACTTGTAATGTTTAGTGTTTTTCCTATATATTTATCTATATCAAAATAGTCATTTTCCGTTGAAATAATAAATCTCATTAAAATTTGATCTGGAGTATAATTAAAAGTGCATAAAAAGATGCATAATGATTCAATTATTAGTACAAAAATCACATCCAGATAATGCGATAGTGGGTTCGAGGGAGATCGCTCTGTTTCGACTATACGAAATAAAAAATGATTGAAAGAATTGAAGTGACAAAAAATGGAGAAGCACTTCAAATATGAGTGACGAAGTTTTGCTTGATTTTTGATATACATAAAAAGGTTGTTTTAGGGTTCCTCACATTTTGATTATAAGTTAATAGAAATTGAAGCGATTTTTGCAAAAATTTAAATGTTTTGTATTTGAATCGAATGTCAATGTAATTTTCGAACACATTCCTTTGCAATAGTGTACTCCTTCTTCAAATAGGAAGAAAGAATCAATTTCAATCATAATTCTTTGTGTTTGAATTCTGAAGATAACATCTAAGCAGATCTGTTCTATATGGGATGTATAATTGATACTAAAGGAAATTTAAAGAAAATAATGAAATCGATAAAAAAAAAACGGCAGAAAGATGGATAAGTCAAACCAATCGATCTCTTCTACCAGAAGTAAAAGAGAAACAAAGAAAGAATTCCCTGCACCAAGCCAAAACCATCAGACTAAACTCGATCTTAGAAAAAAGAAGAAAATTGCAATTCAAAATTTAGATTATCAAACAGCGAGAAATATTGATCAAGAAATCGAAAGAATAAATGAAGAAGAAAGTATTCAAGCTCATCAACTGAAAATAGACGAATATAAGGATTCATTAATTCAAATTTTTGCAATGTACAATGAGCGTCAAAATGAATTGAACAACGAAAGAGAGGATAACATTAAAAAGATTAGAATTCGCGTTAACGACATTTTTACTGAATTAAGAAAACAGCAAACACAAGATTTAGTCGAACTCGAAAAACAACATGCATCTCATCGCTTACATGAGCTTTATCGCCCAGTTCCTGATTATGAAACTCTCATTTCACAATCAAGAAAGGCTGCTTCCTTAGGAAATTACGACAATGCTGAAACTCTTCAACAAGAAGCATACGCTATTCAAGAGAGAGACATGAAAATTAGAATGCAGCGTGTTGATGATCGTTTTCATATGAAATCTCAGACCGCAATGAAAGATTATCGTACTTCCATAATAAATCTTGTTCAAAAACTTCAGAATGATATCAAAACTGCTCAAGATACATCAGATACATCACTTAAAAGCCTCTTTGAAAAGAGAGATGCTGCAATTGTCGGATTATACAATACAAAAGGAAAAGGATCAGTGGAATTCCAAAGATTGACCATGGATTTGTGCAATGCTTATAGCATTCCAGTTCCAAGTGGAATTTTCCCTTAAATTTGTTTAATATTTTTTTGTTTTTTTTTTCACACTTTTACTTAAAAATGCATAAAATATGTTTTATAGTATCCCTTCTTTTCAATGTGTTAATTTAAAACCATGAAAAAAATAGTATTAATCTGGATTATTTAAACTCATTTTCATGGTTCAAGTTTCCATAGCCTACAGGCCTCCAAGTATTGGGAGAGTTTCATATCAAAATTAACAAAGGATGATGAATTTCGAAAAAATGTGTTTATCTTTAGCAGAATGGCGAAAAATCGGTATTTATTTGAGGAATTTCTTTAGGTAGACGTAACAAATCTAAATGGAAGAAATATTTATCAAAAATTTTTATAAAAATTTCATGGATGTTATTATGCTTCCCGATCCTAAAATAGTTGGCATGTATAAAATGCAACTAGATGAGGGATGCGACAAATTCGAATGTATGAACTTTGATTGCAAGGGGTGCATTTATGGATTGGAACAAGATATCCCCAATGATGTAAAAGCTGAACAACTTGCTGCCAGGCATGCAAATGAAAAGAAACTATGCGATGGATTACTCCCAATTATCAGAAGGCCAGAAATTGTATTAAATTTAACCGAAGTTAATCAATTTTTAATTCCATTAATAGAATCAGACGATGTAGTTGGATTAAATCCATATCAAATTGATCAGCTCCAAAAATTTTTAGGTGATTGTGATTTATTCCCATATTTATGCGTAGAAAACCCAATAGTTTATAATTTCAAAGACATGCAACTTAAAGATCAGCAATTATACAAACTAGCAAACTTTATTTCACGCGAAGCAGGAAAAATTGCATTTTATCAAGACAATTTCTTAAATATGATACAATGTTTCTTCCAACAAAACTGCCAAACGCGTTTTCATGTAAGAGGACTTCTTATTCTTTTTGCATTTTCAATATTTTTCGATAATAGGTCTTGTGCTACAGTTTTATCAATAATTAACCACATAAATAACCTACCACAAAATCCAGAAAGAGAATTCTGGCATCAAGTTGAGATACTTCCATTATATTCAACAAAAATTGTAGAAGCAGTGCATTCAGCTGCTCAGAACTTTATGAAATCGGTAAGATTATTATCACCTATGACAGGGAATATAATCTTTCCAATTGCTAAGTTTTTAACAAGATTATTTAAATTTAGAATGGAAGATCCAGAAAAATTTATCGTTATGAAATCGGAAAGGCTCCTAAAATTCCTTATGCACGAAGGTACTTACTTTAATCTTGAGCCTCTTGCTTTAATTCATATTATTTTTACAACTCCTGCGAAACAGTTCGTTTTTGATAAGAATATTTCATACTACAGAGAACAGTCAACCATAAATAGAGCAAATAGAGTCAATATTGACAGAAATAATATTATTCAAACAGCTCTTTCAGCAATTGAGCGAATTCCACCCAATGGATTCTTACTTCCTTTCCAAGTTACCTTCCAAGGAGAAGACGGAGCTGATTGGGGAGGCTTAACAAGGGAATTCTTTTTCAAACTCACGGAAATCGCCTTTTCTCCCGACTACGGAATGTTTAGATATGTTAATTCCAAGTACTACTGGTTTGTTCCTGAGTCAAAAAGCGAAAATTCCCTTTTCAGACTGTTGGGATTAGTTATTGGCCTCGGAGCAGTGAACAAAGTGCCATTACCTGTACGTTTTCCATTACTTATGTACAAGAAGATTCTCAATAAGACCATTACTTTGAACGATCTTGCAGAAATTGACCCTCATTTCGTTACATCCGTTTCCCAAATGAGGGAGATGAAAGAAAAGGGCGAAAATATCGAAGATATCGGATTATATTTCACAACATCATATGAGGCATACGGAGAAATGATGGAAACTCCGCTTGTTCCAGATGGAGATAAAATACCAGTTACTAATGACAACTTTGAGCAGTTTGTCGTGATGTACCTTGATTGGCATACAAGTGAGAGCTTCAGGTCCAAGTTTGAATCACTTGCTGAAGGTTTTAGAGCTGTAATAACTCCAGAACTTATAAATATCTTTTCTCCGCAGGATTTAGACCAAATAGTTTCTGGTTCTCCGCAATACGACTGGCCAGCTTTGAAGAAAGCAACGAGATATGTCGGATATCAAATGAATTCCCGCGCTATCAAGAACTTTTGGAGCATATTCGAGAATGATTTCAACGATGACAATAGAAGAGCCTTTCTAAAATTCGTTACAGGTGCTGATTATTCCCCGATTGGAGGTCTTGGCACAATCAAGCTTGTTATTGAGAAAGAGAAGAACACGAACTTACTTCCTGTTGCCCACACTTGCATGCTTACCCTTGGACTCCCTGATTATCCAACAAGAGAAAAAATGAAACAATCCCTTTTCATTATTATACAGCACACAGAGGGATTTGGATTTAAATAGAAGAATGTATATTTATTTCTTTGTATTTTATTTAAATTTTATGTATATTAGGATATTATTTTTGTTTTTTTCTCAAAAATCAAACGCGAACTGCACAATACAATATATCATGTCACCAAAGAAGTCATTTTAGGGAGATATTAAACTCAAAAGTTTCAATTGATAACAATAATTTTTAATGATCCTGAATCAAACTCTTTTTACGATGTCTAATAATTAAGGAAAGAAATTACAAATTATGGTATTGATACATTCTAAATTAATTTTGAAATATAAATTCTTAATTGAAATTGTTTTAAAATCATATTGTTTTGAAGAAAAAACTATATAATAATAAGTTAGATAATTGAGTGTTTACCAATGCGCATATGTAAATGCGACCTTGAAGTAAAGATAATCCGAAATCTCACATGAAGATTATGCAAAGTCTATTTTCAAGAAATTACATAAGCTCCAAGGAGACTGTCAGATTACATATCCTTCTTAGAAGACCTCACCATCATAAGTTCCTTCTAAGTAGGAATCACCATAATTTTCGAATGGATCATTGAGTCCATCAAATGGTGAATCAGTGAGAGAAACATCACACACTAAATCTTGACTAACGGAGTTAGTTGATTGATCAAAAGGATTCTGAGTTTCTTCAGGATTAAACGAAGCATTCAAGCTTGGAGATGAAGCATTCAAGCTTGGAGATGAAGCATTCCAACTTGGAGATGAATCATCTTGAATTTGGGATCTTAAAGGGGAGTTCAAAGGAGTTTGACTTTGAACAGGTGGTGTTGAACTTGAGGAATCATGAGAAGTCGAGTTCTCTGATGAAGATGTAGATAGAGAAAGATCTCTTCTTGTCTGACGTTCACCACAGAAAATACCTTCAATTGTTCCGTTCTTTTTCACTTTAAAACCTTCAGGAGGGTCTGATTCTATAAAAAGTTCGTCAGTAAACGTGATGAATGCAGTTCCTTCGCGTTTGTCAACTTTCACACATTCAATCTTGTCTTTATATTTATCCCATCGATTATTTTGAAAGAACCAATAAGCGATGGTTATTAAGTTCCTATAATCATCAGGATTATAGTCTTCCCCAAAGACTTTGCCTATTCTGATCATAAAGGCATTGAGCTTATATTTCTTCTCTTTCTTTAAGTTTTCAAAAAATTCGGATTTTTTGAATTCTTCGGGAATTTCATCCTCATGCTTTTTTCTCGATGCAATTTGTCTCTTTATATATTCATTTTGCTTTCCACCTTTGCTCGTGGGCTTTGATGACATTGTTTAATAGTGAACTGAAAAAAATTGAATAGATCCGAACACTTGAAAAATTCCCGTCTTATATGGATGACTTATCTTATAAATGGCCGGTGAGGTGGAATAAAATAGTATTAGAATGAATCTAGATATGATATACATTATTTATACCTAAAAGTAATTTGAGAGCCTACTTTTTGATAAAAATTGGGCTTCAATATGTCAAATCGTAAATATCTGACAACCCATCATTTTGTTCACAAAACCTCTATGAAAAAATAGAAACAGAACATAATAATCAAAAAACCTTGTAGAAAAATGTATGAAAATTTCAAATAAAATACTTTTTTTAGAAAATCATAAAGAATTATATGCACTTTTCTGTGAATCTAGTATAGCTGAAACTAGATGAGAAAAATTTACAAATAATGTTAAAATGTATTTCGTAAATAGATCGAATCAATATTATTTCGTTATGAAAACTATTCTAAATGAATCTAAATAGTTAGTGCATGACTCATATAAAAATATACATTCAGAAATTATTTATTGAAAACATGACTAACATTAGTCGGAATTATCGTCCGCTAAAAAAAATCTCGGTCGCAATTCAATTTTTTGGGACTTAAAGTGGCAAACAGCTGCAGGCTGTGGGGAAAAAGATCTTATATTAAAAAATTTTGGCAGGGTCTATCCCTACCATAGTTTAGTGGTACAATCATATATTTGGATAGTAGAGGTCATAGGTTCGATTTAATTTTCAGGTTTTCTTTTTTTCTTTTTTCTTATTTGTTAGTATTTTGAAGGCAAATAATAAATATTCACTAGATTTAACTAAGCATATTATATTATAATGTTATGACACTTGGAATTATTTGCCAGTAAAATAATTAAACTCATTATCGAAAAATGATTTTATCGAAAATTGAACAATAAAGCATTTGTTCATGATATCATGACATATACTTGATATACTATTATATTCAATACTTCAGACTTCTATTTCTTTTATAATTACTGTTAATTAAATACGTAATAGTCATAAACGATAAATATAACAAAATTAATTGTATCAATTCCTTTAAAATCTATTGTTTAATAGATTGAAATATAAATCTAAACATGTAATTGATAGATGGAAAAAATATAATGATATATTTTCATTTATGAGCCTACTATTTCGATTTTATGAATCGGAAATACATATATATTTCGGGATTTATATAAACATGCAGAATTTAGACATATGAAAAATAAAATTAATTGAATTTTTGTAGTTTATTTCAATTTGAATGATTTTCATAGATAACAGCTTTAAACAATTATTTAGAATTCTAATTACTAGCATGTTTTATGAAAAAAGAAAAAATCTTTTCAAAAAATTTAATCGAACCTGGTTCCTCAACTCATACAACTACACCATAAGTAATTATCGATTTTCCCTCAATTTTTTAGATATTTATGCTTTTCCCCAATGTGGCTTGATTTTTTTCAACTCCATTATATGAGAAACAATGCTATCCATATAATTACAAATGTATTGGTAAAGTTTAATAAGAATTTTAGTTTTGGCGGGATATTTTTTTATCGTCAAAATCTTGACATTCTATCGTCAAAATCTTGACACCCTATCGTTTAGAGTACTCAAAAATTGAGAAGGGAACGAGTTTTTTTAAAAGCACCGATATTTCCGGTTAATGTTATTTGAATTTCTAAAATATCACTATTATTTGCTATCAGAAAGATTCTTCACAAAACATAGTATCAATTTCCCGACATAATCACGAGTTTGAATATTTTAGATCGCTTATACTGTTGATAATTACTGTAATTATACCTTTCTGAAATTAATCAAGATTCAATGAATTGCATCATATATTATCGATAGATTGTATAAATTCATATGCTTTGTGTTATTTCTTTCATTGATTATTTTTTTAAACATTTGCAAGATAGCTTGTAGAATAGTATTATAATCGCCCAACTTATAACATTTGCATATTCTGATTATGAACATTTTTTAAACATTTAATAAATCTTTCAACAATCACTAGAGAAAATTACGGGTAATTGAAGCCATAGCTACTCTTCTAAATGTCATCTGTAGCTTCCTATATCCATGCCTATTAATGCTCCTGATAATAATTCTATTGAAAAAAAAATTCCTGTCTTAGTTCACGTTATACAATTTATGTAATATGATCTAATATTCACATTGATTAGATTTTGATATGTATACTAAACAGAAAAAAATAAATATTCAGCTATTCAAATTTACAAAAAAATATTCATTCAAAAGTTGTAAATGGAAAAACTGCACTTCATTGTGCAGTATATAAAAATTGAAAAATTAACATATTAGTTGAAATATTAAATTGCATTTGTAATAAACAGAAATTCATCAAAAGTGACAGCTCTCAATTTTTTGACATTTGTAAATTCTAAATTGAATGAGAAAAATGAAATAATACTAAGCATAATACAATATTCTAGATTTAATTATAATTAGGAAAAGTTAGTTTTGAGAGTACTTTTCATAGGCATATAGAATGAAATCTTCTGAAAAATAATATCACATAAACTCATATTATTTTCTAATATATAACTATTTTATATAAAAATCAAATTCAATGATCTTAAAAGCGAAGGATAAACCTCAAAATTTACGAATATAATGAGTGGGAATATAATGCTTATCTATCATAAAACCATATGAAATATCAATTTTTGCTTTACGCCTAATTTTTGACGACAATTAGCAAAAAATGTTAAATGTTAACACTCAGTCCATTTGAATATGAAAAATAAAATTGACTTTGATTAAATGTTTTTATTTATCATGCAATTCTTCTTGCGACCAAAGATTTGAATAAAAGTTCAAAAAATAAGATAGCTTAAAAAATAATATACGGTAGTGTTTACTAATAGATGAATAGTATATAAATTCTATTAAAATGGATTTGATCCAAAAAAATATATAAAATTTGATCATAAATAAAATCGTTTTAAATTACTTCTTCATTTAAATTATAAAATTATTTTTGGTTTTATATTTTTTGGATCAAATCCATTTTAATAGAATTTATATACTATTCATCTATTAGTAAACACTACCGTATATTATTTTTTAAGCTATCTTATTTTTTGAACTTTTATTCAAATCTTTGGTCGCAAGAAGAATTGCATGATAAATAAAAACATTTAATCAAAGTCAATTTTATTTTTCATATTCAAATGGACTGAGTGTTAACATTTAACATTTTTTGCTAATTGTCGTCAAAAATTAGGCGTAAAGCAAAAATTGATATTTCATATGGTTTTATGATAGATAAGCATTATATTCCCACTCATTATATTCGTAAATTTTGAGGTTTATCCTTCGCTTTTAAGATCATTGAATTTGATTTTTATATAAAATAGTTATATATTAGAAAATATTATGAGTTTATGTGATATTATTTTTCAGAAGATTTTGTGTTCTTCTTCAAAATTTTATTTTTTTTTATTAAAAAGAATCTTTACAAAATATACATTTACTTTAATTAATATTTAAAAACGTGCTCTATCAAAAGTTCCAAAAATTCAATATTTTAGCTTTTCTGATGTGTCACTTTTGATGAATTTCTGTTTACATCAACATTAATTTTAAAATAATTTATTTTCACATCTTCTATATATAGATGATATAAAAAATTTTTCTTACGTTTTTTTAAGTCATGAATTCGTAAGAAAGCGCGACATTATTAAATAAATTAGTAATAAATATTATATACTAAACACATTTTAAAAAATTAACATTAATTTTAAAATAATTCAAGTGGGTGAAAAACCGGGTGAAAAAAGAGGTGAGATTTCACCACTTCACCTTAATTTATTTTTTCACCTCTGACAACGTTTATTTTTATTTTATTTTATTATTTAGTGAGTTAGAAGAGAGTTATAAAGCAATGAATTCAAGTGGGTGAAAAACCGGGTGAAAAAAGAGGTGAGATTTCACCACTTCACCTTAATTTATTTTGTGCTATGTTTTCATACGCGTGAAGGTAGTGATATCATTTATTTTTTATTTTATTTTATTAAAATTATTTTTATTTTATTTTTATGTTGTTGTAAACAGAAATTCATCAAAAGTGACACATCAGAAAAGCTAAAATATTGAATTTTTGGAACTTTTGATAGAGCACGTTTTTAAATATTAATTAAAGTAAATGTATATTTTGTAGAGATTCTTTTTAATAAAAAAGTAAAATTTTGAAGAAGAACACAAAATCTTCTGAAAAATAATATCACATAAACTCATATTATTTTCTAATATATAACTATTTTATATAAAAATCAAATTCAATGATCTTAAAAGCGAAGGATAAACCTCAAAATTTACGAATATAATGAGTGGAATATAATGCTTATCTATCATAAAACCATATGAAATATCAATTTTTGCTTTACGCCTAATTTTTGACGACAATTAGCAAAAAATGTTAAATGTTAACACTCAGTCCATTTGAATATGAAAAATAAAATTGACTTTGATTAAATGTTTTTATTTATCATGCAATTCTTCTTGCGACCAAAGATTTGAATAAAAGTTCAAAAATAAGATAGCTTAAAAAATAATATACGGTAGTGTTTACTAATAGATTGAATAGTATATAAATTCTATTAAAATGGATTTGATCCAAAAAATATATAAAATTTGATCATAAATAAAATCGTTTTAAATTACTTCTCATTTAAATTATAACAATTATTTTTGGTTTTATATTTTTTGGATCAAATCCATTTTAATAGAATTTATATACTATTCATCTATTAATAAACACTACCGTATATTATTTTTTAAGCTATTCTTATTTTTTTGAACTTTATTCAAATCTTTGGTCGCAAGAAGAATTGCATGATAAATAAAAACATTTAATCAAAGTCAATTTTATTTTTCATATTCAAATGGACTGAGTGTTAACATTTAACATTTTTTGCTAATTGTCGTCAAAAAATTAGGCGTAAAGCAAAATTGATATTTCATATGGTTTTATGATAGATAAGCATTATATTCCCACTCATTATATTCGTAAATTTTGAGGTTTATCCTTCGCTTTTAAGATCATTGAATTTGATTTTATATAAAATAGTTATATATTAGAAAATAATATGAGTTTATGTGATATTATTTTTCAGAAGATTTTGTGTTCTTCTTCAAAATTTTACTTTTTTATTAAAAAGAATCTCTACAAAATATACATTTACTTTAATTAATATTTAAAAACGTGCTCTATCAAAAGTTCCAAAAATTCAATATTTTAGCTTTTCTGATGTGTCACTTTTGATGAATTTCTGTTTACAACACATTCTCTAAAAATATAGTAGTTAATTACAAAAAAATTTAAAAACAAAACATTTATTTCCGATTGTATTTTCTTATATAATCACATATAAACTGTTCAACCTCTTCAGGTGTACTTATTTCATTCTTATGCGTTGCATAAAATGCTTGATAAGCCATGTCTCTGGTGACTTTTCCTGTAATAAAATCTGGTGTTTCTGAATCATTGGTAATTGGAGGGGGATCGTATGCCAATTTCGGAGCTTTGGCATGTCTTCTTCTCCTACTCCTTCGTATTCTACTGCGAGAGGCTGTATTTACTATAGTTGTCGTAGTATCTAATTGATTCATGGTAAAAGTCAATGAAATTGACTCAGATTCAGATTCTTTCTTCTTTTCTATGCGTTTTGGAGCTTTCTGAGGTATTATTATCTCATCAGCTATATCGAGTGTTTGTAATTCGTTTGCATCACGGATATCTAACTGCAAAGAAGGCAAATCACGAGCTTTAACAATACCACTAAGCTCGCTTGAGCTATCCTCTACAAGATGGATCTCACTCGATTCGCCATTATGCACTTTTTGTACCTCTTTTGGTGATTTTTCAAAATCTGTCACTTTTTGATTTTTTTGTAAATCTATCACTTTTTGGTATTTTTGTAAATCCGACACTTTTTGAATTTTTTCTTCTTCTTTCAATTTTTCAATGAAGTCTTTTTTCTTGACAGATTTCTTTTGATCGAACGTCTTCTGGAATCTCTCATCAGCATCACTGGAGTCATTACACTGAGTAATATGAACAGTTCCGAAATCAAGAAGACCAGGGATTTTCGAGGTTTCTTTTGACTTCTTTTTTCTTCTTTTTTCATTTGTTTGCGCTTTGAATACAGAAAGAACTTCTTTTGCCATATCTATAGTAGTAGTATCATCATCAGATATCTTAGATGGACTGTTTCGCTCAGGAGTTTTCGAGATCTGTTTAAAAGGATTCGCATTATAATTTTTTGTACTGAAAACAGGGGTTTTCGACCTCTGTTTATCGTTTTTGTTCGGAGATATAGGTGATCTAGGTGATAATGGTGTTAATGGCTCGTTAATTGCAGGAGGAGGGAACCTATGTCCGTTATGTTTGGAAGTATTGCCTTTTGGGCTACTTTTCGATCTGTGAGGTTTGGTAGGAGTAATATTATCGTTTTTTACACGTGGCGAGCTTTCATTGTTATCGTGTTGTATAATAATAATTTCATCTTTTCGATTTTCAATGGGAGACATAGCTCTTTTTTTGATAGATCTGTGCTTCACAACGTTTTCTTTCGGAGAGTGATAGTTATAAGGCGATTTTGCTCTCTGATTAACAGTTATATATTTTGTATCTTGTGTTTGTTTGTTGAAGAGTTTAATAGGATCTATATCTAACAACATGTATCCATTTTGTAAATATGGTTGTAGTTTGCTTCTATATACATTCCCAAAATGAATTTCTTCCGAAGTAAGTGATTTTCCGTTAACTCTGCGAATTCTATCACCGAGTGCTATAACACACATGATGTTTAGATGCGTATACTTCTCGAGTGGTGTGTTTATCACTGATATTGACGACAATTTAGATTGTGATTGACATTTTTGGAACGACGAGATACGAGTATTATCTAAGCAAAGCCTTCGCAGAAGTGGTAGTTTCGGCATAGTAGAAAATGAATGTATTTGACAGCCATCAAATGATATAGATTCATATTTTTCAAGCTGATCAAGCGGCGGAAACTCTGTTATATTGATATTTGTAAAACACTTATCATATTTGGCAGACATCGCCGGGCTCAAAGCGCCGCGTCCTGGCGATAAATCCATTACCCAAACTTAAGCGTTTAGAAAGACGATAGAAATTTAGTGGGATTTTGCATCAAATACATCGATCGTTTGGGATTAGATACTATATATGCTTAAGCTAAACATCACACTTTTTCATATTTTGATCAGATTATTTTCCGATTTTCCAAAAATCATATAAAATTTTGTCGGAACTTACAGTCAACTTACATTGAGTACTAGAGCACCATCTTTTCAAAACAATAAGTAATTCAGTTAATATGTAGTTTACTCGAAATTCTTCAATTATGGGACTAAATGTTAGATAAGAAGAAAAAAAGTGTTTGATAAAATCTCTTTCTAGATTTACTTTGTAATCATACCATATATCATTTTCGGAGATTCCTGATATATAAGTTTCTGTATTTATCTAATATTTTATAAATATCTAGATATTACTCTAAAATCATTAGAATCGGTTTTTCTAACATAATTGGAATTCGTTCATCATAGAATTATATGCATATACACATGATAATAAAATATTTGATATTACTTTTCTTAGATTAACACACATTGTATATAGTGTATATTATTTTTTACTATATTTGATCTAAAATATACCTTAATTTAGTCATTTTGCACTTTGCAAATCAACCAGCAATGACAGATTTATCTAACCAGCAAATTAGTTCTGTCATTGCTGCAGTTAAGAAAGTAGTTAGCCTATCTTCAGAAGTTTGCATATTCTGCAACTCAATTAAGCTACTTTCTGATCAAATCGAAGCTTTTTTAATCGATTTTCAGAATTCTTTTAACAAAAACCCTAACCTAATACAAAAGAAATACATGCGCCAGCTTCAGGAGTTTTTATTGCATTACAGCTCCGTTTTAGGACATCTTACATCAGAAAAATGGATTCAGCCAGCACTGAACTGGCCAACAGACTACGTTTTCAAGTATATTGAAGGCTTGAGAACTAGTTTAATAGCATTAGCAAAGCATATAAACGTTCCTTTCGACAAATTAGAATCAAATTCGGATCAAATAGAAGTCAATAAGTTTAATGACTTAACCGACATGAAAGCTTCACTACAAAGATTAATGTCTCAAATGGCAGTTAACGATGTTGTTGGCATTCAAAAGCAAATTCAAAATAAAATCATCGAAATTGGACAATTAGTACTTAATTCCAAAATAGAGCATTCTCTTTCAAGTTCTCTACAATCTAGCAAAGCACAAGAGATGGACGAACGCGATATTTCGGATTTATTAGTAAGATTTAAATCAATCAACATTCCAATAGACGATTTACAGATAGAAAACCAAATTGGTGTTGGCGGATTTGGTAAAGTATACAGAGCCATTCGAATATCAACCAGCGAAATACTTGCAGTCAAAGAATTACGATCTGATAGAATATCCACAAATTCATGGTCCTCTTTATACGCCGAAGTCGAAACCATGGCATCAGTACACCATAAGAATGTATTAGAACTCGTTGGAGCCCACATAAACGAACCTTACAGAATAATCACGAGATTTTGTCCCGGAAGAAGTTTATTTGATCGATTACACCGTTCCACTCATGAATACAAGACTCTCACAGGTACAGAACTCACTATCATTGCACACCAAGTAGCTCAAGGCATGTGCTATCTCCACAAACTCGGAATTGTCCACAGAGATTTGAAAACTTTGAACATTTTGTTGTATCAAGACAACACAGCTTGTGTTGCCGATTTCGGATTGTCAGGGATGGTCAAAGAGAACCAGGAATTATATGGCGGTGTAGGTACACCACACTACACGGCTCCTGAAGTATTAATGCATATGAAATACGGTCCGAATGTTGATACTTATTCATATGGAGTTGTTTTATGGGAAATGTTGACGAAAAAACTTCCTTACGGTGATATGAACCATATGGCAATTTACGAGCATGTTGTGACAAGAGGCTGGAGATTAACAATACCTCAGGATACTCCTGAACCTCTTAAAAAGCTTATACAAAGATGTTGGAGTAGAGATCCAAATGAAAGACCTGATTTCAATGAAATAGAAAGATTGTTTGATCGTCATGAGGTTTATTTCCCTGGTTCTGATCTAGAGAAAATCAAACAACTAAAGAATGATTTCGTGGCCCCTCCAATGAATCTCGAATACGCTTTGAAAGTCCTCAAAAACGCAAACAATGAACATTTTTCAAGTGTCGCGTATTTTGTGGCAGAAAATGCCGATAAAACGGTTATTTCTAAACTTCGTGATGGAGATGTATTTAATTCTATCATGACAGCGAAGAATAACATTGATGCAGCTCTTCTTCTTGCGGGAACATTGTTTACGACAAGTGAACTTTCAACGTTTATGAGTCATGGCGCGAAAACAATGTTAAAAAAATGTATACAAAACCAACAAATTATTGCAGCTGTCAGATTTTGTTTGAAGTTGCCTTTGAATCTCCTTGAAGACCTCAAAAGTGTTTTCATCCCACAGATTGTTTCTTTCATCAAAACTGGATCTAATCATTTGAAAAATTACATTTTGCAGCTACTTTCTAAGATAAAGAATTTGGATCCTTACTTGAATGACATTGCCCCTGTGATCATTGACATGTACAAGACAGTTAATGACCAACAAACATTCGATGCAATAGAAATTCTCTTAGAAAGATGCAAATTCGTAATGAAAGTCGACCAAATTCGGCCGTTTTACGATTTGTTGACATCAGGATTTGTTGTTTCTTCTGATTTCGTCAGAATTCTTATTGAAGCAAGTGATGAATCATATTACCATTATTTGGTTTTGAATTGTTTGAAAGCACTTTCAAAAAGTGACACAACCGATGTTTTCATTCAATTTTTGATAAAATTGGATTTGAAAACTTTTGAAAAAATGAAAGAATTTGATGATTTCCTTCCAACATTAGATAATTTGATTTCCAATTATAGGATAACAAAATGTCCATTAGTTGTTCTGTTTCAGATATCTCAGATCCATGATTTTTGCTATTTATTAAGTGATTCTCCTGTTCTTCATTCTCTTCTACAAACAATGAAAGGAAATGAGAAACAGATATTGCATATTTTGACGTATCTTTGTGCGGATGAAAACTTTTGCCAAAATACAAAATACATGGATAATATTTTACAAATTTTAGTTGATTTGATTTCGAGAAAATATTATCTAAATGATGCTGTTAGAGTTATCTGTGCTTTGTCACAACATAAAGTTGGATGCCAGATATTAACAGATAATGGTATTTTGGACATTTTCTCGCAGTTGTTTTTGGCTCCACAGTTTGGAGATACTTCAAGAGCTTTGGCAATTTTCAGAAATTTGTCAGAAAACAAAACAACAATTCCTCAATTGTCATTGATTGTTTCATGCCTCATGCAGGATCTAAATGATGCTCCTGATGATCAGAAACCAGAGATCTTCCAAACAATGATTTCTTTGATCAATTTAAGACCGGATTGCGTGCAAGAACATGATATTCAAAATGTGATTTTGGAACAAACATCTATTTCTTCACCTCCTATTATGGTTTTACTTTCTTTGAGACTGTTAAATACTTGTCATTTGTCTGTTCTTCAGAACTCTTACCAAGTAATAATTAATAAAGTAAGAGAGCTGTTGAATATCGATGAAGTTTATCCTGAAATTGTTTTGGAAGCTTGCAAATTGTTGAAAACATTGTCAATGAATATTGGCATCAGTGATTTCATGGCTAAAATACAGATTGCAAGGTATTTGTCAGATATCGAAGCTTTGGACACTGAAGGAGTTCTTTCTCCTGAATTTAGAGAATACCAGAATTTCTTTTTATCACCAAAGAAAATTGGTTCAATAAGAAACTAATATTATTATATTTGTATAGATTTATTAATAAAAAGTTTAAAGATTGTTTGTATTAAAATCCAACTTATTTTCATTTCTTTCCATCAATACAACATTAAACACGAGAACAAAACTGCTTTAAATACTTTTAAACTCATGCAATAACGCGTTTGGTCCTATTCATTATTTTATCTAATTCACTAATATGCTAATGAATGACACCAATTGAAGAGGATGCAAACGTTGGCCATTTTGATTACACACCCATTTTTTCCCAAGGCATCCAAAAAGGATGTGAAAGATTTTTTACTTCATACATTAAGCAAACCTTATAGTTAAAACATGACCTTTATAAGTTAAAATCAAACATATGATTGGTTGAATACTATTCTGCAATAATATCAATCAATCGCATATTTTATAAATTAATAACAAATAACAAGAAATAATAAACAAATAACTAATACTAAAGATAATAACAAATCATTCTCTTATTTAGATTCCAATCTTTCCGATGACACCAATGCGCAAACAACAAAATTACAACAATAAATAGAATTACCTGTTATTGTTATTGAGCAAAAATTGAATTTGCGCTTTTTGCTTTGAAGAAATCTTTTCTGATTCTGCTAATTCTTGTCTTAACTTTTGGTTTTCAAGATTGGCCTTGTCTATTGCTGCCTTGAGCTTAGCAATTTGATTTCTGTAATCTATATTATCTTGGCGTAGTTTGGCTAAGTCATATCTATCATACATCACAGTGACATCAGAATTTGAATCAGAAATCTTTTTGATACTCCTTGAGTATAACGATGGAATCTTTTTGCTTGGTTTAGTCTGTTTCTTACTCTTTGATATCAAATTAGTTGATATTTCTGAATTTTCATGAAAACTTGAAAGTAATTCGGATCTTCGAGCTTTCTCGAGGATCAAATCTGATAATTCTTTCTTTGAAAGTCTAGATTTTGTAGGTTTATGTTCTTCTATTTCTTCTTCGTTAGAGTTAAAGTTATCATCTGAATCACTCATATTAGATGGTTCATTATTTTGAGCTGAAAGTTGAGATTCGAATAAATCGGGATTTTCGTTAATAATCATTTGAGAATATGGCAATTTGCTTGTTGATGCTGGCTTATTTATTGAAGAATATTTTGATGTTGCATTGACTCCCTCAATAGAGTCATCCCATGCTGCAATACTTCTTTTTGATTTCGATTTATTTGTATTAGTTGATGAATGTGGAGTGCGAGGTGATGCATACATGTTCTCTGCTTCATTTAGAATATCTTCAATTGCGCTTTTTTCTTGAGATGTTAATGCTTTTGTTTCTGTCAATTCCAAAAATAAAAGTACGTTTAGCAATCAAAAGTAAGAATTCTTGGGGTAGATCTATCTTAAATAAGATTATACTTCTTCGGAAATGTCATTAAATTTCTAAAATAGATAGAAATGTTCAAAATGTAAAATTAATTTGTTGAAAAATTGATGAAAGAATGAAATAAGTTAAAGTATATTTATATTGAAAGCGATTCATCATATTAATAGTACGGAATCTAAAACCAAAAAAGGGATATATTTTAGATCTTTTCAAATAATGCTCTGAGACTTCCATACAAACACATATTTGATATCACAATTTAGTTTTATAATTGATGTCATAATATTAACTCAATCTGATTATTTATTAATTTTTTTTCTAATTAATTTTTAAAAAATGTAATTTATATTTCGAATAATTGAAATGCAGTATTTAGAAGCAGGTATTTTTACTTCTTGTTGTGGCCAAGCTTAGCGAGGATTTTCTCGCGGCCGGCGCGGCGGCGTTCGATGAGTTCCTTGCGCTGCTTGTCCATCTTCAGCTTTGTGATAAGGCAGTTAGATGGGTGAACAGAAACATGAACTGTCTGGCCATTAAGTTTTTCACGTGTGAATGAATCAACAACGATACGATTCTCAGAAAGCTTGACAGCGATGACCTTACCCTCACGGCCAGCGAACTTGCCAGAGTTGATGGAAACTTCATCATCTCTGCGGATTGGGAGTTGCTTAACGCCATGTGTTTCAGCCTGCTCCTTGTTGAGCTTAGCAGAAAGTTGGCGGTGCTTGTCATCCTTGGTGGCATTGAAGAAGGCCTTTCTTGTCTTCTTAGCCTGTGATGAAAGGAATGGGTTTGTCTTCACCATCGAAAAGGCCGACCAAGCCGTAAAAGTGACAACTCAAAACGCCAAATAATGACTTTCTCCAACTTTTAACAAAATAATATTAATAAGCTTTATATATACAATATAAATATTATTTCATTTTGCAAAAAACGTGTGAATTTATTTTTATCAGATTTCGAAATCTCAATATTTTCAAATTTGCGCCTTCAAAAAATGTATTATAATAGTTATATATTTTATTTTTCATCATGAAAAGCTATCATTGTTACGTTATATTTGTTGTGAAATGAAGTTATTCCCCCTTTGTTTTTAAATGTCCGGTTATTTATAAACATATGAGCGAGTTTCCACTTCGAAACGACTCATATCAGACAGCAAAGAATGTCGCAGTAACAATATATAAGAGTGGAAAGGAGGTTGAGCTCCTTGAAACACACCCAGAAGAGAAAGGAATCGTTATTAAAGTTAAAGTTGACGGCGAAGAACATATTAAGGCTTGGGCTTTCTTCAAGGACATTAAGCCATCTACAATGAAGATTGACAATGGATCAAAGAAGATCGAAATCGCATTTGAAAAAGCAGCCGTTGAAAATTGGCCACATGCAGAGGCTTCATCTGATGCTACAACACCACTCTACCAGAAGTGGTCTAAAGTTGACTTCCCAGAAGAAGAAGAGGTTAAAGATCAAGGAATTGATAAATTCTTACAAGGAATCTACGCAAATGCCAGTGATGATGCTAAGAGAGCAATGTATAAGAGCTTTATAGAATCAGGCGGCACAGTTCTTTCAACAAACTGGGAAGATGTCGGAAAGAGAAAGGTTGAAGCACAGCCACCAAAATAAACCATGATATTTTTAAGTTATTTCCAAAATTTAACATTGTTATTCTATTTTCTCAAATGAGTTCAAAGATATTTAATTTCATATATCTATTTCAAGCGAGAAGTACTTATATTCACATAAAAATAGATTAAATTTAATAAATACAAACAAAATTTTTATTGGTTATGGGCAACAGATATTGGGGTACTTTGATGTCTGAAAAGAGAATTCTTTTTCTTGAAAGGTTGAGGTGTTTGAATTTGCATACTATTGCTTTTAGCCGAAAACATCTGTCTATCCTTGAGATCCTGTATAGATGCTTTCAGGCGGTCAATTTTCTTATCTGATTCATCAATATAATTTGATATTTCATAATTCAACTGTTCAATTTGGTCTTGAAGCAATTTTCCATCTTGAGTTTTCCATTGGACATTAAGCTTCATTGTTTTATTATCAGTTACATGCTGTTTAACTTGTTCAGTAAAATATTTCTTTTCTTTTTGGATTCGAGCCTTTGATTCTTGCTTTAATAGTGATTTGGCTCTCAAAAGATCTTCACTCAGCCTGCAATCGCTTTTTTTCCAAATATTCTGATTCTTTTCATTTATCTGGTTCTGCATTTCAATGGCATTAATCTTTTCTTTGATATCTTCTATTTCTTTTTCAAGGGAATCATTATCATTCTTTAAAGATGGTATTATTGCATCAAAAATGGATTTTTCTTGAATTAAATTGTTAAATTCACTCTCCAATTCTGCATTTATCTTATTCTGTTTATCAATTGGAAATGAAATTTTCAATTGGATCATCTTAGATGCAATATCAAATACTTCTTGCGTGTCGGATTCGCAGATTGAATTAATGTATTTGAAATCTTCTAAATATTTATTATATTTTAGTTCAGAAGAATCTAGAACACTTAGTACTTCTGATTGTGCTTTGATTTGAGCTTCTAAATCTTTTATTTGATCATTATATTCTTTAAATATTTCTGTTTTACGATCATCTTCAGTAAGCCTGATCTGATCTGTTAGCTGTTGTAAAATCATTTGTTTATGTCTTAATTGACGTTCAAATTCTGCATCATTTTCCGAGCTGGATTTCTGGAGAGATTGTATCTTCTTATCAGCGTTTGCGATCTGAGATCGTAACATTTGTATGCCATATTCAAATTCATTGCTGCTACTACTTGATTGAAAAGATGCTTCCTCTTCGTATGAAGAAAACTCATCCATATGAAGGAATACATCTCTATTTGAATTAAATCTTCTCATCGATGGTGTGGTGAATCGTTTTTCTGAGTGAATTTCATTTTCGTTATTCATATAGTTCTGTGAATTGTGAATTTGAGGTGTTAAAGTAGAATTTCGGCATCTTTTGGTAAAACCAGACGATCTTTTCGCACTAGACACATTCTTGTTTTTGTTGCGAACAAAGAAAGTCGGTGTTTCACTCATTTTTAAACGGCAATTTTTTCAAAATCTCAATAAATTCAATTAAAAAAAGCAAATAAAATTGGAATATTAAAAACATGTTCAGTTATTTTCTACTTTAAACTCGTCAATTTCTTGAAATTCTCAAAAATTCAAGAAAAAATCAATGAAAATCTTATTAGAAAGAGGATTTATGAAGATGAAACTGAAGTTTTATATTCACTGCTAGAAGTAATTTATATCATAATATCTAAATCAAATGTTAGCAGATTTGTATAAATTTTTTTGTTGAGAATTGAAGATTTCATTGATAGAATATGAATGAATTGAGTAGTATTGGGATTAGATAAAATATAAAATGCTAAATGAGAAATAAGATATTTAAATTACAATAATAAAATATAAAATAAAAAAAATATAAGTTATTTTCCAAGTTTCTTGTACATGTCAATCATCTTTTGGTTTTCAAGAGTTTTGAGTTCAACTAGTTTACGTTTCTGAGCAAGTTGTTCTTTCTCTTGGTTCAACATTTCTTCTTGAATTACGAGTTCTCCTTCACGACGTTCCAAAACCAACTTTCTATCTGTTTGTATCTTCTTCAGTTGTTCAGCAGCTTCAAGTTGTTCCTTGATAGATATTTCTTTAGCAGCCAAAACATTTGTATCCATACCTGGTGAAGAAAGAATAGATTTCAAGTTTTCTTTACGGCGTTCATTACTGTTTTTGATGTCTTCAATCTTCTTCTTGTTATCTTCAACACGTTGTACAATGTTGTATGCATCGTTTTTAACTAACTCTTGACGAAGAGAAATTGATTTTTGGTCGAGTTCGTTCTCTTTACTACTTCTATCAACAAGATATTGTTGGTGCTCAAGTTCAAGTTGTGCACGACGTGATGCTGCGGCCTGCTCAAGAACGGTGTATCGCTGATCGAGATATGCAATGATTTGTTCGTAAGATTCGCGTGGTTTTTTGATTGTTTCTTTGTTTTTCTTCGTTTTTTGGCTTTCGTTCTCTAAATATCGCTTAGAAATGCGTTGACTGAGTTCAGACTTAAGACGCGAAATGTCTGTGTCTGTACTAACAATGTCAAGGCGTGTTTCGTACTTGCCGGAATCGTATTCAATGGAAATACTTTCTTCTTCGGAACTTTCAACGGGTAAGTTTTGGGCTTCAATCTTAGATTTGATGGATGTACGCTGTGCTTCACGATTCTTGTAGCATTTGTTGATTGTAAGGTATGAATTGTTGATTTGATCGTATTCTTCTTGATATTGCGAAATATCTTCTTCTGATTGATGGGAATCGGATTGTAATTTGCATAGATCGTTTTGGAGCTTTTGAAGAAGTTGTTTCTTGTAGGAAATCGTATCCATAATTTTTGAATTTCGAATTTGAATGTTATCGATGTTACCTTGAAGGCTCGTGATTTTGCGATCTAATGCTGACATGTCTTCGAGTGTTTCTTCCTTAAGAGTAAGCTCGGCTTGTTCACGTTTCAATTCATCGAGTTTTTGGAATAATTGTGTTTTGTGGTTGCGAACTTTAGAATGTTCTTCTTCAACAAACTTGATTTGTTGAGTAGAATCCGAATAAAGTTTCTTAGCTGATGAAATTTCGTCTTGAAGGCTTTGAAGTGTCTGTTTAAGTGTAGAACTCTGCTCAATTTCGAAGTCAACGTTTAATGTAAGACTGCTCATGTCGATTTGGTTGAGTTGTTGTATTTCTCGAAACTCTTGGATTTCTTGGATGCCTTGGTTAACTGTTTGTAATTTGTCAACGATATCTTCGATCTGTTTATCAACAAAACTAATCTCTTCTTGGATGTCGGAGATTTGTGAAACAAGATTATCGTCACGCTTTCGTTCTCTGTTAAGAAAGATGTTGCGATCTTGTTTAGAAACTGTTTCTAACTCAGCACAAGCATCTTCGACAACTTCTTGAGCCAAAGATTCTGTCTGTTCTTGGCTCATCGGATTGAATGAAGAAAAAAAAATTCAAAACGCACTTACATGAAATTGGTAAATAATACCATAATCGTACATTTCACATTACCATGGACTTTTAAATTTATATTTTTGGTTTCTTTCAGAGCATCTTTTCATCATCCCAATTTTTTCTTCATCAATTGAGTAGTATCCAAATAAAGGTATCTCAGAAAACTCAATTACGCTCCATTTCTCCAGTGATGAATGGGAAGAAGTCTACAAATCGGCATATAGTAAACAAGTCTACCATCAAAACCAAATATATTCGGGTCAAACAGGCGACTTTTATGTTTGTGAAGTTTATTTTTCCAATCTTGGTGATCAAGGAGTTATTACTCTCACTTCAACAGATATTAAGTCACTTATTTCTACAAATACATTTGAAAACTCATATAACAAAGGGTATGGTGGATCTATTTACATCATTAATGGCCAAAGTTCGATTCGAAAAGTTTGCAGTTTCGGATCGAAAGCAGCAAATAACGGAAAGTTTTGTAACTGCATTGGATGGTTCTACAAACGTCAATGAACTTCATGATTCATCAGTATCATATAGCAATCAAGGAATTCGTGATGGATTTCAAACTCTTCATTTACAAAAAGGAAATATTTCATTTTTACACAATAATATCACAAGAAACTATTGTTAATATAATACAGCTTTAATAGGAGAAGGAAAAGAAACTTATTTAATAAAATATTCGATTATTGAAGAAAACTATGCAGACTGCAGAATTTTTTATATAGGAAACAAACCAACAAAATTTGATAGTATTGTTTTCATAAATAACATAGTTTATGAGCCTAGTGGAATACCTGCAATGATTTTTTGTTCTGGTTCTGTTGTTACTTTTGACAAATGTTTCTTTGCTAATAACAAACAAAATGATCAATATTTGTTTGGAATTTATGGATCAGGTTCAATTACAGTATCTAATTCATATTTTGATGCTAAAGAAAAATTGTATGATCCAAGTCATAATGTCAGAATTTATGAAAGTCAAAATTTTTTAATTGAACCTCATATTTTCTCTACTGGACTCTGTCCAGGCGGCAGATTCTTTATTCATATCCCAAAAAGAAATAAAATCAAATGCACTGTTCTTATTCATCATCAATGCTACGGAAAGTCTCTTACAACATTTGTCTTAAAAAAATGAATTATTTTCTTTTTAGGACTTTCAAGTATGACAAATGTGGACATCAATGCAAAATGTGGTATTTGAAATGCTACACTTAAAGTTCCTGTTCCACATAATTGCATACATTCATAATGAGTAGCCTATGAGGAATAAATATATATACATTTTTATATCGAATTAGACAATATTATAGTTTGAGATAATATAGT
This sequence comes from Trichomonas vaginalis G3, assembly GCF_026262505.1. NCBI lineage: Eukaryota > Parabasalia > Trichomonadida > Trichomonadidae > Trichomonas > Trichomonas vaginalis. The sequence continues at coordinate 16,915,014 of NC_067204.1, read as the reverse complement.
TTATTCAAGAACACCACGATTACTAAAAATATATATTATTGAGATATCATGGATTTCATTGATATTGTCTGAATTATCTGATTTGTAAATGGCCAAACAATCCGATTGATAGTGCCTGAGATTAAAAACTGCAATTAACCTGAAAGGGACATTGGTATTATAATGTGTAATTTAGAAGAGCCCATTTGATTTCGAAAAGAGTTATCAATTTTTTTCAGGAAATAAGATACTTAAGATAAGCGGATTCAAAAATAATAAACTGGTCTTCAATGGCACAAAATTCTCCATCATTCTCTTTTTATTTTTGATTTCATCGAAACTAGATTTTGATTCCTGGAGAAAGGAATAAATTTGATATTTATGTTTTTCCATTGTTTGAAAATTACTCGTTTGGGAGGATATTTCAAAAATCAATTTGCTGTTAATTTTAAATTGTACAATGCATACGATATTTGAGTGAGCAACAAGAAAACGTTGGTTCAAATTAGCTTTTTTCGATTTTTTTCAAAGTATATAAAATTACCACCTGAAAAAAATTGACATATTTTGATAAAGAAGAAAAGACTTTTAGTTCCGCTCTGTCACTTTGTTAGCATGCTAGTGATGTTTATTTTTACATCTTAATTTAATTTTATATATATGAGTAATGAAGAATTAGATTCGCAATACCTCCATAAAAACGCATTTTTCAAAGCATGAAATTCTATATGAGGTGAATAGATAAGAAAAGTAAAATCTGATATGAATGTAATTTAATATTAATTATTATATTATAGTTGAGATTGTCTGTCAAAACGGTTTTTGATAAGTAAATATTCAATTTTTCAAAAGCTTATTCAAAAAATTGAATGATATCTAAATACACAAATAAAAACGTTTAGTTCCGCTCTGTCACTTTGTTAGGAAAATTATATAGTTTCTATCGATACTTTCAGTATGCCAAGCTGTGAAAGATATATTGAGGAATTTTTTTTGAAATTGTTATTTTTTAAAAAAATTGAGAGATTTTTTGACGATAGAGCTGGACTATTTTTGAACAATAATTTCATTACCTTAAGCATTATAAAAATTTGAACAAATTTTATGACGTAATAGTATAAGTTATAATTTATTAATTTCCAAAAGAAATGACCAAAAAAATCCGTTCCAATATGTCGAATCAAATCGATTTTATAAATAAAATTTAAACCTTAAACTTGACTTTTTAAAAAGTGACATTATAAACTTTCATAAACTTAATTCCATAGTAAGAATCTAATTATCAAATATAAATAAGAATCAATCTTTATTTATTCAATTTTTATTCATTTACAAATCCATTTTAAGATGGAAAACAATTTAATGATTTTAATTATTGTTCTTATGAAGGTATAATTTGATACCTAGTCCAAGTACTCCTTGAAGTTATTAACCAAAGAAAATTTTTCATTTGTATGAACGATCAGAGATGCATGAGTTGACAACTCTGGCTCATTCATAAACCTTGGATGCATATGCATCAGGAATGGAAAACTGGAACGAAAAGGAGTGACAAACTTCGTAAATGAGCGAAGGAAACCAACAATTCTTCGTGATCAGCTGAACCGTCATTGCTAAAAAAGTAATTGAGAGTCAGTGATAATGGTACTGGTGGTACTCAACCGCAGACCTCGACACAGATGAAAAAAGAATAATTTTAAACAGCAATAAAAATATTAAACGGCTATATTTAGAATTTCATTAATTCCTTATTAAAGTATATTGTTAATTACTAATAAAGCAATTTTTCTTATTTTCATCAACTTTCGATTTTTGATTAAGGGTGCACACGAGAGGATCATGTAAACTTCAGAATTTAGAACTTTATTTTTAGGCATTATCTTGGCTACCTATTTAGGCTCGAAAAGCAAAAAATATCAAAAAATACAACTTGAGTCCATTATGACCCTTTCATGGAGGTAGTTTTTATCCGCTAGTATTTTCCCTTTGAATCTCTTTACAATTCGAAATCAAATTCAAAACTCAGTAGAAGAAAGGAAGAATCGACTTACTACGGTTGTAATACGAATAAATCCATATATTTAATTATTTTTATTTACATAATAATTGTTTGAAGCTCATATTCCATCAAATTTTTAAATAAAAACATTAAAATGTTGAAAATGTTCATATATTTTAATAGGGTTTTGGCACTTTATTGAGGAATTACTACATACATAGTCGAACTGAACTTGATATTTTGAAATTTAAATTATTTATCAAAATTAAAATTTAACTTGAAATTTATAATTATTTAGTCATATTTTGCATAATTCTAAGTAGATTTTGTAAAAAATCAAGAAAGAAAAATTTTAACGTGCTTTATTTTTTCTTTTTTATTATGTAATAAACAGAAATTCATCAAAAGTGACGGCTCTCAATTTTTTGACATTTGTAAATTCTAAATTGAATGAGAAAAATGAAATAATACTAAGCATAATACAATATTCTAGATTTAATTATAATTAGGAAAAAGTTAGTTTTGAGAGTACTTTTCATAGGCATATAGAATGAAATCTTCTGAAAAATAATATCACATAAACTCATATTATTTTCTAATATATAACTATTTTATATAAAAATCAAATTCAATGATCTTAAAAGCGAAGGATAAACCTCAAAATTTACGAATATAATGAGTGGGAATATAATGCTTATCTATCATAAAACCATATGAAATATCAATTTTTGCTTTACGCCTAATTTTTGACGACAATTAGCAAAAAATGTTAAATGTTAACACTCAGTCCATTTGAATATGAAAAATAAAATTGACTTTGATTAAATGTTTTTATTTATCATGCAATTCTTCTTGCGACCAAAGATTTGAATAAAAGTTCAAAAAATAAGATAGCTTAAAAAATAATATACGGTAGTGTTTACTAATAGATGAATAGTATATAAATTCTATTAAAATGGATTTGATCCAAAAAAATATATAAAATTTGATCATAAATAAAATCGTTTTAAATTACTTCTTCATTTAAATTATAACAATTATTTTTGGTTTTATATTTTTTTGGATCAAATCAATTTTAATAGAATTTATATACTATTCATCTATTAGTAAACACTACCGTATATTATTTTTTAAGCTATCTTATTTTTTGAACTTTTATTCAAATCTTTGGTCGCAAGAAGAATTGCATGATAAATAAAAACATTTAATCAAAGTCAATTTTATTTTTCATATTCAAATGGACTGAGTGTTAACATTTAACATTTTTTGCTAATTGTCGTCAAAAATTAGGCGTAAAGCAAAAATTGATATTTCATATGGTTTTATGATAGATAAGCATTATATTCCCACTCATTATATTCGTAAATTTTGAGGTTTATCCTTCGCTTTTAAGATCATTGAATTTGATTTTTATATAAAATAGTTATATATTAGAAAATAATATGAGTTTATGTGATATTATTTTTCAGAAGATTTTGTGTTCTTCTTCAAAATTTTATTTTTTTATTAAAAAGAATCTTTACAAAATATACATTTACTTTAATTAATATTTAAAAACGTGCTCTATCAAAAGTTCCAAAAATTCAATATTTTAGCTTTTCTGAGGTGTCACTTTTGATGAATTTCTGTTTACAACAATAATAATACATATTATTATATAATTAACATATTCATAATGTTTCACCCTTTCAAAAATATAATCCTACTCCTCTCAAATAAACGTACATACGGGTGGCCTCTTTTTTCAAAAAATTAAAATTTGAAATTTTGGGCTCAAATATTAGAGATTTTTTCAACCTTCAACGATATATGTTGTCTATATCAGACCTCCTTTCTTTTTGATACTTAACATTGTTCCTAAATCTTAGCCGTTAAGGCTGTTCTGAAAATATTTTTTTTTCGAAAAAATTCGAAAAAAAATTTTAAAATTCAAAAATCCCATAATTCCTGAGGATTTTGGAAAAAAGTTTTTACATGAACATGTGTATATTATATGAAGTATATTGATAAGGTAAAAATTATGGCATTCCAAACGGGAACCGCGGTTGGTTACCATGGATTTCCGTCACCGGTCACATTTTAAAGATTTTTAAAGCCTTATAAAAATATGCTTTGTAAATCATTTTTTGTAAATCGGCAAAAATTTGGTAATTTTCTTCAACTAATAAATCTGCGAATAGCATTTATAATACAAGAACAATCTTTTAAAATGCGTTTGATTCATTTTTGTATAATTTCATATAGGCACATATATTCTTCCGGGACTTTCCGTGATTTTACCGTAAAATCATTAGTTTACACCAATTTTTCCGTATTTTGAATAGTTTACTGCACTTTTTCCGTAAAATTGAGTTACGGGAATCCGCAAAATTTCCGGACCTCATTTTTCATAGAATATAATAATAATATTTGATAAAAAGATATATTATTTATATTTTTGATTTTTGAATTACGGAAAAAGTGAATTGTTAACTTGATTTTTTTATATGGTTAATTTTTCAAATGATATTATGAAGATCTAAAATATTAAAAGTAAAAAATTGAATTACGGAAAAAGTGAGGTCAAAAGTGAAATAAATTTGCAGAACAATTTTCATTGAAATAAGACATTGAGTATCACACTTTAGTGAATCAACATCTATAAGAATGAAGTGTTTTGAAGCTGAAATAATATTGAATAGAAATTAATTTTTTCTGAAATTTTGAATGAAATTATGGGAAATAAAAAAATTACTAAATATTGTATTCATACAAATATATTATTTTAAAGGAAAAATAGATGCTGATAGAAACAATGAAAATTTTTGAAAACTTTACAATTAATTTATGTTCGTTAACCACAGAGCTTGCAATCCAAAGCTCACGTTAGACAACAAGAATCATGAAGTCTCATACTAAGGGATATCCAACATATATTTTAATAATCTAATGTTTGTGACAAATATTCAACATAAAATTAAGTTTTCGTTTCGTTACAAGGCATTCATACTTTGGAGATATCATATTTAATGTACAGAAAAGTTAATATTAAACAATACATGCTAAAGAATTAATAAATAAGATAATAAAATAAATTTATACGTAATTACTTTCATTTAATATGCTTTATGCTGTATAATATTGATTAAGAGGCATTAAAAGGTTCCATAGTCTGCTTTTATAGGCAAGATTTTTGATAAAAATTTAAAATTTTGAAAAATGATGAGAAAAGGAAAAAAAGGTAAATGAGAGCAAGAGGAGGGAAAAAAAAGAAAAAGAAAAGAAAGGGAAGGGAAAAATAAAAGAAAGAAGGACATATAAAAATTTAGATGCGCATTCTTAATGCCGAGGCGGCTTGCCGCCGAGGCGCGATTTTTTTAGGCCTCTACGGTAACCCGGCAATGTTTTTTTAAATCTTGTACAGCCCTACATATTCATCGAGAAAATAAACTAACGAATCCCTCAAAATTGAGAGGGTAATCCTCCTCCTCTCAAATAAACGTACATACGGGTGCACCCTTAAATATGCTAAAATAGGTCTATATACTTAATCATTTATAATATTCTGTCGTAAAATTCCTTATCCAAACCCTCTGTATAAAGATGTCTACAACTTTCTCGTTGTCTACAACATATTTCGGGTACTCTATATAATCTATCAAACTATAATATAGTTAAATTCGAAAATTTCGAAAATGGATATTATTTTAATTTCTTACATGGTTGATATATAAACAATCTAATGGTATAATTTTTCTCCTCATAATCCACTCGTTCTAACTATATGCAGCAATCATGTGGGGTAAGGGAGGAATTCCATTAGTTATATGACCAATGACAATTCGTTTTCACTAATTTCATTTTTTTATGACAAGTGTAATCATATAAATGGATTTTCCAAAACATTGATGATGAACAAGAACTGTGCATTTGATTTTATTTCTTTTCTCAATATAAATAAAGATTTTACCTCCTGGACAGAGTCCAGTTGAGAAAATATGAGGTTCTATTAAAATGTTTTGGCTTTCATAAATTATTACATTTTGACTTGGATTATATAATAGTTCTGTAGTATCAATATATGAATTAGATACAGTAATAGAACCTGATTTTCCTGTAATTGAACCATAATAAGCTCCAAACAAATATTGACCATTTTGTTTGTTATTTGCAATGAAACAGTTTTCTAAAGTAGCATTACAATTTAAACAATGAATCATTGCAGGATAACTATCAGGATTAGAAACAGTGTTATTTATGAAAACGATGCTGTCATATTTTGTTGGTTTGTCATATATCAAACAAATTCTGGTGTCTGCATAGTTTTCATTAATAATTGAATATTTTATTGAAGAAGTCCCTTGTCCATATCCTATTTGAAAAGGTGTATTAATTTTGCCATAATTTCTTGTGATGTTGTTTTGGAAAAATGAATTATTTCCAAAAGATAAAGCAAGTGTAACAGATGAAATTCGATCTCCTCGGTTGCTATATGTTATCGATGAATCATGAACTTCATTGACTTTTGTAGGATCATCTGATAAATAATCATAGCAAAACGATCCAGTGCCTGTCGATTTAGATCCAAAACTGCAAACTTTTCGAATAGAACTTTGACCTTCTTTGATGTAAATAGATCCACCTCTATCATTTCGTGATGAGTTTTCGAAGGTATTTGTAGAAATAAGTGACTTAACATCTGAGGAATTAAGAATAATAACTCCTTCATTCCCAAGGTTGAAAAAATAGACTTCACGAACATAAAAGTCGCCGGTATCAGATGAGTATATTTGGTTTTGAGAATAAACTTCTTTCGTATATTCCGATTTGTAGACTTCTTCCCATTCATTATTAGACAAATGCAGTATATTAGAGGTTTCTGAAATTCTCTGACTGGAATACTACTCATTCGATGAAGAAATTTTTGGAGTGATGAAAAGGTGATCCGAGAAAAAAAATATGATAATAAAGAATATTAATTCAAGAATTTGCATTGCGGTAATAACATACTTGCTATCATTTTTCTTGGAACTTGATGACATTTCAGGCCAAAAATCTCAATTTCAAGTTAATTGTTTACTTTGTTATGTGAATGAATGTATTCGTACTTTTGCTGAAAGTTTATCACTCTAAGGCTATCATAAAGAGATTTTATTGCATATCTTCATATTTCTTCTTACATTAGATGCTATTTTCGAATCCTTTAATTAGTAAATTAGTAATGTTCTTTGTGTATTCTTATTGTTTGAGCCTAAATCAAATGAAATATTAGTAGTAGGATAGGAAGGGTTGTGTGACTTTTTTGTTACATCTATATTAGACGATGCATTAAAATATATTTATTTATAAACACATTTTAAAAAATTAACATTAATTTTAAAATAATTTATTTTTTATCTTTTATAAAAGAAGCTATATATAGATGATGTCAGATATTCCGCGATTAATTAAACATTGTTTAAATCCTGAATGGAATCAATGGAGTCATAATCAAAGACCTCATAAACGAGTAAAAGATTCACTACCATAATGAAATAAAAAATAAAAAATAAACTTTAAAAATTCATGTCTCAGAATCAACATTGAACTTTAAGAAACTAATGATTATTTGAATTTATGAAATCAATTATTTGATTCATTCTTCTTCAATCTCTTCTATTCTTTTTGTTAAATCATCAATTTTCATTAATGAGGTGATTCTTGATTGAGGAATAGATTTCAAACTAACCACTCCTTTTATTTTTGAAATTTTGAATCCATCAACTTTAAACATTTTATTCAATTTACACGTTGTCAATTCTTCAAATAATTTTTTATTATTAGCATAATAGTCATTAAATTCTTCAACAGATGAAAAAATTTTTATTTCAGTAATTGGTTTAACAACGTTTATTTTTTGTTGAACATTTTCACTTTCATTTATTTCTTCCTCCTCTGTTTCATTTATTTTTAAAATCGGTTTCATTTATCATTAAATAAAAATTAGAATATAAGTGATGAAATATATTTTTAATTAATATTAAATCAGAAATGGCGGCAGGATTCTTTAAAAAATTATGGGATGGAATTAAGAAAGCTGCAGGTTGGGTTCATAAAAATATTATTAAACCCGTTGCAAACTTTTGGCACCAGTAGCGAAAACGGCAGGAACTATCATAGGTGGAGTATTAGGTACTAAAGCAGGTAATCCGGCGATGGGAGCACAAGCAGGTAACGCAGTTGGTGGAATAGCTGAAGGAATACTTAATAAAATAGGAGGTAGATAGTGGAAAAAATAAATAAATATAGGGTGTCCAAAGGTGTGTTTAGCACAAACCTGAATACTGCGAATAGAAATAACCAAGTTACATATATATAAAGTTTATTTAAATCTAATCACCATTGGATTCAATCACGCGTTCGCAGCGATCGATCCAGGCTTGAAAGACACGCTTTAAATCATCATGAGAAAATTGCTCAAATTGCTCTCTTACAAAATTTTCAAGATCATCTGGACTCGCGAATTCGCGTCCTTCAGCTCTCTTTTTTAGCGTGCCGAATAAATAAAAGTCAGAGGGTGCAATATCAGGTGAATAAATTGGGTTTGGAACAACTTTGACATTGTTTTCCACCAAGTAATTCATTACCTTATGACTTTTGTGAACTCTTGAATTATCAAAATGAATTGCAAACTTTTGTTTTTGTTGTTTGGATTTCTCAAACTCATCAGAATTGATAATTTGAGTAAGAACATTGTCAATTAGATACTGAGCATTCATCGTATTAGGTTTTTGAAGAATATCAATTGCGATGATGCCATTCACGCCCCAAAAAACCGACAACATCATCATTGGTGTGTCAATTTTTTTCTTCGGGAATGTTTGCGGATTTTCATCCTTCGGGATCCACATGATTTTGGCTTCTGTTGCATATTGAAACCAAGACTCGTCCCCTGTTACTAAAAAGCGAAACTTCTTGGATTGATACGCACCCAATATAGAGAGGAGCTCTTTCGAAGATTGGACTCTAGATTTTTTTGAACTGAATTAAGGTTGTGCGGAACCCAACGTGTATACGCTAGTTTGTAGTTCAAATAATTGTGCAGATAATAACTGACTGTTGTACGTGGTATCTTTGTCATCTCCTCTATCCTTCTGAGTGATGCTCTTGGGTCTTCATCTAGCGCTTGAAGAATTGCTTTGATTTTTCTTTGATCCGGCGATTTTTTGTCAATTTTTATGATGGGCGCCTTTTTGTTCATGAAGTGATACATCCTAACATGATACGTTACAGTGGAATAGCTAGGAGCATCCATACCGAAGCATTTTACCAATGTCTCGTAGATTTTTTTACAGTCTTTGCATTTTTTTGCAAGAGCGAGGATGTTTTCTTTATGATTCATTAAAAAAATGAAAAAAACCGCCAAAATTTCCCGCGAAACCGCCTCTTGTCTCAAAATTCATTTTATATCCCGGCATGGCGCCAAAATACAACATACTCATCATATACATATATTCATATTTTTTATTATATATTTATAATCAGCATATATCTCCTTTAATAGTCTCATATAGAGCGCTGTGCTAAACGCACCTTTGGACACCCTATATTATTTTTATCTTAGTATCGGTTGAAGTCTTTGATAAACTTTTTCTCCTTTATTTAATATTTCTCTTATTGGGGCAGCTTTTGGTGTTATTGATTCAGCAACGTCACTAATTGCTTCTTTATTCTTAAATATCCAATTTGCTCCTTTCTTCATTGTTTCCCAAACTTTATGCGCTCCTCTTTTTACTTTATCCCACAGTTTCTTAAATATACCTGCAGCCATAGTTGATTATTTCATTAAAATTAAAAATTCATTTTCATCTTTTAATTTTGATTTTTTATTTATTAATAAATGACGACTAACTATTTGGTGCCAAACACTAAACCGATTAATGGAAATGTATTTCATTCATTCGAAAAGATAAATGAAATATTCGCAAAGAATGACGGTAGAAGATATTATAGAGAACTTGAAAGTTCATGCTATGACTCTGATGCTCCATATTTTGATGATAAACAAACTCATTTAAGAATTACAAATCCGGCTCATGATGTGAACCAATTAGGTGACACATATATTAAACGCAAAGTTAAAGCAACTCTAGTTTCAAATAAAGCTTTCACATGTGATACCGCTTTTAAATGCATGCGTTTATTCGTTGGTTACAAATCATCAAATCAAAGCTTTAAACAATTAGAAGTAGAAACCGAAAGAGGTGATGCCGGTTATCTTCAGATGGATTGCGCCCGTGAATCTTTCGCATTTGCAACATATAAACCAAAATCAGAAAGGAAAGTTAAAAAGTTTGTTCATTCGTTATATAATAATGTTCAAAAATATGATAACTCAGTATGTGGTAAATATATTGACCCTTCAGAAGTTTTCAAGAAGCAAATGAAGAAGTTGATGTCACTTTTGATATGATTATTCCGGTAAATGATTTGTTAGCATTTCAGGCGTTCGATGATTATCCTAAATCATTTGGTGATATCATTCTTAAATATTATGTTTTCAGGGATACTTTAGTATTTTGTCAGGTTGACCCGTTAAGAGTTGCTGATTTACAAAATTACGTTTATGAAAAGATAACTGATGAAAATTATGAAAAGATTATGAATCATGTTTATAAATATGATCGCAAATTCCAACAAATCGGACTTCCTGCCAAATTAATTACAAGCTTAGCCGCTACATCTGCTGACGCAACAGTTGATGACGTTATTATTTCATGCACAAAGATGGAAGTTTTAGAGGATAAATGCATTACACCAGGATACGGTTTAATTGAAGAATCAGTTAAAGCAATACCACGTTTATTCAGTAAGGAAGATCCATTCATGATTCCAGCTCAACATATTGACGTTCGTTCACTAAATGGAGGTTGCATCACTCCTGAAGGTATAGCTCAGATTTCTCATACGCTCTTCATAATGTTACAGATGTTGTGTTAACATTTCCGAAGAATGCAATGCAAAGAACAGTTTTAGAAAATCCAATGCTTCGAGGTCTTCAGGTCACTATAGATTCCAGAAACTTCCCCGATCAAGCGATGACCACAGTGGGTGACATATTCTTTACACGTATGCTTCAAGCTTCTGATTTAGATGGAGTGAATGAATGCACAGAAGAATACGAGGACTCATTAACTAGACCACTGAATGATGATAATGGCACGCCATTAGCTAGAACATGGAAAGACCAAACTTCATTCTTATGCACTATTCCAGTTCAACGTGATGGAGCGGGTATATTCTTTGATGGATTAGAAACTTTCAACTCACAAGTTACAGTACAAGTGAAAGCTTATCCAATCATTCAGGGTGAAAATGACACTTACTGTTCAAAGGTGACAAATCCTCCTCAGGTTTGGTTTACTAGGACTACATATTGGACATGGACACCGGATGAAGGTTTGAAATATCATCCAACAGGTACACCACCACAGTATAGAAGTTCATATGATGAAATATTGATGAATAGAAATGTTTAAAATTATAAATTTATTTTTGATTAAATGGATTTAAATTCATCCACCCCTTATGAAGAATTAGCAGGAGTATATAATACATACGTAGATGATATGATTAATGAAGCATTGAGTGATAATAGAAATGCTCTATCTAAGGAAAAATTAATGAAAATTCCATATTCTGAATGTTACTTAAATTCAATCACTGCAGCAATTGGTAAACAAAATAAAGGTAAAACATTAACGATATTAAAACAAATTATCATTATTGCTAACACTTCCCCCTATTCACATGTGTTAATTTATATCAACCGTTCAGGTTCACCTTCAGATGATACATTTGAATCTTTAAAGCATTTAATCAAAATTCCAATTATTTATTTATCACAAGAAGAAGCAGAAGATTATTTAAAAAACTTTTTAATGTATAAAGAATTATATAATACAATCAAGAAGCAAGGATTAGAGGATAAAATTATTGATAAACAACGGGATGAATTATTTGAAACACTTTCTATTTCAAATTTTGATAGAGAATTTTTGCATTCACTCATTTTTCTAGATGATGCAGTGAAATCAAAACTAATAACAAATGAGAAATCATATTTTAATCAGTTATTAACTCAATGTCGACACATTCAGTGTTCATTCTTCATGGCTGTTCAATACTTCAAAGCATTAAGCACAAACATTAAATCAAATCTATCAACCTTTTCATTTTCAGTGGGTTTAGTCGTCAACAGTTGAACGTTATGCTTTATCAAGTGAATTTACCAATGAGCATTAATGAACTTTACACACAATATCAGCAATTAGGTGAACATGGAAAAATAATAGTTGATTTAAATAAAGGAAGTGTTAAATTTGATTAACTTTTTTATAATTAATTTTTATTTTTTATTTATAATTAAACATGACAGAAATGGCAAATCTTCTACAGGTTCCATTAAAACAAGGACAAACAAAAAGGGTGCATATAATAGAACTATGAAAGTTCCTGATGGAATGAAAGAATTAGTTCATATTGTTGCTGGTCTTCAAAAAGATGTTAAACAAATGAGAAACGTTTTAACATTACCAGAAGCTCAAGCATATGCCAAACGTCATGGTCCAAATTGGGAAGCACACGAAGCAGACATTACGGGTCCAAATGGAAAACCTGATGGTATAAATGAAGTTTTCGTTACTGATGGTCAAGGTAATATTAAAGTCATAAATGGTTATAAATTAACTATATCTGATTATCCTAAACGTAAAGCATATAATGAACGTTATCCTATGCAATTTGATGAAAATGGAAAAGCTGTTAAACAATACATTGGAGAAGGTGAAAATGGTCCAATTAATTCATACCGTCATAATCCATATTCTTATTTCAATGAAGAATTAAATGCTGTTGAAGAGGGACCGGATGGATTACCACGATATTCTAACCAGTTTGATGGTCAATATGCAAATATTAGACCTGAAATTTCAGCTAAGAAATTCTTTAAAGTTGCTTTATTCGATCCAGTTTTCGCAAATGTTAAAGATGAACTTAAACAGCAATTCCAACCAATTATAGTAGCAAGAATTGCATCAGGTGCTTTATCTCAAGCATTCAAAGATTTAATTAAGAAACCATTATATCAGCAACGAGGTTTAACTTATGATTTAGTTAAGGAATCAGATAAAAGAAAATTTGAGAAATCAGATGATTATAAGAATGCAATTAATGAATATATTCGGTCTATTAATTTCGATGAAACAGCTAAAAATCAACTTCATGAACAAATACAGGGAATAATAGATTCAAAAGTTCCAGCAAAATAAAAGTTTAAATATATTTTTTTTTTTCGATATAAATGAGAAGACGTTTCACTAGTCAAAAGAACACTAACGCAAAAGCAGAGATTACGGTTGGTTATAACGTAAATGATGATAAATCACGAATTATTCAAAATGTTAAAGTTAATGTTAGCCCTGAATTAACAAGGTCAGCAACTCAACCAAATTTATTAACTCGTGACTTACCGAAGAATGAGGAGAATGAAGAAAACCATGAGAATGGAGACCCAATCATTTTATCTGAACCGGTAAAGAACCTGTTGAAATTCCCACTTATCCAACATACCCCCACCTCTTTCATCAAACATCGAGAACCCATATAAATAGACATTAATTCTGAATTAATGAAAATTTACCGTGATATAATAATTAATAATTATGATTCAATAATAAATTTAATTGATCAATCCGGTTTAATTATTTTACCTTATGAATCATTAATTCACATTATCGCCATTCTTTGTGATGTTCAAGATTCAGACGTTAAGATTCAATTTTTCATAGATGATGAGGTTTCATGCTGTGGAACAGTTGCAAAAATAAATCCTATAAAGGATATTAGCACAATTAAGATATCAAAGAACGGAACAACAACTGAACTTCATTAACATATAATGATATTTATAATAAAATAGTTGATGAATATAAAATATCACTTGAAAAATTCTTTGTTAAGGCTATTTAATATTCAAGCATTAACATTATCGAATAATAATCCTTTGAATCACAATCAATTAATTGACCTTTCACCAGTTTCTATCGTTTGTTTTATTTCTTTTTGTTCCCCACTATCCGGATCGGTCATTGTAATTGTTTTTGTTATAGTATCAGCTTTATCTTTAACTTCAATCTTTTTTCCATCGGGATATTTAAACCAAAATTCCAAAAATTCGATATTGTCAATCTGTTCATATTTTAATCTATCAATTACATTTTTAATACCATCTAAAAATCTTATGAAATGGTCATTATATGGGTTTGATTGAACTAAATTTGAATGAAGTGAAATATAACCTGTTGATGAATATGACATTGACTCATATTTTCTGAAAACACTAAAATTTATAACATGAATGAATTTCTTATTCGTTGAATTTATGAATTCTTGAGGTAATCTTATTCTAGTTTTATTTATCACTGGAAAATAACGCTTTACCATATTTTTAATCGTAATAAAAATGTCAATTATCAATATTATTTCGAATAATAACTGTGAATTAAATTTAACAGTTAGCGGAATTTATAATGTTACTCTCGTTTCTGTGAGTGGTAAATTTAATCCCATTCTTTTAGACCCTTCAGATTATATATCATTTATTAAAGATGACCTTGAAAAAACGTATGATATGTATATAAATAATGTGATAGCGAAATGGGATATTAACATGATTTTAAGTTATTTAAATGAATCATTTATCGTATGGTATGAAGAAAATTTTAAATCAAAACCCGATAAACTTTTTGAACTTGATGAAATAAATAACCTTATTAAATTCCCGCTGAAAATTAAATTTTGTACTCCTCATCTTCGTTCATTGTTGGGGATATTAAATTTTGAAAAAGATGTTGGGGATGTTTTGTATTCTGACACTGGTTCCAATTTCATTTTAATCAAATGTGATAAAGTTAATACCCCAATGAGATTTTCACATTAAACATTAGACCCTAACTCTTACCCATCAATACAAAACATTTTATCCATCAACTTAAACACATTTTCTTTATCATATCCGTTTCAATTATCCGGGAATTCATTTATTCTTCATTCAAAAGATTTGTCAAATATTAAATTTAGAATAACTGACCTATTTGATTGTGATTTAGAATTTATGAATGAAATATTATGGCAATTTCAAATAGAAAAAATAGGTGATGAGATAACAGATTAAATATTTATTTTTAAATCATAATAAATGATTAAACAACAGCAACCACAACAACTTAAGGCACAAAACACCCAGGTCCCTCAGACCATTACATACGCCATATATGCATATAATTCAAAGACGGCAGAACAAACGCAAAGGTTGAAATATGGAGATTTGGAGATAGTATTGAAAAATGAACATTTCGAATTCGTTTGCAAAGGTGGTGCAGTGATATCAAATATAAAAGAAATTTTATTTATGAATTCTAAAATTAAAGGTATAACGGATGATATAACATCAATTCCACCAGAAGAACAGAGATATTACGCATTAAATGCATTTCCTAAAGTTTTGAAGATTGGAAGATTTAATTTAAATGAGGAATTCATAGAAGGTTTCCTAAATGACATAATGAAGAAGGTGGATAAGGAATATGTGGATAGTGAGTTAAATAAGAAGGCAAATTTGGTTTATGTTGATGAAAAAGATAATGAAATTAAAGAAAAGGTTGAATGGTATCATGAATGGACATTTGAGACTTTTAAAGTTAAAGCTGATACAGAATGGGTTTCAGGATGTTTAGACCTTAAAGCAGATAAAACATATGTTGATGAAAATTATGCAAAGAAGTCGGAAGTAAATGATGTGATTACAAGCATGAAAAATGAAATACTTCAAACATTATATCCTGTTGGTTCTATTTATACGTCAATGAACTCAACAAATCCAGCAAGTGTTTTAGGTTTTGGTATGTGGAAGCAGATTGTAGATAAATTCTTATACTGTGCTAGATATTCAAAGCAAACAGGAGGTTCGAAGAAAATTAAAGAAGCAAACCTTCCACCACACACTCATACAGGAACGACAAACACAACAGGAAATCATTCACATTCAATAACAAAAAGAGGTTATATAAATCTTGCAGCGGGTTCGGATAGATGGGGAATGAATAGATATGATATCACAACTGACCCAGTAGATTCAAGCACAGGTATTTTCTGTGGAACCGCAGGAAATCATTCACACACTTTCACAACAAATCCAACAGGCTCGGGTAAAGATTACATGCCACCATTTGTGACTGTATTCGCATGGTATAGAGTTCATTGAATGTGCTTGAGACTTGACCCAAAGGGTTTAGGCTTACCGAATGAACTAAATATATTTTATGTCTGTAATTAATTAGGTAATGAGTGTGAATGACCCAAAAATAATGTTTACGTTAAGTGACTCAAAGAGTCCGGAGACAAAGTCTCATGGTTTTAGGTTATTCAATAATTAATTATTTTTGAAGAACTGAAGGTGTCACTACGTCACCATGTGTCACTCGGTTAATTAACTTCTCTGAAAAAATGAGACAACATGACATTTTGACAACACAGCAGGGGAAGGCACTTATGAATTATTTTTGAAGAACTGAGGGTGCTACCATGTTACCATGTGCTACCAGGTTAATTAACTTCTCTGAAAAAATGAGACAACATGACATTTTGACAACACAGCAGGAAATTTGATGCAGTCCAAAAATAAAGTTAGTTTTAAAATTATTTTTATTTTTTTATTCCTATATAAATGACAGCAACAAACAACAACAGTAACTTTATCATTTCTGATGAACAAGTTATTGATTCATTAGCTGAGGAATTAGTTGTGGCAGAAACTAAAACCCTCAACGAAAGAATTGGTGAAAACAAGATTGATTTACATAACTACCTCAAACATGATGGAGGAAGAGGAAGGAAAACTGGTATGGCTTTATTAGTAAATAAAATTTCAAATTTAACGATTATAGATGTTGATATCAATAAATCGTACAATGATGAACTTAAAGAAACAGTTAGAAAAGACATTTTATCAAAACTTTCGGATAAAGATGTTATCGTTAAAACCGCTTCAGGAGGTCTTCACATTTATTGTAACACTAATTTCTTCTATGCAGTTTCGAACAGAATGATTAAATGTTATTCCTGCAATGATTATGATATCGATATCATGACTTCTATGGATGATTCAAAGCGTTCTTTAGTGGTTATGGCTGATTCAAGAGTTCGCAAGAATGCATCAGAACCAATCAATACATACTCATTCATTCGCGGAAGTTATGATTCAACATTAACCAGAACAGTGAATGATATATTAAATGATTTGAATATTAAGGTAAGAGTTGAACAGATGAATGAAGAAATAAAGACTATCATGAATGAAAACAAAGATGTAAACATTGACGATAAACTTGCCCAGAGCATAGTTGATGGCATCAGTGATTTTGAAGTACATAATGACGGTGGAAACATGAATTTAGAAAAAGAAATAACATTATTCACACTGTTTCAAGCAATTAATTCGTTACCGGATCATTTAATTAATGAAGCATACGATAACGTTTATAACTTCTGCAATTTAACTGAAAATGCAAAAAGTAATTTTGAAAAAGCACGTAGTAGATATGCACATTTAATGACTTCTCCATTTGTTTTAGTGAAGATTCTAAAACTATACCAAAAGGAATATTATGATGAATATGTTTTACCTTTATTACATAAGCCAAAAATAACATTTGATATCAAACTTGATGACTCGTTTTTGATAACAGATATTAGACGCAGGGCTGAAAATCATCAGTATAAAAACAGTTCTGAAGTAATTGAGGATTTATCACGTATCATCCGTTTTGTAGATTGTGGAAACAAATACTTCATTCAGAAAGATTACAACATACACGACAAAATGAATCAAATATCATTCGTTCTTCAATCAAACATGAAAGAGTCACTCAAAATGATTAAATTATTTAAAGAAGAAGGTAAAACAATAACAGCATGGGACGTACTACTAAATCAATTATCCTCATTAACCGTTAAGGGTGTTTGCTTCAAATCTGATTCCCCAGATGTTTTCTCAACGTTTCAGGGTTATAAATACAACGTTCTCGAAAAACCAGATTACTCAAAAATTGAGATGTTTATGAATTTCATTAAAGAAGCCATTTGTGATAATAACGATGAAGTGTATAAATACCTTCTCGGCTGGATTGCATCAATGATTCAACATCCAGGAATCAAGAATGAAACAGCAATTATTTTGAAAGGACTTCAGGGAACAGGTAAAAACAGATTTACAGACATTATTTCTGAACTCCTCGCTGGTTATTCATGTAAAAACATTACTGAAATAGGTGAGCTAACGGGTAATTTCAATTCAGTTGTTGAGAATAAAATGTTTCTTGTACTTAATGAACTCAAGAATGTAGGTGAAGACAGACTTGCAAACTTCAACGCTTTGAAATCAATTATTACGGATAATGAGATTAGAATTAATGAAAAGAATCAACCCAGAAGAACTGCTCAGAATGTTGCAAACTTCATTTTCGTAACTAATAACGTCTACCCTGTCAAAATTGAAGTTGGAGACAGAAGATACGTAGTTTTAAGAGTTAATGGTAAATTTAAGGGTCAATTTGATTACTTCAAGAATTTAATGGATTCATGCACAAAGGAATTTTATGATAATTTACTGACGTATTTTATGCAATATGACCTTTCATCATTTAATGTACGAATCATTCCGATGACTGAAGCCAAACAAGATTTAATTGAATTATCAACAAATCCTTTAGATGTATGGATAAATACACATTATGATGAATTGTGTGCAGGTATGACGTGTAAAAATGCTCTATTCTGCAAACCATCAGACATGAAAGACAAGAATTTCCAAATGAGTATTAAGGATAAATGTGATAGGAAACATAGAAGAATAGACGATAAACAAACATGGTGTTATGTTTTGAAAGAAGAAATGAAAGGATTATATAAACAGGTTGAACCAAACGATAATGAGGATTCATTTACTGACGATGAAATACCTGTAAATGAAGCTTTATAAAGTATGATTTGAATTTATTTTTGCATTAATCCTGCTGTGTTGTCAAAATGTCATGTTGTCTCATTTTTTCAGAGAAGTTAATTAACCTGGTAGCACATGGTAACATGGTAGCACCTTCAGTTCTTCAAAAATAATTCATAAATACCTTCCTCCTGTGTTGTTGTCAAAATGTCATGTTGTCTCATTTTTTCAGAGAAGTTAATTAACCTGGTAGCACATGGTAACATGGTAGCACCCTCAGTTCTTCAAAAATAATTCATAAATACCTTCCTCCTGTGTTGTTGTCAAAATGTCATGTTGTCTCATTTTTTCAGAGAAGTTAATTAACCTGGTAGCACATGGTAACATGGTAGCACCCTCAGTTCTTCAAAAATAATTCATAAGTGCCTTCCCCTGCTGTGTTGTCAAAATGTCATGTTGTCTCATTTTTTCAGAGAAGTTAATTAACCGAGTGACACATGGTGACGTAGTGACACCTTCAGTTCTTCAAAAATAATTAATTATTGAATGACCTGAAACCATTAACGTAAACATTTACGATAAAATAACTGATAACAAATTTTTATTTTTATCATAAATGGATACCCCACAAGCTCAAAATTTACCACGAATCATAACAAGGGAGGAAATAATAAAAATGATGCGAGAACTTGCTAAAAATAACAAACCACTAAAACTGAGAAAATGTGGTTATGCAGTAATGATGGAAAGAGAGATGTTGTCAAAGAGGAATAAAAATTAAATTTGGATTGAGTTTAAAAATTCATCTTTATTAAATTCATCTCTTCCAATCAATTTATTTATTCTATTAAATTCTTTTATTTTTGCTTCACCCAGTTTAAGGATTGAACGGTAAGTTTCTAATTTTTCGATTATTTCTTTATCGTTTTCAACCCCACCACATTGCGGCTTCTTTTTGTAATAGCATATTTTTGATTTAATTCTGTTTAGTTTCTTTTTATATTCATTGTCAGGACTCTTGACTGCTTTGTTGTCACTCATTTCTTACGAATTAAAAAAAATTAAATATTATTTAAATATAATGGAGTAATAAAATAAATCGGAATTTCTATTAATTTATTGTCAACTTCAACTAATGCATTGCCGTTAATATATCTAACAAATTCAGCTATTGTGTCAAATCTTCGTCTTCTTTTTGTCATTGATTTATCAGTTTTTCCATAATCGAGATGAATCAAAACTTTATCCCCTTGTTTAAAATTCATGAGCCCCGAATTAATTTGTTCACGTTTAACATCATTTAACCTTTCCATTTGCTTTCTAATATATTCCCATTCTTTTGAAATATCATTTTTCATTTCCACCGGTTTCATGTTTATAGTTCTATGCCATGTATTATTGTAATAATATACTAACTGTTGTATGATGGAGTCATGATTTCCATCCCAGTATATCTGACCGTTAACCCCTAACGCATCTCTAAGAGTTCTCATTACCGCATCAACTATTTTATTATGAAACGTATATGGAGAGGATGAAAAGAAAAAATTAATTTGTGGGAAATAATGAGCCATAGTGCCTGAAATCCTTTATCACCATCACCCCTGATATTATCTACTCTTTCATGATCTAGTAAGTATTGTATAGCTCTTCTTGTTTCCTGTTCTGTTTTCCCTTTCACCGGAATGCAATATAAATATCTAGTGTTAATGTTAATGGCAAATAAATAAGTAACGTTTCCTTTTGAATATTCTAAATGATCTATTTCGTATGAATATGGATATGGAGCAAATGAAGGGCGACTAAATTTTTCCTTTAACGGTTGAATTTTCGGGTCAATTGGTTTATTTAATATCTTGAAACCCTTTTTAAAATCTTTTTGCTTCTTTAATGTTTGAAATGGATATAATAAAGTGAATGATGAAGGATTAACTGAAGGAGGAGGCGGTACTGTCGTTGGAGGTTTTGGTGTTGCAAGTGGTTTAATTTTATCTGCTTTGATTTTGGATGATGAAGTTTTGGAATTCATTCCTCCTTTCATTAATTCTGGATGTATTCTATTCATTTGTTTTAAATATGCTGTATATAAAGGTTTGATATACTTTCCCGCTTCGAGTTTATGTTGAAGGATGAATTCCAAAAGTTGATCTTCATTTAAAAGTCGGGCTGAATATGGTTTAACTAATGAATCATAAATTAAAGCTTGTGCATCATTTATGGTCTGAAGAACCTGGGTGTTTTGTTCCTTTTGTTTTTGTTCCTTTGGCTTTGGTTTTTGTGGCTCAGGATTATATAAATTATATAATTCATCAATATCTTCTTCTGTTAATACTTTATTTTTGAAATCTTTCAACTGTTTAAGTTGTGATTTAGTTTTTCCCTTTGTATATTCATTATTTTTAATTTTGTCTTTAATTTCAGAAATTATTTTATTATGATATTTCAAAATTTCATTTTTATAATATGGATAATAATATTCCATATCATCACCCGTTATATTGTTATTATGTTTTTGGAGATATGATTTTAAATCGTAATAACTAAGAAAATTTTGATTAAATACTAAATCATCAATTAAAATTTTTAAATCTGTGTTATCCATTTATATAAAAATAAAATAAATGTTTAAGGGTGCCCACCTCTTTGAATCATAGTATCAAAACCATCATTAACGGTTCCTTTTGTCTCTTCTGTGGCATTTCATTAAAAATAAAATTTTAAATTGTATTAAATAAATGGCATATAACATCCATTTTCACAACATACAGCCTTAGTGTGTGCTCCTGTTAATGCAGTCTTACCGATTGTTAAGCGAGTCATTGACCCGTTTTTAAGTTGTAAATTAATATTTGACCATCAAATATCACTTTATCATTTATTATATCCAAATATTTTTTAGGTGTTAATTGCTTATTTTGTCTTAAACTAACACCTTTCATTTTTTGTGCAATCTTTTTAAAATCACTTCCATCAATTGAACCGTTGAATGATGTATAACATTAGGACATAAAGCAACCATGTTATCACCTTGTTTCTCAATTGCTAAACCCAATAACTTCTTCTCATGTGCTTTTTCTTCAGCTTTATTCTTTAATTTAGGTTTAAATTTCTCATCAAAACAGAAGAAATCAAATGGTGCGAATTTGAAAATGTTTTTATCATAAAATTGTTTATCGGTAACAATTGCTTGAAATGCTTGAGTGTTAGGAAGATTTGGGTCGCCAGCGATTGCCCAATAAGATGAATCAGTATCACCTTCAATGAAATGAAAACGATTAACATTCATGCATTTATACATAAAATCATAAATGAAAACCAAATACCAGTATTTAGCATTATCTAAAGTGAAGAATGCCTCTTGTAAACATGTATCACATCTATAAAATCTATCTTTAAGCATCACTTGATATGTATCTCTCCTATTTCTCTTATGTTTTTAAACTTATTTGACATACATGCAACGCGTGCCTTCTGTGCATTCATTATTTTAGTCTTTGCGTAATTTTGTGTATTCATTGCATCGTAACCATATGATCCATTAAGTGAAATCTTGCAAAATAAACTTTTTCCTTTATTTCCTTCTAATTCAGCCTTTTGTCTTTCGTTCATAAATTTGTTCGCAAATTCATTAAAACAAGTGTTTTTCGTAAATGTTAAAATTGATTGAATGTCATCAATGATAAAATGAAATCTGTCTATTAGATACCAAAGATAATAAGAAGAAAATGGTTGATATTGGTTGTGTGTTGATGCTAACTGAGTTAATTTCTCTGTTTCTGGTCAACTGGTAGATTGTTTGATTTCATGTAATTATACATAAAACTGCCAATTGTTTTTTCATCTGTGATAATATCTAAGTTTCTTATTATCGGTAAAAAGTTTATGTAATCATTAATGTATTTTTCATCAATGTGACCCTTTACTTCAGCCACGAATAAAGTATTTTTCTTCTTAATTATTCCCAGTGCTTTTGCTTTCTTTGTTGCTGTATCACAAATGATAACACCATTCAATCTTCCCGGCATATACATTTTATGGTCAGTATATTGAATGAAATCATGAGGATTAGATGAAAATGATGAAGGATATAATGAATTAAAGTCAACACCAACGAAATGAGTCATAATGTTGGTGGTGTCCTCATTTGATACAGTTTTAGTTTCTGGATATATGAAAGTTTATTAATGTGCGTGATTCCTTTAAGATTTACTCTATGTTGAACATTTGATAAACCACCAGTAATTCCATTACGGAGAATGTGATAAGCTTCAACTGAATCTAAAGTCATTGGTAAATTATTTTTTAATGCATAATTTCTTAAATTGATTCTTAAACGTTGAACATCTTCATCTTTATTTGATTTTACGACATTGCAATAACAACACATTAACTGACAATTTTCTTTGGTATGTGGTTTTTCATTATCGATTCTATCCAATGTTGGTTTATTTGCATATGTAAACGCTTTACCACACATTTTGCATTTAGATGAAAGGATTAAATCGTGATAGTATTGAAAATCATCCATTGAAACATTATTTTTAGTATCCCTTTCTGCTTTTTCATCTTGTTTCTTATATGATTCAATTTTATATTTCCAATACTTTTTCGTTAATTCAAAACTTGATTCTATCTCTTCCTCAGGATATTTTTCATTAGGATTAAAGTCTTTATATGCTAAAGCGTAACGAATCATTGAAGCATTCGATGATAAAGAAAGATTATGAAGCATGTCAATTTTATAAACAAATGTTTCTTCAATAATTTTATCGATTGGGTCAATCATAATTTCAACATCTTTATTGCAATAATGAATAAAATATTCTAATCTATTCTTAAAATTTTTAGCATCATTGAGATATATTTGATAATCACTATCTGATATAGTTTCTTGAGTTAATGCTGAATAAAATGAATCTTTCGTGAATGGTTCCACTTTATATAATTCTTCTTCGTAATTTTCCCACGTGATGAATTGATAAGGGAAAAAGGATTTAACACGTGATTTTTGTTTCCGAAATCTTGAGTGAATTGGTCTAATGTCCCACCCGCTATATAATTTCTGATGTCAATAAATCTCAATTCATATGGAACGTTTGTTTTCTTTACAATGATTTGCTTAAATTGTGAAGATGAACCCAGCATTGATTTTATTTTCCATTTTGCGGTGTTTAAATCACGAAGAATTAAATTTAAATCAAACTTTCCCGAATTAAAACCTATGATATTCACTTTATTGAATTCCTCATCTAGAAGTTCTTTAAATGCTTCCTTCTGTTTTTCATTTAATGTATGAGACAAAGTCCCCGCCGTTTGGTCCGTTTGCGACTTCATTAATTCTTCATATTGTTCAATATTTGATTTAGCAACTAATGAACAGGTTGAAAATAAAAACTCAATCCAATCAGAAATAAAAGAATCACTCGAAGTTAAGCAAAAATTCCTCGTATATGTTTTATCGTTTAATTTAACCGTTGATGATACCATGAATGGTTTTAAGTAAGCGTTCAAAGTTGCACACTCAGAAAGTTGTAATTCTTCTTTAGTCTCTAATGTTTCAAAGTCAAAAGTAATATAATATCTTGTCGGTTTATAATATTTCTGCAAATTGTGAGCTAATAACCACTGATATATCTTCTGTTTCGTAATATGTGGTGCATATGGTTGCTGTGTCTTTTGCAACTGAACGTCTTGAATTAATCTTCCATTATTTTCTTTACATTTCTCACAATGCTTTAAAAATCTTCTTTGGTTTTTCCTTTCTGGATCATCACGGATAGAATAAACTTCTTCTTTACAATATGGACAAACTCTATAGCCGGTGAGTGCTTCAACGTCTGTTATTCTGTCAGCGTGAAGTTTTCCACATGGACTCTGTGTTAATAAAATATTTACTGTTTCAAATTCTGGATCTATCATTATTGATTCCACTAATGGAAAGTCTACCTTATTTATGTCCACGTCTTCTGGTTGAGGATCACAATAATAGAAATCAATATTAACATTTAACATTCTCGCTAATCTCTCACTTTCTGATGAAATGTCAAACCCTTCATATGATCTATTGCTTCATTTAAATAACTTCTACGAGTTTTAGGATTAACACCATCAGGAATGTTATAGAAGCGTTTAAATAACCTTCTACCTTCTGCTCTAATTTGATTATCATTCATTTTAGCTGTTCCGTTTTTGTTCATTTATGTAAGAATAAAAAAATTAAAAAATAAATAAAAATAAAGTTTATTTTTTAAAGCCCATAAAATGAATTAAGAACACATAAATTTTTATCATCTGCGACGTGACGAATACATTTTAATTTACTTAAGAATGCGTACCCTGATACATTAAATCTAATTCCTGTCTTATTTAATTTCACAACTTTGAAAAGGAATGTATGAATAGCTATAAAATGATGAGAAGATGTTTTATGGGTTGCTTCCATTTTTTCTGAAATAAATGAATAAATATAATGTTTATAAGTTTTCATATCTTTTATGTTCTTAATAACGAATGGTATAGACCTTTCACTTCGTCTTCCTTCGGTGCTGTTCTTTCATATGAAACATTATTGGTATCTTCAATAATGAAACCACAATCACACAAAATTTTATAGGTTCCAATGGTTTCTTTTGATATTTTATCTAATAAATCAAAAACTTTATCAACACCTGTGCATTTATTTAAATAATAATTTGTGTAAATATCATGATCTTCTTTCTTAATCGTATTAGTTGCATATGTCACGTTTTTAAGAGCTTTTTTGAATTTTTCGGAATCTAAAGGTGGTGAAAGTAGGATACAAGGGTATTCTTCATTATCAATAAATTGTAACTTATGTTTACGAATAAATTTAGTACCTTCTTCTGAAAGTGTTTCATCTATTTCGCCATCTAATAAATTTTGTGTTGATTCTGAGACATAATTTTTATATCTTTCTTCATGAGATTTCTGAACTGCTGATTCTGAAGCTGGGATATTCATTAAACCCTCTACTTCATTTTCAACTTCTCTTAATTCCTTAATTTTTTCATCTATTTCATCTCTTATTTTTTCCAGTCTTTCAATTTCAATTTCATCGTATTCATCATCATCTTTAATCCGTTCTTCATAATATTCAGGGAAAACATCAGGTTCTTTAGGTTTTTCTTCTTTAGATGTGGGATATAAGAAATTTATAACATCATCTTTATTCATTTTTCCATCATAATCAAACTCATTTAAAAACTCCGCGAATTTTTGACAATTTCTTAAATAATATTTATCAACCTCATAACCCGCCTCCTCTAATATATTCTTTATTTCCTCATTTGTGAATCCCAATTTTTTAACGTCGTTAGTCTTGACGCTCATTTCATACAAAATAAAAATAAATTATTCAAAAATGTAAGACATTGAATTTTTAAAGTTTATTTTTTTATTTTTTATTTCATTATGGTAGTGAATCTTTCATTCAGGATTTAAACAATGTTTAATTAATCGCGGAATATCTGACATCATCTATATATAGCTTCTTTTATAAAAGATAAAAAATAAATTATTTTAAAATTAATGTTAATTTTTTAAAATGTGTTTATAAATAAATATATTTTAATGCATCGTCTATATATAGATGTAACAAAAAAAGTCACACAACCCTTCCTATCCTACTACTAATATTTCATTTGATTTAGGCTCAAACAATAAGAATACACAAAGAACATTACTAATTTACTAATTAAAGGATTCGAAAATAGCATCTAATGTAAGAAGAAATATGAAGATATGCAATAAAATCTCTTTATGATAGCCTTAGAGTGATAAACTTTCAGCAAAAGTACGAATACATTCATTCACATAACAAAGTAAACAATTAACTTGAAATTGAGATTTTTGGCCTGAAATGTCATCAAGTTCCAAGAAAAATGATAGCAAGTATGTTATTACCGCAATGCAAATTCTTGAATTAATATTCTTTATTATCATATTTTTTTCTCTCGGATCACCTTTTCATCACTCCAAAAATTTCTTCATCGAATGAGTAGTATTCCAGTCAGAGAATTTCAGAAACCTCTAATATACTGCATTTGTCTAATAATGAATGGGAAGAAGTCTACAAATCGGAATATACGAAAGAAGTTTATTCTCAAAACCAAATATACTCATCTGATACCGGCGACTTTTATGTTCGTGAAGTCTATTTTTTCAACCTTGGGAATGAAGGAGTTATTATTCTTAATTCCTCAGATGTTAAGTCACTTATTTCTACAAATACCTTCGAAAACTCATCACGAAATGATAGAGGTGGATCTATTTACATCAAAGAAGGTCAAAGTTCTATTCGAAAAGTTTGCAGTTTTGGATCTAAATCGACAGGCACTGGATCGTTTTGCTATGATTATTTATCAGATGATCCTACAAAAGTCAATGAAGTTCATGATTCATCGATAACATATAGCAACCGAGGAGATCGAATTTCATCTGTTACACTTGCTTTATCTTTTGGAAATAATTCATTTTTCCAAAACAACATCACAAGAAATTATGGCAAAATTAATACACCTTTTCAAATAGGATATGGACAAGGGACTTCTTCAATAAAATATTCAATTATTAATGAAAACTATGCAGACACCAGAATTTGTTTGATATATGACAAACCAACAAAATATGACAGCATCGTTTTCATAAATAACACTGTTTCTAATCCTGATAGTTATCCTGCAATGATTCATTGTTTAAATTGTAATGCTACTTTAGAAAACTGTTTCATTGCAAATAACAAACAAAATGGTCAATATTTGTTTGGAGCTTATTATGGTTCAATTACAGGAAAATCAGGTTCTATTACTGTATCTAATTCATATATTGATACTACAGAACTATTATATAATCCAAGTCAAAATGTAATAATTTATGAAAGCCAAAACATTTTAATAGAACCTCATATTTTCTCTACAGGACTCTGTCCAGGAGGTAAAATCTTTATTTATATTGAGAAAAGAAATAAAATCAAATGCACAGTTCTTGTTCATCATCAATGTTTTGGAAAATCTATTTATATGATTACACTTGTCATAAAAAAATGAAATTAGTGAAAACGAATTGTCATTGGTCATATAACTAATGGAATTCCTCCCTTACCCCACATGATTGCTGCATATAGTTAGAACGAGTGGATTATGAGGAGAAAAATTATACCATTAGATTGATAAAAGTGAGATGTTAAAAATAAAGAAAACAGACAGTATATTTATAAAAACAACAAAATCTAAGAATAAATATAAAAGAAAATTAAATACTCTTAATTTGGTATTTGTGTGACTTGCAGCAGAATGCTTGAAGCTTTTGTTTGCTTGCAGGTATGGTTTTTGACAAATATTCGTATGTAGAAATGTTTCTTTCTTGAAAATAAATGTGATAAATTATCAAAACTATCAATGGAATCGCTAAAACTGAATTTGCCAAGTATACAAGTGAAATTAACACTTTGGCTGTTTTATCCGTAATATTCTTTCTGATGTGTTGCGATAAATTTTGCAACATAATTTCTTTATGACTATCTAAATATTTAACTAAGCAAATTGATATGTGGATAATGTTAATTATTGATGAAAAAACAAGTGACATTAGCCCATAAAAGAATTGATTGTAATTCTGAAGTGTTACGCAATTATTAATGAATTGGCAATGATGATCAAAATCTAATCGACAAGTATTGCATAATCTGCAATGCTTTGCTTCTGATGGAACTCTCTTTTGGCAGTATTTGCAGTATCTTGAATGGTCATAATCAAGAGGAGGTGGTAAGTAATGAACTGTTAACGTAGCTATAACAAACAATATGACTCCGATTAAGTATATAATCATAAACAATATAGCCCAAAAAATACTTTCTTTTGTATCTAATAAAGGAAATTGAACGACCCAAAACAAAACAAAAGGCAGAGCTGTAACGACCCAAGTTAGGACCTGCTTGACATCAAGAGGCCATGTTAGGCCGTTGACTCTGTGGAAATGGATAGGAGGGAGTGTCAAAAAAAGTGCTAAATAAAAGACGTTTGTTCAGATTATGTGTCAATTTTGCATTGGTTTTTATTTGTCAAAAGTTCGATTAATTTTTTTTTAAAAAAATTATATGTTATCGTTCCTCTTATTCTCTCTTGCAACAAGTACATTTAGACCCGACCATGAGGTTGTAATGAGTGTAGTTGCACCATGGGATGAAACTCCTCTCTTTGAACATATTTTATTCTTTATGACTGATTTCTCTTCTGAAATGGCTACGCAATTCCTTAGAGACATCGTCAAAAATCACGATCAACTTAACAATGAAACATTTATTTGGGAAACGGCCTTTAGAATCCTTCCAAAATTCCATCACGCATTTTTGAAATCACAAATTAGTATTGGATTCTATACACCACGTGGTGAAATGTACAGAGAAATGGCTCGTACAAAAGGCGGCTCTAACTATAATGACTTAATGATTATTGGTGAAAAATTAAATACATTTGGAATTCTTTGTCATTACTTACCAAGCGATGATCTTGATGTTCAACCTTTCGAACTCCAGTATGGCATTCCACAGTCAATTGTTTATGCCAATATTTACAACAAAGAAGTCGCTGAATACGTAATCAAACTTATCGATGAAAATATTCCATTCTCTTTCCGCCCAACATCTAAGACAGGTAAGTTTGGTGTTAACCTCCGTGGCTTTGGTATTGAAATGCGTCCGTTCAAGTATTCCATGGAATACGGTGTTAAAGATTCAATCGTTCTTGAATCTTCTAAGGAAGTCAGCCTCCATAAAGATGAAACAACCGAAAATATCACCGGAATCCCTGAATCTTACTATGATCTTCTCAAAGAAGATATGTTTGCCGAGAAATTCACATCCTGGCTTGAAAACCATAATGATACAAGCCTTGTTAAGCGTATGCGCGACTTTACAAACAATTATCCGCTTTACATCAACGAAATTCTCAAAACAAACATTTCTAATTCATCAATTGGCAGTCTCGATCAATTATATCGTATGAGATACAACGGACAGACTCTTTCTAGTCTTAATGGTCGCGTATTGTCACTTCCAAATTTGGATATATTTACTCTCATCGATGTCATCAATAAAGAGCGTGTAAGTCGTCAGATTCTTACTGATGAGTTCAAGCTCAATGAAACTCAGCTCGACGTTATCTTCAAATCGTACAAAGAAGATTCCAGATCAATTTTCTTTGATACACGCAGCAAATACGTTCACTATTACAATGATGTCATGACAGATCCTCATTTTGATGATTATACTGACGATTTCTCCATTTTCTACACTCCATTAAACCAAATGCCAAGAGTTCGTCGTCCACTTGCACAATATGTCCTCTACATCGATCCTACAACCAACAATGGCTTCACCGAATTATACTACGCTACAAATCTTATTGAAGAAGGATATACAGTCAATTTAGGCCTTGTTCCTTACTTCAATTTGGGATCTAAGCTTTCAAAGCGTATTGCCTTTGCCTTCCACCATATTGCCAGAAACGTAAATAGCTCAGAAGCCATTCAATTCTTACTTGATGCTCATTATGTTCTTGGCGTTGACATGGACTCAAGAACTCTCTATCCAACATCGCCAGCAACATACAAGGCTGCTTACCAACTCCATGCAAACTCTAAATGTTTGAAATGGGATGAATTATATAAATTGTTCGCAGGATCTCCGGAACTTGACGCCATCCTTGATACTATATCCTACATAAAGAATGCACAAATCGCTATCCCATGCTCTTATATGAATGGAAAGAAAGTTGAAACCAGTAATGGCATGAACGTCATTTATTATCACGCTCAGACCGCAATTACCGAACTCGCTGGACTCATTAGAAGATTCCGAATCACAAAAGATGATGATTTCGACGTTTTTGATATCATATCAAGAAGATATTTCGTCGCGAAGTCATTAAACGAGGAAGTATTGTATTCAACACCAAAGTCTCTCAAGATTTCCACCCTCACTTACGACAGACAACTTGAATACATCGATTTAATTTCAAAAACTAAATGGGATTACTCCAACGAAGGCAGACTTACCAACTATTTCTTCCTCTTCTGCAATGACTCCGTAGATACAACTACTTTCTTCGATTTTGCAAAGAGAAAGAGATTTAATTCCGCCCAGTTCAAGGTTAATCCAGAAATTCCAAAGAATTTGAGATCAATATTCCCATCAAGTAACTCCACATGCTCTCTTGTCGTCAACGGAAGAGTTTACGAAGATATTGATCCGAATGATTTCGAATTTTACCAATTAGCCGATGATTGGAACACCTATTTCATCTTAGATGGTCTTTTCGCATTAGATCAGTCCGTCAAACGTAGAAGAGTTGAATGTTTAGCCTATTCATCTTCATTAATCATTGATTGGATGGCACAAAGTGTTGTTAGAAGGCATGATTCAGATGATTTCTTCCAAGTCAAGAACCCTATGATCTACGCAACCCAGAATTCCACTTCAGATATCGTATGGGAATTAGTTGTTGATCCTTTGACGAGAGAATTCCAACGAATCGCTTCCATTATCAACTGGGTTGAGAAGAACAACCTCGCGCAGATCCGTCTTTGCTTAGTTCTTCCATTTGCTTTGAATGATTCTTTAACAACACTTACAACGTACTACAGAAGCGCTCTTGATGAAGATATCGCAGTATTCACGATGCTCAATGACACAACAACCTATTCTGCTATGCCAGATATGCCAATGTCTTGGGTTTACGAATCAATGCGCGCTTCCACCGATTTGGATAACATTTTGTTATCCCAATTGAAGACACATTCACAGGAAGGAGTTTATGTACTCACAAATATCCTTTTGGAAGGAAATTGCCAAACTTCGGATTATCAAACGGCCGAAGGTACTGAATTAGCCATAGAAAATGAAATGGGTGAAAGACTAAGCGATACAACATCCATGATGAACGGATATTTCCAGTTACAAGCTAATCCTGGAAAATTCAATATTGAAATCGGCGGAGCTAGATCGGCTTCAATCTTTGAGTTGCCAAAGACAACAGTAATCATTGGCAGCTTCGTTAACCCAGTTGCTAAGATTCTTTTGAATTATAGACCTGGCAAAGAGGGAATGAAGGCAAATAACGTCACGGCAAGTGGTGATTTCGCAACAACTGATAGAGTTGATGTATTCTCAGTAGCTAGTGGTCACTTGTACGAAAGATTAATGAAGATTATGATGTTATCTGTCAGAAAGCGGTCAACCCATAACGTAAAATTCTGGATTGTCAAGAACTTCCTTTCCCCAACATTCAAGGCTACTTTGCCGATCATGGCCGAGAAATATAATTTCTCTTACCAATTAGTATCGTATAAATGGCCAACCTGGCTCAGAGGACAAGTCGAAAAGCAGAGGATTATCTGGGGCAACAAGATTTTGTTCTTGGATACCATCTTCCCGCTTGATTTAGAAAGAGTTATTTATATTGATGCCGACCAAACAGTCAGAGCTGACTTAAACGAGCTTATGAGGATGGACTTCCAAGGTGCTCCATACGCATTCACTCCAATGTGCAATTCCAGGAACGAAACCGAGCCATTTAGATTCTGGAAGCAAGGATACTGGCTTAACCACCTCCAGGGCAAGCCATACCACATTTCCGCATTATTCGCAATCGATCTCCTTAAATTCAGGCAGATGGCCGCAGGAGATTTGTTGAGATACCATTATCACCATCTTTCAAGTGATCCTGGCTCACTTGCAAACCTCGACCAAGACTTGCCAAACTACGCCCAGCACCAGATACCTATTTTCTCATTGCCACAAGAGTGGCTTTGGTGCGAAACATGGTGTTCGGACGAAACAATGGCCAAGGCTAAGACAATCGATCTCTGCAACAACCCATTGACTCACGCTCCGAAATTACACATCGCTCAGACTAGAATTGAAGAATGGCCGGGATTGGACGAATTGGCTAGAAATATCTCGGCAGGACCTGATGATTATCAGTACAAATTCTTTAAGAAACAAGAAACTGAATAGATATTTATTTAAAAAAATCAGTAAAGTATTTAAATCAAAAAAAAATCTTTTTTTGCTACATCTTTGATTTCATCTGATAAAAAAGATCGATTAAGAACTGAAACAGTAAATACTGTGTTATTGTTTCTGTAATTGCTATTGAATTTGTATTTAAGCCCATTTTGACAAAATCTCCCTACAATCCAGTTTCTTTCAGTGAGTTTCTCTCAATTATCTGCGAGAATCTAAGTTATAAAGACATAAACATTGAAAATGAAAGGTGATCAAACTATTTTTTGAAAGTCCGCCATAACTTTAATGGTACTATTTCAGCGTGTACAATGAATACAAAAATTCTAAGAGTGCCACATAAAATAGTACTTTAGACTTAAGTTAATGCTACCAAGCAAATGTTAAAAAGATGACTTTAGTGTTTTGATAATCAAAGATTAAAATCATTATTGTCTAAAT
Organism: Trichomonas vaginalis G3; assembly: GCF_026262505.1. Lineage (NCBI taxonomy): Eukaryota > Parabasalia > Trichomonadida > Trichomonadidae > Trichomonas > Trichomonas vaginalis. The sequence goes on along the minus strand of NC_067204.1, from coordinate 16,881,537 downwards.
CAATAATCATAACGACAGAAGTTAATGTTTTTTCATAAGTGCTTTAAATCCACTTTTAAAAGTATACCTCAAAAATCAAAATATCAAAAAAAAATTGGCCGATAGGTTTGGCTTTAATTTTTGTCTGCTTTTATGATTTGATATGGATGTTATAATTTTAAAAGTTGAGCCAAATTCACCAATAGATTTTTGAGATTTGCAAATACTCAATAATTTTCAGCGTGTTATCTTTTATTAAAAGAACTATTTGGTTTCAGTATCATATAAATTGATATTTACTTTCTATTTGAACCTTCATTTAGCTAATGATTTAATAATACAGATTTCATCTAGTCCTTATAAGAGAATTTTGAATTTGTTATAATAAAAAAACAAACAGATATAGCTTACACTTCTATAATAAAGATACCTTTTATAGAAATCAGTATGAAATGTGTTTTGGCTTATTGGAAGCATATCAGACATAATCGCCATAATCAAAAAATCTATATACCTAATAAGTAATAAATTTGTCGATATAGATTTTCCATAAAATTAGTTTTTAGTCTGATCTTAAAATAAATTTAATTTTTTATAAAAAAAATCACATTTAAAAGTACCTTTTTAGTAGCTCGAAATCCTGTTGGTGGATTTCGGGCGTACTTCAAAATTAGCTTTTCTTCTACATATGCAAGCTATATTTTAAATATGGAGCAAATCGGATCGACGAAAGGAGTTTAGTTACCTTTTGAAAATGAGTTTAATTCTCTTTAATTTTTAATCATTTAACATAACAAAATAAGGGAATTTTGATTTTTCAGATATTGGTGTTTATTGTATGAAAAGGAAGTGATGGAAAAAAGAAAGAAAATTTTGCCACTCTGTCATAATTTTCAATGAGTGATAGTGACGATGATTTTGGTATGGAAGGCAAAAAATCAAGACATGAAATGAAAGGAAGGATGCAAAGGTCTTATATGATGTATAGTTCCCTTGAACCTGAAGATCTTGGTGCTTTTGTTTTTCCCCAAAGTAGCATGCATGGAATGAGTCATATGGACAGAATGGATTTAGGAAATCATTCATCTATGCATGATGCTTACGCTCCAATGTCTAGAGGTATCATGGGAGGATTAGGATTAGGAGGAGGCTACTACGGCAGAAGCGAGAAAAGAAGTCATAAGGGGCATGGAAAGTATGCTGATTGCGACGATTTCGAAGACGGTGCTGCTAGTTTTTTACCAAAATCCCAATCTGCACCAAATTCTTACGTAAAGAAAACAAGTGTGGAAGAACTAATTCCATTTAGCCCAATCATTTTTTAAAAGTATTTTAATAAATTTTATATTTTTTTTATTTTTAATTTTTATATACGAAATTTATCATAATAAATCCTTTTTAAATTGAACATTGATGGAAAATTAGACATAATAAATTAGTTAAGTTTATATTTTGCCGGAGAAGTTCAATAAAATTATTTAAAATTAGTTTATTTGGAGTGCAATCATGCATAAATTTTATTAAAAAATCAAGCAAAATAATAACATAAACTTTGATCAAATAACAATCAATTATCGAATAGAACTGTATTTGAATATTCATAAAAGTTTAATTTTGTGAGATTTTCAACATAGGAACTACTAGTGTATTATAGATTGCATGGTTATATCTTCCTAATTCAATTCTATGTGAAAATATTTATACTGTAGAATTTCTGCAACAATAAAAGGATAAAACAATTCTATGCAAGTAATTGTTTCGTTTTCATGGAAATTGTCGAAAAAATTGAGGAGCGTAATAAATTCAAAATCTCATATTCAATTTTGTCACGTTTGAAAATCCCTTCAGAAAAAAGTTTCTGTATAAATGGACTCAGAATATAAAGATTCACTCCTAGAAAAGCATTCATCTCTCCTAATCACCGAAAATCCAGAATGCGAAGAGTATATGGCCCTATCCGATGAAGAATTAATTCAAAACTTCGTTTATGCGATCGACAACTGCTGCCCGGATCTTATATCAAGAATTTCACAACTTAAATGTGCAGTGCAAAAAGGCCGCATCTTAAATTGTCCTTTATTTGATGAATTATCAATTTTACAAATATTAAAGGACATCATACTTACATGGATGACGATTCCTATTAAAGACATTGCATCTGAAATAGTGTGCATGTGCTTCTTCTATCTTCCTCTTACAAAATTAACAATTTTCTTGAATTCATGTTTTTTTCATGAACTTTACGTAGCATGCAACCACAATCATCTATATGCCTTTAAGCTTTACGGGAAGATAGCCACATACGTAAAAGAGGCTCGTGAGTATCTGTTTGAAACATGTGGAGTTCAGGCCATCCTGGAAAGTTATAGACCAGACCAAAAGCATTATTCGGAATCTGTTATGTGGCTAATATGCTGCTGCTGTACTATTGATACTCCTTCCTATCCAATAATTTTGGATTTTTTGATGGAAAATTTAGAAAGTACAGACACATTAACCCCGAAAATATTATTTTCAATAACTTACGCTATATATTACATATGTAAAAATGGCCATGGACCCGAAATTTACAACCATCCTCGATTTTCTCAGGATTTTATCTCTCATATCTTCTCGATCTTGAATCCTGATGCTACAGTTAATTTTCTACAGGCATTAAACTATATTACAGTCCAAACAGAAGGCGCATTTCAATTACCAACTTTACATCTCATAAATCTACTCAGATCCGAAGAAAAACAAGTCTCAAATGCTGCTGTTTTCTTTATAACGAATGCAATCCGCTTAAATAAGAATACTTCCGCCACTTTGATCGATGAAAGTTTCCTTGAAGCTATTTCGGACATTTTGAATGAAGATCCAATATTTGTAAGAGTTGGTGCCTTGAAAATACTCGAAGAAATAGCTGTTGACGTTGATCCAACAAAAATTATTTTATTATTACCACAATTATTCCAATTTGTGCCAGATGGAACTTTGGAAAGTACAAAATTGGCTCTAAACATAATTTACACATCGTTGAGTGCTTGTAGTGACCAAAATTTGCTGGAAGAAGTGAAAAATAAAATTATTGAAGATGATGGCGTTGAATCTTTGAATGAATGCCTTGATATACCTGAGGTAGAATCTATGGCAGAAATGATCCTCAAATTTTTCGAAGAATGAAACTTATTTAATCAAATTTTTTTTGTTTGTATTTAAATGATAATTTTCATGTAATTTTGTATCTTTTTAAAACCATTCTATCTATTTTTACATTTACTCAAGCTATGTCCATATCTAAAAAAACAAATTTTACTCAATTCACTAATTTGATATGCTCAGAGCATGATTATATGATGCTATTGTTTCCACTATTAGTAATACACAAGATGCGTAAAGTCATGCATGAAATTTATATAATGTTTCCAATCATCTCATTCAAATTATTCTCATAAGCATGATATTTTTGATTCAAATAGGCATTTTAAAAAAAAAGGTAGTGGGGCTTCCAGGCACTTCGTGCCCTCTAGCCCCGAAGATGTTTAGTATAAATGAAGTTTTTATTCGGAAAATTGTTAGTCTTCTGGTGTGAATTCGGAGGACTCTTCTTCTTCCTCCATTGCTTCTGGGAAGAAGCCTTCTTCTGGGTCGAAAACATTATATAATGTTTCACTTTTCACAAATTATATATGTTTTCATGCTTTGTCACTTTTCTGTCACTTTTTCGGGTAAAAACATTTTTATTATTATATATAAATGAATTTTACAAAACCTCCGTTACCGTTCTTTGGAAATAAGAGTAAATGTAAAGATATTATATTGAGAGAACTTAAGAAACTACCGAATGGTCTAACATTTGTAGATTTGTTCGGTGGAAGTTTCTATATATCCCATTTGTGCCATACAATATTCCCAGACTCAAAGATTATATGCAATGACTTCGACAACTATATGGACCGTCTCAAACATATTCCAGACACAAACAATATATTGAAAGAGTTAAAAGAAAAGATACCTATAGGTAAGATGGAACGTATACCATTAGATAACAAAAATATTGTGAGAGAGGTTTTGAAAAAAGCAGAATATATAGACTGGGATAGTATATCTGCTAGACTATTATATAGTGGTGCTATAAGAGTTCATGACATTGAAACACTTATGTCAAAAGTTTTATATCTTAACTATACAAATGTTTTCAAAGAGGACATAGAAAAATATATTGAGGGTATAGAGTTTGTGAGATGTCATTGGACAGAGTTGTATGAAAAGTATAAAGACAAGGAAAATGTTTTCTTTATAGTGGACCCACCGTTCTATAACACATGGGATTTTCAATACCAAGTAGACTGGACTTTGAGAGACTCTTTAGAAACTTTAGACGTTTTACATAACCATCCATGCTTTTACTTTACATCCGATAAAAGTGGTTTGGAAACCGTTATGAGATGGTTAGAGGACATACATGACTATGAGTTTAGATATGACAAGATAGAATATGAGAGAGGTCCTATAAACCGGAGAAAGTGTCATAACAAAGAAATTTTATTAGTAAGTAAATGTGGTTTGAAATCGGACTACTTGTTTTAGGTTTTTTCCATTGTGTCATTTATTTCTTTGACGTGGCAGAAAAGTACAGAGAATATGAAGATGAACCAATGCCTGCAAATGTTCAGTATATGTACTCGTAAGAGATATTTTTATCTAATATTAAATGGACGCACAGAACTTAGCGAATGCACAGCAACCTGGACAACCAAACCCAGAGAATATTCCAAATGAAGTTAGAATACAAACTGCAATGGCAAACTATGGTCAAGTGCCAACAGATGTACAAATGCAAACTGCCATGTCAAATGACGCTGCGTTAGGTTTGCCACCATGGTATGCAAATATGAGATGGAAAGAGTTTTATACAAACCCTGAAGTGGATATAAACAACTTTATGCAGCTGACGCGAACACAGGAGTTGACCCAGAATATGTTTTCTACCAGAGGAGAAACAGAATGTATGAGCTCCAGTTAAAGAATGCTATGGAACTCAACAGGAAACGTAAGAGACTAGGCGGACATTAGATTTTTACATATAGTAAAATGGGTTTCTTCAGTAAGATAGGAAACTTCTTTCGAAATGTTGGAAGAGGTATATGGAATGGAATAAAAACCGTAGGAAGAGGAATTTGGAACGGTGTCAAAAATATTGGTAAAAGGGTAGGTCAGTTTGTTGGTATTATACCTAAAGACCCTGAACCAGAAGAGCAAGCTCCTGTTATACAACAGCCTGAACCTGCACCACAGTCTAGTTGGCAACCAAATCCAACACCTCAACCGTATTAAAAAATTATATTTTTACCGTTCGATAGTAGTTGTATATGAAACTAAGTTCTAAGTAAAACGCATGGTATAATGGAATTATTCTTTTTCTTCCATCTGTAGTAAACCATACTTGAAAGTCTGAAATACTTCCACTTGGTGGTTCGTATAACTTTGTAGGTTTTTCGTAAAAGTCATTTGCCAAGCATAAGAAAGAGTTTTGGGCGCCAGAAAATGAAGCATGAACAATAATAGCATCTTGGTCGAAAACATTTTCATATGTTCCATTAGGGTTTTCGACTTCATAAAAGTCTGGGTGTACTGGATATGCTGCAGGCTGATTTAACATCCTCATAAATCTATACCATGCCAAGTTGTTATATTTTGTAGAAATATAAACGTTTTCTCCAAGGTCTTCTATTCTATTGATTTTAACAGTTGCATTTTTCCTGTCATAAATAATATCGAGATGGTATTCTCCTTCGTCAATGTTATACTGTTTTGCATATTCGATATAGATATCGTTTATTTTTTCTTGAAAAGCTTGAAGAGTTGTTTCTAAGTTTACAAGCAAACTAACTTGTAAAAGTTTTCCCTGTTCAAATTTCTCATACATACGTTTTTCTTTGTTATAGTATCGAACTTCAAAACCGACCGTAAATGGGAAACCATGTATGGCTTCTGAAATGAACTTCATTCTACGAAAGCCAATAGCTTTTGTGACAGATGGGTCTCTTAGCCATCTTAATGGGTAGTCAAAACGATAGCCTTCATGCTTTACGGTCTCTGTCTCAAACTTTTGACCGACATTAGTAAAAAGTTCATCTAATGGTTTAGTTGTAGCAACTCTTGAATTTTCTTTTTCTATTGGAAGCATATTTTATCTAGAATAAAAATGTCAAATGAAACAGCGTCTATGAGAGAAATACAACACAACCGACAACTCATTGTGCAAGCTCTAAATAAGAACACAACAAACTTTTCAAACTATTCTAAGATATCTGAGTCATTGAAAGAAGGAAACTTAAAACTGACAATAAACCCAATGACAGATGAGTTTCTGTTTCAAGACAATAAGAACCATACTGTCTGTATAAATCCAACAAAAGGAACTTTAAACGAGAAACCTATAAATACTTCTTTTGAAAGCAGATGTTGACAACAAAGCTGACAAAAGAATATGTAGACGATGCAATAGCAAAAGAAGAAGAAAGAGCTAACAATGCTTATGCAACAAAAGAACATACTCATCCTGAACTAGCAGACAAAACATATGTTGACAATAAAATGTCAAGTGAAGTGACGAGAGCTGAAAACGAATATTCTAAAAAGACTCATACACATTCTATATCTGAAATAACAGACTTAAACGTTAGCCTTGAAAAGAAAGCGGATAAGGAATATGTGGCTAGTAAGTTAGAGAAGAAAGCAGATAAGGAATATGTGGATGAAAAAGATAATGAAATTATAGAAAGGGCTGAATGGTATCATGAATGACATCGAGATTTTAAAAACTAAAGCAATACAGGATGGGTTTCAGGATGTTTAGACCTTAAAGCAGATAAAACTTTTTGTTAACGATGAGTTAGAGAAGAAAGCAAAATAAGACTCATACACATACAAGTTTTACAACTGTTAGAGCAGACGACATAATACTGAACTTTGACCTTGGTTCAAGTGCACCTTTAGAGAATCCAGTACAAGCGTAAAAGATACTCTTAACAATTTAGATAAGTTGCAGGAACAATTAAAGTCATGCCAGAAACTTTGAAGCATATGAACTACCCGCAATGTTAGACAAGAAAGCAGACAAAACAGAGCTTCAAACATTAAAGACAGAAATACTTCAAACATTATATCCTATAGGCTCTATTTATACGTCAATGAACTCTACCAGACCAGAAACAGTTCTGGGTTTTGGAACTTGGACTCAAATAGTCGACAGGTTTTGTATTGTGCAAACTCTTCAAAGGAAACAGGTGGAAGTAAAACGATTTCAGGTGAAAATTTACCTGCACACAGTCACTACATAGATTTAAGTACATCTCAAGCAGGTTGGCATAAGCATAGATATTGGGATTGGTCAGCAATGACAAAAGGTAAAGGATATGATGTTAAAGACAACGTTCAGTTTGCTATAAATTGTTACTGGAGTAACACTGAGGGAGAGGAAACCATACACATCGCGTTTCAGGATATACGCAAACAACGGACAAAGTAAAGAATACATGCCACCTTACATGACAGTTTACGCATGGTATAGAAATGCTTAGTCGTCATTTTCAACTTCTTTAGCATATTCGTCAGGAGTTGTCTTATATTTGTTAGGAACTGTCTTTGAAAGTAATACCACCTTGAACTTTGACAAGTTTGAAACGAGGTCTGACAATAGTAGTTTTATCTTCTGCTTGCAGTGGTACATTTTGCCATGTTTGCCTAAAACTTCATAATATTCTCTTGTATACTTTCTTCTATTTTTACGAACACGAATGTGAGTACCTGTCGGGTTCCCATTGTTGTCATAGTCAATAGTATTTTCATATGGGTCGCGTTTAGGTATTTCTATTTTTACTTTGTCACTTTCTGAAGTTTGAAGCCCGGCATTCTTTCTTGTTTGTCTCTTTTGACTAAATTATTAAATATATAGTCTTTCTCTAAGTCAGGGTTGTTTTTCATTTCTTCGGGGGAGTGGTTTCCCAAACCTTTTTGTTTACGGCTATTGTAAATATTTAAAACTTGTCTCATCTTTGCCATGGAGAAGTGTCTATATTTGTCGTCATATGACATTTCATTTGCTTCACCACCTTGTGGTTGGTTTAAGTCTCTTAACATTTTTATACAACCGTCAATGACACCAAGAGCAGAATGGTTTTGGTCGACAATGAAATATTGGTTTACATTTTTTGAACGCAGATAGTTTTTTACATCATCTGATTTGAAAGAACTTTCACAGTCAGATGTCAGTTTTGTTGGATGGTATTTGTCAACGAATATTGTCAAAGCAGTTTTCATATCTAAAATATTTTTGGACCATAATGGTATGGCTTCACAGTATCTTGTGTTTTGACCGACAAATATTACCAGTATGGTGGTCCATCTTCTCTATACTCGGAATGTTTTCCAAGATATCCATAAACCAAGCATTTGGTGTTGAACTAAAGATTTTTATCATGAGTGCTTTCTTTGTCGCTTTAGAAACATAGGGGTCCTTGTTTGGATTCGTCATTTTTTATCCTATAAGAAATGGGTTTATTTGGCGCATTAGCAGGAGTTGCATCCAGATTTTTGCCCGCAGTGGGAACAATAGCCAGAGGTGTATTTGGAGTTGGAAGGAAGATTTTGAGTACATTAGGTATACTTAAAGAGAAAGCACAACCTATTATACAAACTGTACAGAAAGGTTGGGATGTAGCACGAGATGCAACAAATCTTATTCCAAATCCTGAAACAAGAGGAAAAGTTCAAGGATACCCCTCTTCCTATTGGAAACGTAAGGCTTCTTCGAAGTGCTCGAATGCGATTGGCTGCTTTGACCATCCGAAATGAACACTTTTTGTCCGTTTGGTCAATGTTTGTGTCTCGTGCCATAGTCGACGAAAATAAGACAAACAGGTTATATATGAGTTTGAGACCGAAGAATGGTGTAACTCGACCTGTCCATTCAAAGACTCCGAGGGCGACCATGAAATTAAACGGAAATTAGCTAGGAAGAATATAAAAATTTTTATTTCATGCAATGTTTTTATCTGTGCCGTCTTCAAGTATGCCCCCAATACTTACGCTTGGAGAGGACATGAACTTGCGTGAAATTTTGTCCAATTTGAATCGACCCCATCTTTTCACCGACCATACCCATTTCAATGAGTTTGTTGATCTCCTTCTCAGTTCGTCATGAGTGCGTCAATGTCTCATAGTAACCTGACTTTGGATTTGACTTCGGAGAAGATATTTGTTGAGTTTCAAGACTCCTTTTGCGAACTGAGGGTAAGACCAATGTTCGACAATAGGTTTTAATGTGGTTACTAACGCACTTTGACCTTGAGTGAATTCGTACTTCAAAACAAAAGGAGAAAACCTTTCAACAAGTTGTCGACCTTCTCATAATGTTTACTCTTCATCTCTTGAGTTTCTTAATGGAATATCCCCAGTGTCGAATTCATAAGCATTTGAGTGTCATTGCAAGTTTGGGTTGAAGCTTTCTAATCTCAAGTTGTTGTTGCTTTTCCACTGTATAGTTCTTCCGGGAACTCACCATCTTCGTTTGGATATTCCAGTCGGAAATATATTGGACAACCTCATGTATGCAGCTTAAGGTCGCATAGTATATCTTTTCATCTGAGTCGAACTTGTCGCAACCAATTGGCCAGTTTGTGGAAATTCAAGTGAGTCTCTTATCTTCTGAGAAACTTCTCCTGTTATCTAATTAAGTCGAAGCAACTGTTTCATATAAAACCTTCTGACCTAACTCAGATGCTCTCCAATACAATTTGACGTCAATTGATGATGCTCAATGGAAGTTTGTTTTATAGAATCTTGAAGTTCTTGCAACCTCATTGGAAGTTCTTCTGGTTCAGGTTGGTATCCCGAACATCCTCCTTGTGGAATTGTTACTTCTTTTGTACTAGAACTTTGTCTGGAACAACTTTTGGTCTTGCTAACAATGAAAAGTTTGTTTCGTCTTTTTGGTACAAAAGTTTCTGTCAGCTTGTCATCTGGAATTGGTTCCAACAAACCTTTCTCGAAAAGAATGTTTCAGCTCTGACAATGTTGCACTTGCCTTTTCCGAACAATGGGTTTGTAAGACTTTCGTTCAACATGAAGTGGTTGTGGACAATTACAATCTTCAACCATGGTAAATTGAACTCAACAACATAGTGTCATGTGAAGAACCTTTAGCTGTAGGTATGTTGACTCGGATATTGACATTTGCCAACGGGTGCAATTTTTGCCAATTGACCTCTGAGAATGTACCTTGTCTTCACACATGACTCAAGATACTTCATCTTCTCTTCTGTAACAAGACCGAGTTCCTGAGACATGTAAGAATGCAAGGTTCATTGACAATTGTTTCAATTGAATTGTAAATTCCATACCTTGTCAAGTCAATGTCAGACTTATTTATGAAGGGAAGTATCCAGCATGTTGTCTGACTGCTTGAGGGTTAGGTTGGTACCATTCGAACCTGACACTGCAATTCCTTCAATTGCATTCAAAATGTCTGAGTCGGAGTCAACCATTTGTTCTCTCTTTGTAGTCTTGAAGAGGTCAAGAAGCATTGCAGCTGTTGTGACATTGCCATGTGCATAGTAAATGTGACCATCCAAATCTGTTATGGTCAATCTGAGATTGTGTCCTTTTCCTTATTTCCATCTTGAATTGCAGCAAGTACTCCATGAAGCCTTCTTTGTTCTTTCCTTCGTCAAAGTTTACTGTAAAGGTTCGACCAGATGTAATTTGACTTCTAACTTCACGATACTTTTCATATGCATATCTTGTTTCTTTCCATGGGAGCATGACCATCCTCTGCACTACCTTTTTTCCTTCTCAAAGGATGCAATTGTTCGTCATGTTTCCAGTAGAATCTGGCAAAGCCGTCGTGTCCTTCAACTTGAGGTTCACTAACATCGAAAGGCATGTCCATAAGACGTTCTTCTTCTAACCTCTCTAGTCTGTTTGGATAATTGGCACGTGCTGTTTCCAAATCCATTTCGTAGCGAAGACCAGACAATTTGTCATAAGACTTTTATGGGTCTTCCCTTCCTATATTTAAAATTCTTCGAAACTCTCCAACCATATCTTTGTAACTCTGCTTTTATTCTAGCAGATTTTCTATTCATTCTATATGGGGGCATTTTTATAAAAATAAAAAAAATATTTTTTTCTTTACTTAACATAACCGCCTGCTGCCATAAGTCTTTGACGCCAACCCATACCAGCTAATGAAGGTTGACTTGGTTTAGTTTCAAACTAAACTTTGGTTTGGTTTATCTTCAGTTTTTGGTTTTTCGTCACTTTTCGGTTCTCTGACTTTACTTCACTTGCAGAACAGTTGTGTCGTCAACATCTTCATAAATATCATATCTTTGTTTTTGTTTTCCTTTCAACTTTTTGTGTTTGTTGTAAAGTTTAGAATATTTCGACTCTAAGTCAATGAGATGTTCTATAATGAACTGTTGGTCAGTGAAGTAAACTTTTCCATCTGTTGTCTCGAAAGCTCCTTCAGACTTCAATATTTTATTTGTGAGAGTCTTTTCTTTTTTGAGATACTTGCCGTTCCATTTTTATGAAAAGTGACTTTGTAGTTAGGGTTTGTATTTCCAGACCTGGCACTTTCTATTATTGAATTTTTCTCTTCATCTGTAAGTTTTTGACAGGTTTTGACAATGGTTCTGAACTTTTTTGTTTGTGGTGTCAAATCTACCGTTTCAACTTCTTCGGTCATTTCATCTCAGTAAAAAATTTTAGTTTGGTTTGTTTTCAACTGGTTGTTGTTGTTTTTTAAGTCGGTCTAAAACTTCCTGAGGTATAGGAAGAACTTGACAAACACGTTGTGTAACTGCTGGAGCCGACAAATCCATCTTGAACCCATTTGTCTCAATGCTGTATTGTTCATTTCATCTCAGTAAAAAACTTTACATTCCCCACGTTTGAGGCGGTTGAGCTTGGTTATTGTTACCCATTGTTGTGCATGGTTATATCCTCTGTTAAAGAATACCTTGGTCCATATAGTGTCCTGCTTGGTTATAGTAGTCATTTGCTTTGTTATAATAGTTTCCTGCTTGTCTTCCTACATTGTCCATCCATCCTTTGGACTTTCCTCTTGTTTCAGGGATTTGGAATTAATGTATTTGTTGGGCATCTCGGTGCTACTCAACTTTCTGGTAGAGTTGTCTAGTAGGTTGATGCTTTCTCTTTAAGTATATCCATAATGTATCAAAATCTTCTTCCAACTTCAATACACTCTGGCTATTGTCCAACTCGGGCAAAAATCTGATGCAAACCTCCTGTAATCTGCGCCAAATAGAACATTTCTTATAGGATAAAAATGACGTAATCCAACAAAGGACGATAGTTTTAAAGGGCGACAAGAAAAGAAATTCAATGATAAAAATTTAGTTCACCACAGCACTGCTTGTTTTGGATGCTTGGAAAACATTCCAGAGGTATAGGGAGAGAGATGGATCACCTATACTGTTAATATTGTTGGGTCCAAACAAGATTACTGGTGATCCATAACCATTATGGGGTGCAAAATATTTAGATATGAAAACTGCTGTTGACAATTTCGTTGACAAATACATCCAAGAACACTGACAATTGACCTGTGAAAGTTTTTTCCAAACTCAGAGGATGATGTACTAAAGATATCTGCGTTCAAAAAATGAAACGAATATTTCATTGTCGAAACTAACCATTCTGTCTCTTGGTTGTATTGGAAGGATTTGTATAAAGATGTTAAAGAGACTTAACCGCAAGATAAAGTGTGGTGAAAGCAATGATAAATGTTATATGAGAATATATGAACTTTCTTCCATGGGCAAAGATGAGACAGTTTTAAATATTTATCATGAGCCGTAACAAAAATGTTTGGGAAACCACTCCCCAAAGGAAATGAAAAACAACCTGACTTAGACGAGAAGACTATATATTTCTATAATTTTATCAAAAGAGACAAACTAAGAAAGAATGCGGCTTCAAACTTCAGAAAGGTGACAAAGTTAAAAGAATAGACATACTAGAACGCGGACTACCCTTGTTTGTAAAAAATCTATTGGACTGTGATGACTAACAATGGAAACCGACGGTCTTCCAGAATTCGTGTTTTCGGTTAAAATAGGAAGGAAAGTAGTACAAGAGACTAATTATTGAGTTTTGGAAACTATGCAAATTTTACTACAAGGCGCAGAAGATAAAATACTATTGTCTAGACCTGTTCAAAACTTGTCAAAGTTCAAGGGGTGGATATATCTTTCAAGACAGTTCCTAAAAATTATACGAACAACTCCTGAGTGATGCTAAAGAAGTTGGAAAATGGGACGAATAAGCATTTCTATACATTTCGTAAACTGGTCTATGGTGAGGGTGGCATGTATTCTTTTACTTGTGTCGTTGTTTCGTATAGTCTGAAACGTGATGTTATCGGTTTCCTCCCCTCAGTGTTAATTGCCCAGTAACAATTTTAGCAAAGCCCTGAACGTTTGTCTTTAAAATATATCCTTTTACTTTTGTCATTGCTCTGGGCAATCGTAATATTATGCTTAGCCAACCTGCTTGATGATGTAACTTAATCTCTGTTAGTGATGGTGTGCAAGGTAAATTTCACTGAAATCGTTTTACTTCCACATGTTTCTTGAAGAGTTTGCACAATATCAAAACTGTCGGGGCTATTTAAGTCAAGTTCAAAACCCAGAACTGTTTTTTGGTCTGGTAAGTTCATTGACGTATAAATAGAGCCCTATATGGATATAATGTTTGAAGTATTTCTTGTTAATGTGGATTGGAGGCTCTGGTTGTCTGTTTCTTGTCTAAGCATTGGCGGGTATTCATTCGCTGTCAAAGTTTCTGGCATTGACTTTAAATGTTTCCTTCAACTGTTATCTAATTGTTTTAGGTGTATTTTTACGCTTGTACCTTGGATTTCTTAAGGTGCCACCTGTTTTTAAACAAGGTCGAAGTGTCAGTATTATGTCGGTCTCTCCTAACAGTTTGTTATAAACTTGTATGTGTATGAGTCTTAAATTTGGCTTCCTTCTGCTAACTCAATCGTTTAACAAAAGTTTTATTGCTTAAGTCTAAACATCCTGAAACCGTCCTGTATCTAGCTTTAGTTTTAAAATTCGTTCGGGATTCCATTATGATGCTATGGCTGAGTTTCTATAATGGTGTGCATTACTGTTTTGTCTATGGACTATTGCTTGATTGCTTTTCCTTCTTAACTTACTAGCCATCATATTTGCCTTATCGCTTTTTTGTTTTAAGGCTAACGTTTAAGTCTTTATTTTCAGGATATAAGAATTTGTGTATTGAGTTTTTAGATATTTCGTTTTTCAGCTCTCGTCATTCACTTTGACATTTTATGTTCAATGATGTTTTGTCTGCTGTTCGGAGAGTTGTTCGTTTTTGCAAGCCATTGGTTAAGTCTTTATTCTTCTTGTTGGTATTGCATCGTCTACTATTCTGTTGTCAGGTTTGTTTGGTCACATGCTGCTTTCGAAAAGAAGTTCATGTTATATTTTCGGTTTAAGTTCTTTTGGTTGATTTATACATGGAGGTATGTTATATATTGTCTGGAAACAGAAACTCATCTGGTCAATTGGGGTTTATTGTCAGGTTTTAAGTTTCTGTCTTTCAAGAATCAATATCCTTAGGGAAAAGTTTGAACGTTGTTGTTCTTATTTAGAAGCTTGCACAATGGAAGTTGTCGGGTTGTGTGTATTTTTCTCATGACGCTGTTTTTATATTGACATTTTTATTCTGAGGGATAGAGGAGGATGATTGTCTTGATAGGAACAAGAAAATTCCAGAGTTGTACAACTAAACCCATTAGAATGAACTTTTACCTAATTGTCGTCAAAAGGTTTGAAGAGCATAGACGTAAGCATGAAGGCTATCGTTTTGGACCTGACCATGTAAGATGGTCTAAGAGACACATTGTACAAAAGATATTGGCTTTCCGGTAGAATGGAAGTTCATTTCAGAAGCCATACATGGTTTCCGATTTAGGTCGGGTTTTGAAGGTTCGATACTATAACAAGAAAGAAACGTATGTATGAGAAATTTGACGGTGAAACCCTTTACAAGTTAGTTTTTGGGCTTGTAAACTTAGATAACAACTTAAGGTTTTCAAGAAAAAATAAAGCCTGATATTAGATGGGAATATCAATACAGTATACATGTGACGAAGGAGAATACATCTGATATTTGTATGACAGGAAAAATGCAACTTGTAAATCAATAGAATAAAGACTTTGAGAAAAGTTTTATTTTTCTTTACAAATATAACACTTGCATGGATAGTTTATGAGGATGTTTTAAATAGCTGCAGGATATCATACAACCAGACTTTATGAAGTCGGAAAACCCTAATGGAATATGAAAATTGTTTTCGACAAGTATGGCTATGGTATTGTTATTGCTTCATTTTCTGGCGCCAAAACTCTTTCTTATGCTTGGGCAAATGAATTTTACGAAAACCTATCAAAGGTTATAAGAACAACAAGTGGAAGTATTTCAGACTTTAAGATGGTTTTACTCCAGTGGGGAGAAAAAGAATAGTTTCATTATACATTTCGCTGTTTTGTTGATTACTTAATTAGTTTCATATTTTAGTTCTATCGTGAATATCTTTTGATAGGTAAAAATTAATTTTGTCTTAATAGGTTGAAGGTGGTTGAGAGTTGGGGTTGCAACTAGAAACTGGTTTGCAGTTAGGGCTGTTTGTTATAACTAGTTTGCTTTTCTGGGTTAGGGGTCTTTAGGTATTAATAGCCAACAACTGACCTACTTTTACAATATTGTTTGGGAACTGGGGGGTGTCCAAATCTCTTCCTACGGTTTTATTCCATTCCAGTATTACATCTTCCAACATTTCGGCAAGAAGTTTCTATCTTGCTGAAGTGAAACCCATTTACTAAGTAGAAAGATCTAAATTTGCCTAGGTCTCTTACGTTTCCTGTTGAAGTTCCATAGATTTCTTTAACTGGAGATCATATCATTTTCTGTTGTTCGCTCTGGTTAGAAAACGATTATCTGGGTCAATCCTGTGGTTTGGCGGTCAGCTGATAAAGTTGTTATTAGTCACTGTCAGGGTGTTGTATAAAATTCTTTCCATCTCGATATTTTGGCATACATGGGTGGCAAACGCTACGCATGTTCGATTTGACATGGAGTTTGCATTTGGGGGTACAGTCTTGCACTTTGACCATAGTTTGCACATTCAGTTTTGTATTTCTATTCATTTTGAATATTCTCTGGGTGTTGGGATGTCTTGGTTTGCTGTGCGATTCGCTAAGTCTGTGCGTCCATGTTAATATTAGATTAAGAATATTCTTTACGAGTAACATATAATGAACGATTTGCAGCATGTGGTTGCATCTTCATATTCATCCTGTACTTTCGTTCTGCACGTCAAAGACTGAAATGAACACAATGGGAAAACTTAAAACAAGTAGTCGATTTCCAAACAAGATTTATTACTAATAAATTTATTTGGTTTATGACGACTTTCATCTGGTTTATGACGGCCTTCGTCCTCAGGTACAGGTGCGTATTTTTGGGTCCGGATTTATTTTAGATTACTCATATGTTCATTGTATGGTTTTCTTGGCTTGTGAGGGAGCTGGCTTGATAGGAGGTGTTCGTCAGAACCAATGTTTTTTATGTTATGTAGAATTAAAAGGCAGTGATGTTATTGTTAGGTAAGCGTTGGTAAAATTTTTTCTAAAGGGGTCTTTTCAAGTCCATCTAGCTGTGGGTATTGGAAAATGTCCGCATTGTGTTTGATAGTGAAGGTGGGTTCCATTATATAAGCAACTTTTCCTTGTCTTGTTATAGTCTTGCATACAACTTCTGGTCTAGATTGTTTACAATTCTCATCAAACTCTATACGTCAATATGATTTTCTGTCCTGTTTGAAAAATTGTGTATATTTAAGATGATAAGCGTTTTGGACATAAGTGTTTCATGTACGATGAACTCCTTTTTAGTTTGCGACAACTAAGTATTAATTTTAAGTCCTAGCAGGATTAGGGGTGTGTGTCTTTGATTCGTCGTATTATTTTGGCGGTGCTTTTGTTGCGTAGGAACCTTGTGCATCCTATAAGTGAGGTGGTTGTTGCTCTATCCTAAGTGTAGTTATGTGTGGGTGGGTGTCCATCTCCTACTACTACGTGTTATGTCGTTTTCTTTATGGCCGGGGTGGGTTGGAAACTGTTTCAATAGTAGTGGTTGTGTGTCTGGAGTTATGTTTGAGAGCTGTCGCAGTATTAGTTCTCGGCTTGCAGCTTCATTACTGATCTTTATTGTGGAATATTGTAGTGAGAATTGTGTGTAGAGTGATGAACTTCGCACGTGAGAGTGAGAGTGTGTGATGAGTGCATCTCTGTTTAGTTTCTTCAGGGTTCTCTGAATGTTGCAGGTATTCGTTGTTGTACATTCTATGCTTATTGGCAGAGAGAGGTAAGTAGGTTTTGGTGAACAAGTTCATGGTTAGTATTGAAGGTAATTAGTTAATATGAATGGGTATTTAACGCCGAAATAAGTGAAGAAAAGTGAAAAGGCGATGAAAAAAGCGGACATGATAACGTAATATCGTGTGCAAGTGAAATGCGATTGTATGATTAACTGGTTGTTGTTTCGGGGGATCCAGAATGGAAGGCTTTTGGCTGGCTTTTCCCACGCGAGCGAAGTTGAGATGAATGAATGAGTTCGTGCGAATTTCGCCATCAGAAGGATTGTAGAGTGGTTTCTTCGAAGTGGTGCGTCTTTGCCTACAAACTTCGATATGCCTTTAATCAGGTATACTCATCTTCGGAGGCTAAGGGCACGCAAGTGTGGCGCATCTTATCTTTTTTTTAAAATGCGTATTTGAATGCAAAGGAAATAATTGAACTGTCGTATGAGAGATACTCCGCCCGTTCTGGAGATGGATGACTGTCTTGAGAAAACAGAGTTAATATAAGATTCATGCTGAATCTTACGCATCTGTTAGTTACTAATAGGTGGGGAAACATTATAGCAGTCATATAATTCATGCTCTGGAGCATGATCAAAGTTAGTGAATTGATGTAAAAAGTACTTTGTTTTGTTTAGATATGGGATTGATAGACTTGAGTAAAATGTAAAAAGTAGATAGAAGAGTTTCTAAAAAGATATCAATAGAAGTTCATGAAAAGTATCATTAAATACAAAAAATAAGAAAGTTTGAGATTAAAGTAAGTTTGATTCGTCTCGGTTAAAAAGTTTGAGGATATTTCTCGCATAGGATTCTTAGCTTCAGGTAGTATGAAGCATTCATGTCGAAAGGTTTTCAACGCCGCATCATTTCAGAAGTAAAATATTTTGTAGAGTTGTTTTTCTTCTTTCAGCATAATTATTGGTCACTAACAAGGGACTCCAGACGATGTTGTTAAATTTACTGTTTGACCAAGTTTTGCTAATTTCGAAAGGTTCTCTGACAAAGTTGGAATGGATATTGTGGTAAATAAGTATAATAATGTTTTTTTGGTGTGAATTCAACGTACAGCTATTTTCGGAGTATTTTTTCAGGGCACATATTACAAATATTGGGTGTTGCATGTCAAAAGTGGTCGCGAAATAGCTTCAGGAAACTTTCAAGTGATCAATTAGTGGCCGGGAAGTATTCTATTTATAGCTGGGATTTGGCATTGCGTGTACTAATCTAGGAAACTGCAGGATTTGAGACTTGTTTTTCTTTCGGGAGGTAGTTATTTTTTTGAGAGTGATTATAGTTGGTAGAGTTTGGAGGTGTTTCGCGCCGCTTCGTTGTGTGTAATGTGGGGTCGACGATAAGTTGGGTGTGATTTGCTCTGTAGGAAATTACTGTTAGCCACTCAGGAATCAAGAATTCGAGAAGAATTACTGATGAGGCTTATGAAGAATTCTGGTAGAAGAATCGATGAAGGCTGGGTTGGTGAGGTATAGGGTTTGCGGTCCAATGCCATGTTGTTACATATGTGATTGGATAGTATAGTTGGGGCGTAAGGCTTCCGGTGGGGCGTTGTTTTGGTGGGGCGTTGGGGGGTTTGTGGTGTTTATGATAGTATTCTGTATTAGTTGTGTGTTGTGGAGATGGTGTCTTTATTTCTAAATTTAGTTCATCAAATAAATGCAAGATTTAGGGTTGATTTAGGGAGAGAGTATTTGAATGAGTAAGGGAGGCAGCGAGCATATGCCAAATAGAGATTCCGGTTAATGCTGTATCTGGTCTGTGTTATATGTTCCCAGGATGGGCTATACGTCCACAGATATTGTGGGTGATTCAATACAGAGGTACATTGACAGCTCGGGTTTTGTGTAACGTCTAGGTGGCTATCTGTGCCCGTCAAGCTTAAAGGCATAATAAGAGGGTGTGTTTGCATTCTAGGTAAAGTTTCATGAAAAAAACGACTTGAATGGTAGAGAGAGGGGTTGTTAATTTTGTAAGAGAAGATAGAAGAAGCGACATGCACAGTGATTGGGTCAGATGGCAAGTCTCTTTCATAGGAGATGCGGGTGATCGTATGGTTATAGTATTTGGATCAATGTTCCTTTACGTATTGGTAAAAGGTTGACTCACATACTCATAAAACTACAAAAGGAAGATTTAAGATGCGGGCTTTTGAGTGCGAACCATTCGCTAAGTTGTGAATATTCTTGAGTATAAGATCGGGCAGAAGTGTGTCTGAGATTGGTCGGGTATAGAGAGGAAGTGTTTGGGAAGCTTGGTTTAATTTCTTGATTCGATATGGGATGAATAACGTGCTGCGCATTCTGGTGTTTAGGTGATTAGGCAGAGATGCATGCTTTTTTTATTGATTGTGGTTTTGTTTATCATTTTTGATGTCGCGACCTGTTTTATTCTCTTAGAATAAACTTTTTTCATGGAAGGATTATTCAACTTGTTGATAGAAAATTGAATATTGTAGATTATTTGAATTTTTTATTACGCTCTCTCAATTTTTGTTCGACAATTTCCATTGAAAACGAGAACAATTACTTGCATAGGAATTGTTTTATCCTTTTTTTTGTTGCAGGGAAATTTCAGGGTGATAGGAATATTTTCCATAGAATTTGAAATTAGGGAAGATATAAACCATGCTAATCTATAATACACGTATTAGTGTCTTGATGTTTTGTTATAGATTCGTACAAGATTAACTTTTATGAATTAGTCTGGTGGTTAAATGATACCCAGTTCTGTAATTGCATGAATTTGATTGTTATTTGATTCAAAGTTTATGTTATTATTTTGCTTGAATTTTTTTAATAAATATTTATGCATGATGGACTCAAAAATAAACTTAATTTTAAATTAGTTTTTATTTGATGCTTCTCGGCAAATTAAAACTTTAACTATTTATTTATGTTTAATTTCCTCAATGTGTCAATTTAAAAAGGATTTATTTATGGATAAATTTCGTAATAAATTAAAATAAAAAAATATAAAATTTATTGAAAATACTTTTAAAAAATGCTATGGGCTAAATGGAATTAGTTCTTCCCTCTTGTTTTTCTTTAACGTAAGAATTTGGTGAGTTTGGGGGATTTTGGTAAAGCAAAGTAGAACGTCTAGGTGCGGAGAATGTATTGAATAAGTCTATACTTTCTATGCCCTTATGACTTTTTTTTCGCCTTCTGCCCCCCGTAGGTAGTCTCCTCCTAAGTAATCCTCATGATACCATCTCAGCAGCTTTGCGGGAGGGGGGTAGTCATCATAGTGAGTGAATGATTGTCCTAGAATCCAGTTTCGCGTGTCTGCTTATATGACGTCTGTTCATGGGCAGGTTGCTACTTTGGGGGTAAAAATCAATAGCACAAAGCCGTTCAGGGTTATCGAAGGGTAACTGATACAGTATATACAGACCTTTGATCTTCTGTCATTTCTTTTAGATTTTGCTTCGTAACAATAATGCATCGTAGCTATCACTCAGTTGAAGAAGTTATGACAGGGTGTGCAAGTGAATTTTGCGTTTCTTGGTTGTATCTGCATGACGGTGTTTTTGATTCGTTGGGGGGTCTTCCGTGGGGTTCGTTTTCTATACTAGTATTTCTGTAACAACAATATCTGAAGATAAGTTCCAAGATTGTCCTTTGTTTGTTAGTGGTTGATGGTTTAGAAGGATTAAAATCTAATTAAGATTGAATTAAACTCATTTTCAAAATGGCAGACAAACTCATTTCGTCGTATCGCGATTTGGCTCCATATTTAAAATCTGAGTTGCATAGTGTAGAAGATTAAAGCTAATTTTGCGATAGAGGTTATTCGGTTGGAGCCGGAACTTTGGTCCAAACAGGGATGTGTGTGGGGGTCTACAGATAGCAGCGGCATCATTGGGTTTTACCAATGGTTGATTGGTGTCTTTTTTCCTATGTAGTTGAAACACTGATTCCTAATTTCGTGAAGTTGTCCTATTATGGTAAAGATATCTCTAAGAAATAATTATGGATAATCTATTATAGACAATATTTATTACTTTATTAGGTATGATATAGATTTTTTTGATTATGGCGATTATGTCGATTATGCTTCCAATAAGAAAACACATTTATACTGATTTTT